>NC_056732.1:827291877-827576877 GCF_019279795.1 Protopterus annectens
ACAAACAGCACTGATCAGAGATCTTTTTATAATATATGTGATATGTATGTTAGAAAACATATCTAACCCGATCAGCATCCTCTAGGAGTTATAGCACCTCCTGTGTTTGCTGATGCTTCTGTGCAGGTGTAGCAGTGGGATATGAGGCCTAGACAGCTAATCCCAACTATTTTCCATGGTGCTGTAGGAGGACCTCCCCTTGGGCCACTTGCCTGCGGACATGCAGTGAAATATGGTCACCTCTTAATGTGGAGGGATGGGTGATGTCATGTTGTGTCCTCCAGCTGTCTCCAGCAGCCATAGAAGGAAACCAATAGGCAATATGTTCTGCAATGATATTGGTTAGGATATAATAGTGCTACCTCTGAGTATGCAATATTGCCATTATGCTATGCATGTACATCCCTAAGACATTAGATGGTTGCTAAATACCCACTACATTGCCCCCATCAGGGGTCTAATGTACCACGCACACATGTGTGACTAAATGAAACTCCTTCAAACAGAACAACCACAGCAAAAATGTTGTATAGCTGAGTGCACACTCACAAGTGCACCCCGCTCCACTTCCATTATCTGTTGCTCTGTTGGGGTCTGTAGCATGGGCTGTCTGGAAAACATAACATGGGTGGAAATAATGTACAAGGAAATGATGTGCCGTTGGCACCATGATGTCGACCAATATGGCAGTACATCTGGGGTCTATATTGAATTAGCGAAAGCTTACAAAAGCAAATGCTAATTAATCAACCCCTATTAAGCGAAAGCGTAAAATCTCAAACACCCAGAACAGCGAATTTTTTCCCTGGGAAAAAATTTGCTGTTCTGAGAAATACACACACAACACAAGCACACCAGAAAAACAGCAATCCACACACATACACTTAAAATCCTACATCTAGCCCTACACTATACTGTACATACACTACTATCTATCCACTTACCTTAACCCAAACCCTAACCCTGAGGTCCGTCACTATCGCACACTCACCTGACCCGCGCCCTAACCCTAACTCACCTACCTTGCCCTAACCCTAATGTCTGTCACTATCCCACACTCACCTCACCCACGCCCTAACCCTAACTCACCTAACCTGTGCCCTAATCCTAACATCCACACAATCGCACACTTACCTGAACCCGACCGGTAACTTTCCACCACAGCGCTGAAAATAGCGAAGCCACAGAAATGGCCAACCAAAGTCTTTCCCTAGGAAAAAATTCAGTGTTCTGCAGCTTCGCTATTTTCAGCATTCGCTGTTTTAGGGTCGATATTAGAACATTCGATGTTGTAAAACTTCGATGTTCTAATATAGACCCATACATCTGTAACCCTACTACTGTAGTTATACTTTAATGCTTACCAATTGCAGTAAGAGTAAGTAAGAGTATCTCAGGTATCAGATACTACTGCAGCAGATGCCTTTTCACATGTACCAAATACATACCTGTCAACCTCTTAGTGCAAAAAATCTGGACAAAGCCTGACAAAATGGGGGGGGACAAAGGCCCAGAAATAGAGACATATTTTAAATATTGCTCTATATACTCTGAAAGTTGCTAGAATAACAGTGAATGTTTCAATATACATTTTCTGAAGTATATGAAGTCTGAAACTGAAATGTATGTCATTATTTAGTGACTGAAATCCTCAGATCATCTCAGTGATTTGCCAGAAAACCACAAATTTTATGGGGAATAGACTAAAAATATGAGCCAATAATCTAGACATTCTGCAAAATCTGGACAGCTGAGAGGTATAACAAATGATGAGTGATGTGTGTTATGTGCAGTGTCACGGCATCCCAGTGCATACTAAAATAATAGGCAGTCAAGGAAGCTGGCACTGCCATAGCATACCATACATGCTCACCATGCCTATATCTACATATGGCAGGGTACTTGAGCAATGTTATTATATTATAACAGATGTGCAATTGGCACTATCATACTTCAGATGCCCATGCCTATATATGCTTTGACATGTGCAGTGACAATGCTAGCACAATAGATGCTTAACACACATTCATAGACTGGAACTACCAAGTAATGCTCTTGTTACTCTTGGCTCCATGTACTTGATACTGTGGTTATGTTCTGGGACAGTTGTACAATGAACATGTTGCCCTCATCACTATGCTTGTTGATACCAGTAGTACACTTTATCACTAATATTTCTACACATCAAGTACTCACTGTGTTAATGGGTGAGGCATCTGTGCTGTTCCTGGCAGGACTCTTCATTTACTTGTCACCTGGTGATGTCTGAAACAACATATCAATTTAAAGGAATATGTCGTCAACATGTTAGGGCAATACTGCTGCACATATATGATCACATACAGATAAAAACTGAACTGGTGATGGAGTGGAATATACACATACTTAATCAATTTCCCTTTAAGTGTTCAGAGTCCCATGCAAATAGATCAGACCATTTGTGGTGGCATGTCAGAATTTCCATTGCATGGGATATCTGTCTGTCTCCTCAGTCAGCATTCACTGGTTACCCAGTGCCCACTCTGAAGTGACCTTCAGGCAAGGGAACATGGCCAAATGGCAGATGAAAGAAAGGGAGGACAAGGTGCATAAAGATCCTGACCTCCTGTTTCTGCCTTTGCATTATATGGTACCAAAGGGTCCCATATGTGTGCATATGAGACACACAGCTATGGTTGGTTACTCTACTTAACAATCAAGTCTGTTGCATGCACAGAAGGTATTGTTGTAGTTCCTTAAGTGTATACTGTAACAGTCAGTATAACCATAAAAGTATTGTGCAGTACTGAGCAAGACAAACCATGAGTGAAGAGATCATAACACAACCAAGCATATCTGATGTGTCAAAGCCTATTAGCATTGTGGTTAGTCACCATTATGACTAACAGTGTATAGCATACTTCTCAACCTCCTGGCACAAGAAATCAGAACAAAGCCAAAAATAATGGGGGGAAGAAGGCCCAGAAATAGAGACAAAAACATTAGATATTGCTCGTGTAAACTTAGAAAATTGGTAGAATAAAAGGCTTTGTGTTACCATACATTTTCTGAAGGATAGGAAGTCTGAAACTTAAATGGCTGTCATTATTTGGTGAATTCAGTCCTGACTCATTTGCCAGACAACCATAAGTTTTATGAGGAATAGACCATAAATATGAGGCAAAAATCTGGACATTCTGTGAATTTTTGGACAGTTGAGAGCTATGGTGTATAGCCTGTCCGGTGCTAACACTATGCACCACATGTTCCCTTATTTTGTGTGATTGTATGTAATTTATAGATGCCACAACTCATGAAGATATGGGAACACAATACCAAATTGCATATTCATGGGTACCATACAGTATTTACATTTCATTAACATGCTTGTACTTATCTACACCGAATTATCTGCCATTAAGTCTAACACCATGGACTGTATATTGCTTTGCTACATTTAGTCATCATTATTAGTAAGCACCATTGCTACAGTGCATATATAGTATTGTGCACCAATGTGCCCTTTCAGTAAGCCATATCTGTAATGCTGTTTATTTCTGTTCAGTTGCAGTGGCTGGTGGAAGTTGCATCTCCTAGGAGACAGCTGCACCATTAATGCCATCTGAAGATATGAGCCATTCCTGATGTGTCATGGTGGAGGCCTAAAAAGAGACAGTGGCAATGGGAAGAGGTGGCCGGTAACATGAAGGCCACTAGTGGACACGGATTCTTTGTTCATTAATTCCACGGAGAAGTCACAGAGATGTATAGCAAAGCAAAGAAGAGGGTTGGTGTCCTGCAGTCTGCCTTGGACTGTGATGCAATCCTCACTTGTAATATGCAGTTTACTGCTGATGAAAACCTGCTGCTGCCCTCAGTGCCAGAGGTGTCACTGTCAGGATTCCCAGGTGGTGTAGAAGTGGGAGCACTAAGTGCTAGAAGTGAGTGCCAGTAGTGTCTGTAGGCACCACTGAAAACTGTTACCTGCCTCATGTCTTCCATTTACTACAGCATGACAACTACTATGTGTTTCTTTTGCAGGGTAAGGACATGGAGATTTCTTCTGTATCTGGCAGTCATATCATTATTGAGGAACCTAGTACAGCCACACAGCTGGATATGTTTAGCTCTCTTTGCAAATACTTTGTAAGGGTATGAAAATGGGTTTAAATAAACATGAAAATATGTACCTTATTGCATGTATAACTCACCTATCCCCAACTCTTCTTATTGTTTTCATGATGTTGAGTAGCAGTTCAACAGAACAGATGCAGGGAGGTCCACTACATCCTCCCTTGCAGGTGAAGCCATGCTGGTAACCAGAAAAGGGAGACCATTAATTAGTGCTGATTGCCAGCTGATTGACAGTGGCAGGCATGTGGAAAAGGTTGTAGCTGTAGGAGTGGAGGACTCTCCTACCATGTCTCCACAGCATGGAAAGGGATCCCAGTTGAAACCTCCCAGATTTTGGTCAGGTTGAGGATGCCACAGCTGAAATGGCTCCAGTGCAGAGTAGTGGTGGGTTTGTGACAAAATGGTTAGGTGATAGATGTAGTCTGTGCAACTACCGAAAGCCAAGAACTGTTGGCAGAATGTCAGAACAGGATTCCTAATTTGCCACTGACCAGGTCTAGAAATGTTGCTGCTGCAGCATACTTTGACTGGTATGCACAGTTAGTGTGACTCACCTTCCAGACATAGTCCCACTCTATGGGTCACCCTTTAGAGGGGATGTGCTATGTTATACATGTAAGCATACCGGAGGCATAATGAGGATGCTGACATGGTATACTGATGGCATGGACAGGTTATGCCTGGAGACAGACAAGGTCAACAAGTCCTTCCATGCTGTGGTGCAGTCGCTGATTACAAATTCACTACAGACAGCTGTCTCACAGCTAAAATTCCCTAATACAACATTATGCCTCCATATTTGTGGTGTGGTCAGTATGTCCCAGTCACCGACACTGCCTGCTATGCCTTTGCCATATTCACAGCTATTGCACCATCTGAAGATTACATCCCACCACAACTGAAACAATCCATAGTCATGCACATGACTGTATCAGGAAACATCTTAAGAAAGTACTGCATTGATATTATTATACATGTACATGCTGTTCCTGTATTACTTGTCTGTTGCACACTATTCCATTACATACTTAGCTACAGGCACTAACATGATATTATTTTCTTTTGGATGCTTCTTCTTAGCTATGGATACTAGCATGATATTTCATTTCAGATGTTTTTTCTTTCCTTCATCAAGAGACAATTGATGGCATCCCGCATCTGCTATGCCCAGTGTTGGTCACCTTAATGGACACTGTGTTGTGGGTGTGAGTGTTCATTCTTGTAATGTTCCTTACCACTATTGTACTAGGGATGTATATCTTGGTTCCCTAGCTTCATGTTATGCAGTAAACAGCAGGACATACACATTTGACAGCCTTTTACAGGTGTTTATTGGAACATGCCACCAGAGCTGTCTAGACATCACAATCACATATTTTACATTACAACTGTCTTATCTGTACTCAGTGTCATCCCATGTGACTTTAGTGTTGCATTCCATTCCCCTATCCTTTGCTGAAGTTCTTAATCAGAGTCTGCCTGTTATGCCACACCATCTGTATACAAGAACTCCGTTGATCTGTCCCCTTCATCATGTTTGTTAATGTAGTCCATCACCAGAATGAAAAGCAGTGGGCTCAGAGCTGAACCCAGATGCACACCCACTCCTACTGGCAACCCCTCTGTGAGACTAAATCCTGTTCATACTTGAGTGTTTGAGTCCTTGACACAGCACGCACTATTTCAACCAAAGTTTCAGGGACTTCAAACCACCACAGGACTGTCCAAATCAGTTTTCTTCGAACCATGTCATATGCGTTCTCCAAGTCTGGGAATGCCCTGTTGGACTGTATCTTCATCTCTAGCTTCTTCTTAACTGTCTGTCTCACTGCAAACATTGGTCAGTTGTGCTGCATCCTGATCTGAATCCAGACTGCTCACCTCCCATCTTACTTTCTACTAGTTTATTTGTCTATCAACCACTCTCTCCAGAGCTGTCATGGAATGTGACAGGAGTTTGATATCTCTGTACTGTCCATAGTTATGAATACCCCCTTTGTTCTTGTACACTGGTACTAGTATACTTATTTTACAGTCATCTGGGGTACGCCTTTCTCTCCATACTGCTATGAGTACTCTCAGGAGCCATTTCTCTCTTGTCTCAACCAACATCTTGATCAAATCTGCCATGACCTTATCTGAGCCTGCTGCTTTTCCTAGCTTCATTCTAGGGTGGGTTCCTCTTCTTCTTTCGTCATGTGCTGTGTTAGGGTCAGTAAAACTTCTGTGAGGTTTTCTTCATTCAGAAGCTACTGGAAGTACTCTTTCCATCTGCCTTTGATGTCCTGTGGTCTACTAAGCAGGCTGTTGCTAGCATCTCTTATGAAAAAATCTATTATGCCGACCCCAACCTCTATGTTTCTGAATCCCATGACCTGGTCGTGGATAGTGGCTATCACTAACATTTAGAGCATACCTGTAGTATTACATAGTGCATGAATTACTTCACCAGGTATGACAAAATAGTGGGGAGTGGAGCTGTGATATAGTATGGGGTACTATTGCAGGATGGTGGAGATCCTCTGCTATGCTCCCCAATCTTTTTGGAATCCAGCCCATAGGCTTACCATGCAAATGTAAAATATAGCCATTTATAATGGTAAGATAAAAAGAACAGAACAGACATCATACGTAAGTAACAAAGTAATAAATAGGAACCCATATTCAAAAACACAAAGTAATAGAGCAAAATGCTCAGATAAACACAGTTCATAAAACAAATAGTAATGTGGCTGTTAAAAAAAAATAAATTATAATGCATTATTATAAACTAGTAGTGGAAAAAACAGGGTCCTTTGTGATTAGAGACTAATTTCAGCTGGGATATCAGTGGTGCAGCAGTTAGCATTGTCATCTCACAGCAAGAGGATCTCCGGTTCAATCCTTGGCTGGGGTGCCTTCTGTGTGGAGTCTGCATGTCCTCCTGTAGTTGTGTGGGTTTGCTCCGGTTTCCTCCCACATCCCAAAGATATGCTGTAGGAGAATTGAACACTCTAAAATGGCCATATGCATGTGTGTGCCTTCTGTGGAAGGTTGGGTGCTGGGCTGGCAACTCAACACAGTAAAACTCTACTGCCAATCATGAGTGGACAGGTGATCTGCTGTGGTGACCCTTAACCGGGAAGAAGAAGAATATCATTTAACATGTTTACCTACTTGAAATTAACTTAAAATCTAAAACTATATAATTTACTTTAATTTAATTCATCCTTCAGATGAGATGTTAGACTGAGGTTCTTTCTGCTTGAGTTGGTGATAGCTCAGTTGGATGTAAAAGATTCCATGGCATGTATTGAAAAGCATAGGGAAAATTTCCCAATGCCCCTGCCAAACTTCCTTTAGTAGAATAAATTACCACCTTGGGGTCTCCTCTGAAAAAGGGTTACTAGCCTAGTGTGACTAAACTAGCCAATAAAGGCTAAATAAATAAATAAATACTCACAATGGTACAATTTACAATCACAGCAAGTTACTTCGAAGGAGTATGTTATCTGAATCACAGTCCGCCTTGACAGACTGATGACCTGAGCTGTGTTATACAGAAGCATTAGTAAATACTGGGGGGGGGGGGGGGGTACATTGAACAGACAGTACTGCACAGTCAGGCTGTGGGCTGTTGAAAGCACAATTCCACTGGGCATGTGCCTTGCAACCCTGTTTGAGCAGTAATACTAGCTCACCACACAATTTAGCATGTTTGAGTTTACTTATATATTTTTTTGACATGCACTCATGCTTTAGGCCTTCATTTTAAACTTTTGTTGAAAATATTTTATGCACTGTTGTTAGCCATTGAGATTTCTGGTTTTCATCTAAATTATTCCAAGCAGCCTTGTAGGGAAAATATAATAAGGAATAATGTATGCTGAACAGGAAAACAATGCAAATGTTTAGATGCTGCTGCAGAAACTATCTGAAAATCTGGGGGAAATCATTTCTTGATAGTGAATAATTTATAAAATGAAGCATAGAATCCTTAGTGTATTACAAAAGAAGATCTGTCATTTTTCAGTTCTGTATTCCATGTTGAGAATGACATCTCACTATCGGTACTGACAAATGAAGCATCTGTTTGCAGAAGTGAATGTAACACATCATGGCTGAATGATCAGGAGGTGCAGGAATATGAAAGTACACCCTGCTGCCAGCTGCTAATCTTTTGAAATCTAAGAGCTAATACAGTCATTCACATTTTGCTTCTTTGACCCTATATTAGATAAGGAGTTGCTCAATGGTTGATGAGAAACAGAGAGAAAGAGAGAGAGAGAGAGAGAGAGAGAGAGAGAGAGAGATGCACTGGTGAAAAGTACACCTATATTACAAATGCTGAACTTCCATTTATATGCCATTAAAATTACAGTATATACAGCAGAATATATTACACTGACCCCACAGCTACACTTAGAGAGAACCCTCTTCTCCATTGTCAATAGTTGTGATAATGCGTTATAAGGAATGTGCAGGGATAACATGGCATGCCAGAAGGGAAGCTTGGTTCACAAATGTGACAGCAGAAAGAAGTTTGGGCAGCTGTGCACAGGAAGGTTGGCAGTGGTTCCCTGAATCCCTCTTGTCTCCACTCTGATTTATGAGACATGACAGGGCCTGATGTTTATGGACAGCTTTGTCCCTCCAAGTGGTGCCTTCATATAGGAACTGTCACTCTTTCCAGCCACAAGATGTCACTACTACTGCTCTGGTGTGCAATACCTATTGGCAACATGCTTTTGCCAATTATCATTAGAACAGTGTGACTAATTTTTTATGTAGATGCCTTTGCAGCTTGTTTATTGATGCAAATTTCTATTTTTTTCCTGTCCTAGTAGATCCGAATCACAATTACAGGTATCCTGCCCTACAGCAAACATCTGACAGCAAATGACTTACTATTCTGGGCAGGCTTTGTATTTTGATGGCTGGTAATGGTGTAAGCTTTCTAGTGCTCTCAAAGTGCTAGTTAACGTTTTCTTGTTTATAAGATTTCATCCCCAAACTGTTCTTAAAACATAACACAAAAATGTGTAACAGCATGATTATAACACAGTCTGTATAAGTTATGTGAAATGCCATATAAGTGAAAGTAGTTCTTCCTAAGCCTGAAAAGTTTTATTCTAATAAGTGCTAATAATATGAAGCTCAAAGCATCTTTTTCTTACTTCTCCAACTTATAAACCAACTATTCATTACTGGAGTACAGCTATATGCAAATGCCAGTCATAATTCTAAAACCAAAAATGAATTTTGGAAGATAGGCAAGTTTTTTTCTGTCTATATCCTAGAGGGATGCCCATTTTTCTTTACACCTGCAATTTAGAATACCGTAGATTCATAATCACCTCTTACAGTTCTAATCAAAAAAGCCATCTTGCCCCAAGTGCTTTACTGGAAGCCATTGTTATCATGTATGAGACATAATTCTCATTCCCTTGTATCTGCAGAGAAGTAAATAGAAATGCTAAGCTGTTTTGCTGTAGAGTTTAATGCATTTGTTCAGACTGAATAATTTGCATTTTTCCAAACCCCTTACCTTTGAATAGCATTTCTTTTTTTAGTAGAAAGCCATGCATGTTAAGAACGTTTAACTTAGTCCTGTCTACAAAATGGTAATCACTATTCAGTCTTCCCATTTTTCTCAACAGAGCATTTGTCACCTGCTTTCAGCTGCATTTATGCAGCATAAAAATGTGTGGCATTGTGCCTGCGTTAGATGTTTTTATCACACAGTTGCTTCCTTCCTGTCATCCTTATGCAATTAGGCAGAATATCAGCAAGCTCTAATTCTTGTTGATATTTACAGATTTCAGCAGTAATGCCTTTGTTTTACCTTGTTTCCTAATATGATTGCTAGAAATGTCAAAAGTGATGGTGTGGTTGTCAAGAAGCATGATTAGATTTACTGCTTTTTGTTTGTCATGACTAATTATCACATTTGAAATATCCATATAAATTGGATCTGCTTGTCTAATTGGAATCTCTTTTTCTATTTCTAAAATTCTGGTACCATGCCAGGGGACATTAACTGATTTTTAAATTACACTATGTAACTATTTTCAATTAAGCAGATTGTGAATGCTTAATTTTCAAATTTTCTTTATGTAAACATTTCCCTTTTGAGTTAAATTTCCTATATTTGGTTGAAAGCTGCTTCAGCTGAAAACATACATTATTTTAATTTTGAAAATATTTAGGCACACTAATCAATTCAAACAGAGAAGTACACACACCCAAGCCTAGTTTTGTGCCTGTGACTGCATGTGTGTGTGTGTGTGTGAGTGTGTGTGTGTGTGTGTGTGTGTGTGTGTGTGTGTGTGTGTGTGTGTGTGTGTGTGTGTGTGTAAATATGAAAGCACATAATTATATATGTAGTTAGAAACATTAATGTATATTCTTCTTCTGTATTAACCAGATAAGGACACTAATGCATATTTTCAATGACAGTATAGAAGTTTAGGTTTATTAAAGTGTTTGAGCCCAAACATAATACAAAGGAAAACGTACACAAAATAGCACTGCACTGTAGACATATAATTAAAGGTAAAATATTCATTCAGTTTCTAAAATACTAACCAACCTCTAAGAAACAGTCAACATGGAGGAGAGGGGTCCGGAATGTGGTGCCTGATCACAAAAGAGAGGAGAACCCCAAGTCTGTAAGCAAGTTCTAGGAACTTCCAATAATTCCACTGAGGTGAAATGTAAGCATCTGACAGGGATATAGTAGATCAGGAGCACCTTCAAAAAGGGGGACTCAGACCACTAAATGTCTTTCTAACTTGGGTATTGATGATTTTTTGTTCTGTCCTACACATATAGTTATGTATTGTGAAGATGATATAAGGCAAGGCTGAACTGGCCTTGTGCAGGTCATGGAGGACTGGAATAATATGATGGTTACCAGAAGTTCCTGTGAGTAACTGGGCCATGGAATTGTGTACCAGCTACGGTTACAAGAAGTTCCTGTGAGTAACTGGACCATGGAATTGTGTACCAGCTACAGTTACAAGAAGTTCCTGTGAGTAAATGAGCTATTGTATTGTATACCAGCTATATTTACAAGAAGTTCCTATGAATAACTGGGCCTGGAATTGTGTACCAGTTACAGTTACAAGAAGTTACTGTGAGTAACTGGGCCATGGAATTGTGTACCAGCTGTAATTGGTCTTGCTCAGTGTTAAGAAGTGCTAGGGCAATGAACTGCTGTAGTGCAAGTGAGAAGAGACAAAGGCCTGCACAGCTACCGAAAGGTCCCAAGCAGGGAGAGGCTGCTCACTGTGGGGAGCATTCCTCAAGCAGAAACATAATGACCTGATGGCAGATGACAACTGGTCCCTAAGTGCCATTGTGTCATCTAAAACCACACCAGATTTTCACCTGGTTTGCAAATTCCAGCTTATTACTTCTATAAGTTACAGAGAGTTGTAAAGCCAGAGAATCATAAGAGCACAATGCTCCCTTCAGTATGTACCTGACCAGGCATATGCAGCTACTACAATTACCTCAGAGGTTCATTACAAAAACAATACAAGCTGTAACAAACCTGCCTTATGTAGAGCTCCTTAAAGACCTTTCCCTCTACTCAGTCTCCTATAGACTGCTGAGGGGTGATCTATGCCTGTCTTACAAGGCATCCACAAACCCCACAGTTATGATCCTCCTACATATTTGTAAGTCAAACAGTACCAGAAATACAAGGTCTAAGGACTGCTATTTTGTCTATGACTTAAACAGAACATACTGGAGAGACAGATATATGTCCCAGAGATTGCACCTCCTTTGAACAGGCTTCCCATCCATGTGAATCTGATTTTGTCTACTACCCAATTTAAGTACAGTATATACCACTGTATGAGGAATAGGAAATTTACACTGGCCTGGCACCAATGTCTATTATGGACAGAGATACCTTATAAGTTCCTGGCCCTCAATGTCCTATTTGGATACAGGACATCATTATTCTTTTGTGAAAACTTGGCTAGGCTTAGAAAGGCCCCTCAAGTCATTAGCCTAGTAGCAATCTATGTATCTAGGAATCTATAAATTGTAATCTCTGCATGTAATGAGTCATATGAACAGCCACCAAGTGACATTATCAATATAATGAATACAACAGTAACATATATTATGTTCATTCACCACAGTCTATGACACATGAGAATCTAATATATGTTATACTAACAGTATTGTATATGTACAATTGTATACATTACCTGCAATTAGTGACAATCAGTAACCTACAAAATGCAAACATCCTGACAATGATTGCTGATTATGAAATGTCACAAAGAAATGTCTATTTTCACAAGTATCACCAAACAAAGAATACAAGTATGTTGTAACAAAAACACACAAGTGTAGTACACAGATGAAATACCAATGTTGAATTAAAATAGATATCACACAATTTACAAATGACCGTGCAAACACAGCAGACACCCATCCAACCTACAAACAGGCTAGCTACACACAACAGATCAGTCACTAAAAACAGATCCACAAGCCCTACAAACATCAGTCAAAACACTAAAACTTGAGGGGGCGTGGCTAAGGATGAACCTTGAGTAGCAGCATTTCAGCTCTGCCTTTTCATATCTTTTATGACAGGAAAATTTGAGAATATCTATCTAATACATTGTTTTTTTTACACATTTAGTTTATTCTTAAAGTCTTTTTAGAAGGTATCTCAATTTTTGTATTTTTTTTAATATTTTCCTGTCAAAATATTAGAGTCAAGTCTCCGTCACCAGTTAACAGTATGAGCTTCTCTAAATCTTCACACCAGGATATCTCTTTAAAAAAGGAACTACAAACTTTACTTTCTACCATTCAAGATCTCTCTACAAAAATAGACAAATTGGACTTGAACTTGGAAAACTTTACGGAAAAATCTTCTCAATAAATGGAAACTATTCATCTAGACCTTAGACAACAAAAAGAACAAATCAATGGAATAGAAACATCTTTAAATGACATGGACTCTAGATTTCAGGTAAATGAACACAATCTAGAAAGCCTTTTAAAGCAAAATTCCCTACTGTCAGCAAAAATAGATGATCTAGAGAACAGATCTCGAAGAAACAATATCAGAATTTTCGGGTTGCCGGAAAATGTGGAATATAATAATATGAACCAAGACAAAAGACTCAGCGTTCGATTATAACCAACTCAACCAACACATTCCTATGTGTCTTGAAACGCCTGCTTGGTCTTCACAAACACGCCGAGCAAGGTGTAAAAAAGATGTAAAAGACTTTTATTCCATAAGACATGCATACAAGTTAAGCGCTTTCACTCGCCAACGCGAGCTTCATCAGAACTGTTTAAAAAAAATAACTGATGTAACTTTTATAACCTTTTTGGCGCCAAAATACTACTGACACAAAATTTAAAGCTACATACATATATTGATAATAATAATTTTATATATAAAATAAGTACATAAAATCACCATATCACATCAACAGATGGATCAAATATACATCTGCTACTATAAAATATGCAAGTAAAGATTTTGCATAAAATTTACTATATAAATATAATATTTACAATATTTACAATACATTTGAAACTGTCTACGTAAATAATAATGCTGGCTTAAAGGTGACAAAATCATTTAAGCCAGGTGTAGTCGAGGCATCAGTATATAATTGCCACCATATTTCCTTATAGGATAATAATCCTTTCAAATCCCCCCCTCTAGGTTCAACTACCAAACTATCTAAGATAGCAAATTTAAATGTGTGGGTATCACCATATAGTTTGATATGTTTGTATAGGGCATTCTTATCATCTCTTGTTTTAATACTGTATTGATGTGCGTATATACGTTTATTCAGTTTTCTTTCCGTCTTGCCTATATAGAATCCTGAACATGCAGTACACTTTGCATGTTCACTTTAAATATGTTCCCTCATCTGGTCCCTGAGGGGGCGATTGGTTTTGCCAACATAAAAAGAAGTACAAAGTTGGCATCTAGCTAAGTAAATAACATGTGATGTCATGCAATCAGCTGTAACAGATGTTTGATAGTATTTCCCACTGTCCGGATGATGAAAACCAGGTGTACTATCTATATAGCAACAAAAATTGCACCGCCCACATGGTTGGGTATAGCCATCTGTCCTACTGCTAGCACTATTAACTGTATGACAGAGTCTCCTTTTCAAGTTCTTCTTGTTCTTGTACAAGAATCTTGGTTTATCTCCTACTATGCTTTTAATGTCATCACTTGTACATAATACTCCCCAATGTTTACTTATTACCTCTCTGAGTTCATAACAATCAGAGGAATAATAAGGCATAAACCTTAAGCCTTGAGTGACATCAATATCAATAACTGGTAAAGGAGCTGACTCAGCTGGTCCAAAATATGGTAACCCTTTAGTACATCTTACTTCTGACACATCATTTAGATGTCTGTTAACTTCATTAATGTTATAGCCTCTAAGGCACAATCTATCCTTCAGATTATTCAGGTCTATCTCAAACCCAGAATCAAGAGGATTGAGTCTCGATGCTCTAATTGCTTGTCCTCTGATTATATTTCTAAAGACTTGCGGAGGGTGCATACTCGATCTAACTAGTAAGTTGTTGCTGTAACAACTCTTCCGGAACACACCTGTATTGATATTATTGTCATCAATCCTTTCAATGTACATATCAAGAAAATCTAATTTGTACTGTGAGTGTTTCATAGTAAATTTAAGGCAAGTGGTGAGGCCATTCATGGTTGTAAAAAATGTTTCTAGTTGTTCCAAAGTGCCTCTCCACAAAATAAATAAATCATCAACGAAACAACGATAAAATACTATGTGCTGTTTAAATAATTCTTCTTTGAATAGAACATGTTCTTCCCAGTGAGCCAAGTACATATTGGCGTAGCTATTGGCACAAGGAGTGCCCATAGCTACGCCATCTTTTTGTTTATATATAGATTCATTAAATATAAACAGGTTATGTTCCAAGACCAATTCAAGAAAGCAAGTTATCAAATCAATATTCAACGAAGTATAACTGC
Organism: Protopterus annectens; assembly: GCF_019279795.1. Classification (NCBI taxonomy): domain Eukaryota; kingdom Metazoa; phylum Chordata; order Ceratodontiformes; family Protopteridae; genus Protopterus; species Protopterus annectens. The sequence continues at coordinate 827,307,005 of NC_056732.1, forward strand.
TATGTGCCCTTAAATAATCAGTAACATACGATAAACCTGTACTATTCGGTATGACTGTGAACAAGGATTGAACATCAAATGTGACGAAGAAATAGTCAAATGTGATGCTCATATCCTTGACGCAGTCGTATAAATCAAGTAAGAACTGTTTGGAATCTTTTAAAACAATTCTGTTAGAGTTTAACACTGGTCTAAGGTGCTTCTCTACATAAACAGATAGGTGCTCAGTCACCCAACCTCGACCTGAAACATTGGGGAGTATTATGTACAAGTGATGACATTAAAAGTATAGTAGGAGATAAACCAAGATTCTTGTACAAGAACAAGAAGAACTTGAAAAGGAGACTCTGTCATACAGTTAATAGTGCTAGCAGTAGGACAGATGGCTATACCCAACCATGTGGGCGGTGCAATTTTTGTTGCTATATAGATAGTACACCTGGTTTTCATCATCCGGACAGTGGGAAATACTATCAAACATCTGTTACAGCTGATTGCATGACATTACATGTTATTTACTTAGCTAGATGCCAACTTTGTACTTCTTTTTATGTTGGCAAAACCAATCGCCCCCTCAGGGACCGGATGAGGGAACATATTTATCATATGAAGAAGGGTAACACTCAAAATGCTTTAGCTAAGCACGTTTCTATGACAAATGTACAACATAAATTCTCCTTCAAAGTTTTGGAAGTGATACATCCCAATCCCAGAGGGGGTGATATTAGAACATATACAGAAGGGAAAGAGGCAGAGTGGATAATAACATTGAAAGCGGACAAAGGGTCGGGTTTGAATGAGAGAGCTTCAATCAGACCCAAGCTGAGGCAAAGGAGAAATGTTAAGTAAAATGTAGGACCAATATAATGTAGGATAATCATTGTTTTGTCCCCTTTTTATTACGAACATTTTTCACATTAGAGATCCCATATGAATGTATGCTTCACATACATTCCTTATACTACAATTCAGGATAGCATGTGTGATTTCTTTCTCTTTGTATTTCTGTTTTTTATCCTATGAATATTTTTTACATCCCTTTGTCATATGTAGGATTTTTATTGATTGCATATATACAAAATCCTTTATAGTTTTAAAGGTTTATTGCTGTCTGATTTTATATTTATGTTTCTGATGAGTGCATATATTGCATGATCTTCCAAGAGCATTGCCCTTTGAAATGCTGATGGGTTCCATATTTTTAACCATTGATTGATTAATTGTTAAAGTATTTAATGTTGCGAGTTTTAAGTTGATTTACCAGGGATCTGATGAAGCAGCAATGCGAAAGCACTTATCCGATGTTTTATTTCTGAATAAACAGTAATTTTACATACTTTTCTCGTGCCTCTTTGGATTATATCACTTCGAATTATAGCACCTGCTAACGCTGTGGGTTTTGTTGTGTTTCTGCTTATGAACTTGCTCTCTGGAAAACCCCAGCGCTAACCTGAAGCAAGACAAGGTTTCGTTTGTTTATCTACACTATTAAAATAATTTACTGATTTCTTTTGTTTGAGAGATATAAATAACTATGCAGATACTAAATCATTATTCTATACTTTTTTTTCTCACAGGCATAACTCATTTTCAAGGATAGACAGAGTTTTTATTTCTAATAATTTAGTTGATTCTTTATCTAATGTTAAGGTGATTGCATGTCCCCACTCTGATCATAATTCTATAACCTTTGACTTATCTATTTACTCATTATATAATGCTCAGATAAAGAGGATTCCAGCCTACATCTCTAATTTGAATGATTTTAAATCCTTCATATCTACAGAAGTTCAAAAGTTTATCAAACTCAATACCACTAAAGACATTTCCGAAATTTTCATATGAGACGCAATGAAAGCCTACTTATATGGTAGGATAATTGATTGGTATAAAAAAAATAATTACATGGGATAAATAGTTAAAAGAGATTCAAACAAAACTTGATAATTTGAATCTACTCCTTTAAAAAAACAAGGAAGATAAAACTATTAAAAACATATAGATTCTTTAAATAAGAAGTATCTTGAGATTTTAGATCATAAGATAAAGATTAGTTTAGAGAAGTTTAAATGTATTACTTTTTCATCAAACCCTAGATCCATAAATATGCTTGCCAACAAAATTAAAAGAATGAATAAATTTAATCACATTAAGGAACTTTATTCACCTCAAAAAAAGAAAAAAGGTTTCTGGTCTTCATAACATATTAAATGGATTTAGAGATTTTTTTTCTAAACTTAATCAGTCTACTGAGTTAATAAACCCCATAACTGATATAAAGTTGTTCATTAATAAAAACACACAAAAAAAGTTAACTGTTCAACAAGTTGAATCATTAGACAGACAAATAATCCTTAATGACATTCAAGTACAAATTAACAAATTAAAACAAAATAAAGCCCCGGGTAATGATGGTATCATCCCTGACATTTATGAAATTTTACCTAAAAAAGCTCTCTCGATTTTACACTCAGTTTTCAGTATAGCCCCAAATAAAAATTTAATCCCACCATCGTGGAAATATACCTTTATCACTCCTATTCTAAAACTGGATAAAGATCCTAACAAATGCAATTCATACAGACAGATTTCTTTATTAAATACAGATTACAAAATGTTTATGTCTATTTATGCAAATAGACTCAAAAAATTCCTTCCTAATTTAGTAGACTCTGATCAAACTGGCTTTATTATTAACAGAACCTCATATGACAACATTAAGAGAATATTAACCTTAATAGAATCAGTTAAGAACTTTTAAAATAACCTAACTATAATTATCTTAGACATAAATTGTGCTTTCGACACAATAAACTTGGTCTATTTATTTATTCTACTGGGAGAACTTAACTTTTCCAAAAGTTTTATAAATCATATTACCCAACTTTACACTGGTTGTCAGGCATATGTCAAAATAGGCTCCTATATTTCACAATTTATACCTAGTGAAAAAGGAACCAAACAAGGCTGTCCATTATCTCCCCTTTTATTCACCTTAATTATGGAACCATGGGCTAATGTGATCAGGGATAATACTAACATTAAAGGTTATGATTTGGGTTTTAATGAAACATCAAAAATACAACTGTTTGTGGATGACATCTTGATTACTTTGGGGGGTAAAAATCCTACCTTGACAGAGTTATTTATTAATATGGACAAGTTTCAGAAAAACTCAGGTCTTAGATTTAATCATAATAAAACAAATTCTCTTAGTTGGTCAAATAAATTCAGCATTCAAGATAATTTTAAGAAATATGTACCTCAAACTCAACAAATAACATATCTAGGTATAATTATTTCTAATAACTTAAAAGATACATTAAAAATAAATTTCAACAAAAGTATTCAAATAATAGAATTTCCAACAAGCTCATGGTTAAAAATAAGATTCTCAATGGAAGAAAATTTGTCACTTATAAAGATGGTTTTACTTCCTAAAATCTTGTATATAATACAGTCTATATCTATACCCCCTACCCATATAGTAATTAAAAAATTTAGTTCTCTCACTAATAAGTTCCTCTGGCATCAAATTAAACCTAGAACTGCGTTATCTATCCAAATGTTCAACTGGGATAATGGTGGTATTGCTTTGCCTAATCTAGAATTGTATACTATTTCATCCGTAATTAAAACTATTACTATTCTTATAGATAGTAAATATTCAGCTAAATGGAAATATTATATTCTTTGTTTATCTCAAAATCCTAATAATATTTTTGAAATTAATATGTTAAACTTAATAAATAATACTTTTATTTGGAGATTGAAAGATTTTTTTCATATCATTACATTTAATTATATAGATCTAACTACATAATTTTAATTTTGAAATCTTTCAAAAACTTTATTCTCAGACGCAAATTATATAAATACTGGATATTTCTTATTTTCCCTATAGCCTATACTCATAATATCATCTTCACTACAGATTATCATAAAATGTATTTATTTAAACAAAAGCATTTACTAGTTTGGTATCAAATGATGAATAATAACGAGTTAAAAATCAATTAACATTCTTATTGAAGAGAATAATTTTGATTTATCCTCTTGGCTTGACTTACAAGAAGCTAGGAAATATATCAAAGATAAGCTAGATCTTATTCCTTCTACAACTAAAACAATACTCCCCCAGGCTAATACAGTATTTAATGGTTCTCATTCAACAGAATGACTCTAATAAAATGAGTCTCTCTCACATATACAAATCAATAAAATCAGACTTAGATATTCATTCAGAAAATTATTGGAAATCTTTTATTACCATTAATAATTCTTATCCTTCAGATTTTGATAAATTATGTATACTCCAATCAGCTTGTAAGACTACATCCTCACATAAATGGAGAATTTTTACTTGGAGATTTTTGAACAGGTCATTTCTTACTCCATTTAAAGTCAACAAGATATCTAAAGAAAACGTTTTATGCTGGAGATGTAAGAAAGTTATTAATGCGGATTGGGCATACATATTTTATGATTGTCATCTTTTAAAGAAATTTTGGGATGACATCAATAACTTCCTACAAGCTATCTTTACAGATCATTTTTCAATGAATAAATCACTTATTTTGTTTAACACTCCAGTCCCAAATTGTGTAAATTCAAAAAAATATTCAATTCTGTGGCCTGTTCTATCCATTGCCAGGAAAGAAATCACAAAAAATTGGAAATCCTCTCAAATCCCTTCTTTTCTTCTCATGGAAGTCTCTAAATTTGAAATGATGACAGTTAGAGTTAGATTATCAGGGAACACAACAACTTACAATTATTGGAAAAGTATAAATGATCTACTGGTAAATCAGTAAAATGAATCTAGTTTAATATTATTTATTTATTTTAATTTAAATAGCAAACTTCATCCATAGGTAGTGAACACTTTTGTAAATAGTTATGTTTATTCTTGTTTTTGTATCAATATTTTCTATTTTTATCTATTGTATCAAAAAAATCGTATCAATTATTTTATAGCAGTTGTATGTTTTAGTTTTGATCTTAATAAAAATTTTTATCAGAAAAAAAACACTAAGACTTGTATACAAAGCATTTATTTTGCAATATGTGTGACAGATGTACAAACTCAACTGTCATTTAGGTTGTGAGCTACATTTAAATAGTATCTGCAGAAAGCATGGTGTGATTTTAAATGATATTTTAACATTTTTCGATTTACGTCAATGTTTTAAGCACAGTTATACTGTGATTATTGCGCTTACCTTACTGATGCATGATGGGTACTCATGTATTCTAAGCAATATCCAAGGTAATGTGAAAAATACAGGCCTGTAACAAGGATCAGATGCATTTCATTTAACAAAACAGAAAAAGTAATCAACATACCTCTCTACCTCTGCTGGTCTTCAAGCCTGTGCATCTGTTTGATGCACAGGGTATGATTTCTGGTCCAGTCTTCACTGCCTGAAATAAGAAAAGGAAAGAGTAACTATGAATGATGCATTCCTCAAATAACAGAGATACATACTTTTCAGATCAGGTCCTAGAAAATTTATTTATGAAGAACATCAGCTAATAACTGTAAACATTTTGCAATGGTACACACAGGCTTTCACATCTTTGAATACAGACTGGAGGAAATGAGATATAAAACTTTGCAACTGTAATATACATTCAAACTCTACCCTTGTTACCTACCTGCCTAGCTAATCCATCTTGATGTAAAGTGTGTGTGTGTGTGTGTTGTCATTGCAGTGAAAAGACTTGTATTATGTCATCTTCTGGATACGAGATGGTCTACTAATATGGATCATGGCTTTGAATTTCAAAAAATTAACATGTGCTCGGCATGTAGGTAAATACTTAACAAGAATGAATTCATGACAGCAGCCATACCTCTCAACCTGGAATCATCAAAAATCTGGACAAGGCCCATGAAAAATAGGTACAAATCTGCACGCTGATTAACATCTAATTTGCATACATACTTACATAACCCCACCCACCCCAATGGAATTGTAGGATACCAGCTTTCAAATGCAAACTGAAGAACAGACAACCAAAATATGGCACTAGAGTCCCCTTGCAGCCATCCCAATGTTCCATTACCTGGCTATTTCACCCCATTTACCATAAACACTAATGTGTGCATACTGCTTTACTAATACAATGATTATATTGATTTTATTTTTACATTTTGCAGCACAGCAATGCACAAGCACTAGCAGACATCTGCTAAACAAAGCAATACTGTCTCACCATGAAAATAGACTTAGCATTAAAACTTCTCTACCCTTGAAACATCACACTATCGACAAACATTTTCTGAACAATAAGTATAAAACTCTAATGTCTGACATAGGTTGACTAAAATCTTCAGTGCTTTATCATAAATTCCAAAATTGTAGGAGAGATGGGGAAAAATAAAATCAGGAACAGTTGAACAGTTGAGAGGCATTTAGGGATGAAAAGTTATTCTAAACCCTTAACTCATTTTTAGCCAGACAAAATTATCAGTGATTTGCAGGTATAACACACAAAATATCTTAGAATATTCTAGTTGGACCTATCTGTAGAAGCATGGATTCAGTTAATGTACAAAATATTGTTCCTTATATTTTTTACTTCACCACACTTTGCATAATCATGATACAACATTTCAAGCATTTCAGTTCTAGTAAGATGAATACTTTTGTCAGATCTGAAGACAGACAACAAAAAAAAGTTCATGATTTTTTTAAAGAAATGGTGACTAAGTCATTAACCATGCCCAATCATACCAGTTACCCATCCAGAGTTATTTCACATTTTTTTATTTTTATTTTTATTTATCATTTGTTGACCGGGAAAGTCCGACTAGGTTTCACAGAGCCTGTTTTCAGCGGAGGCCCGGGAGAAATGCTCCAGATGCATGTCTTTGGAATGTGGGAGGAAACCGGAGTACCCGGAGGAAACCCACGCGAACACAGGGAGAACATGCAAACTCCACACAGAAGGCACCCCAGCCGAGAATCGAACTGGAGAACCTCTTGCTGTGAGGTGACAGTGTTAACCACTGCGCCACTGTGCCGCAGTGACAATGGTGACAGTTTAGGATAGGATGTCTTAGAAAATCTGACTACAATATCAACCTTATATAAAAACATTAATTTCACTAATGCTTACAACTATGTAAGGCAATCTTCGATTGCAACATACTGCACCATTTTCATTTTTTCTGTTACAAAATGGTATCACCACATGCATATATCAAATAATGCAAATATTTAAACCACAAGCCTGCTTTTCTTTTTTTTGTCCTGGAATTCATTAATTCATTGGCATATGAACATGAGCCTACTTTAGAGCGGAATGGGTATAGAACTGATAACTAATGATGGATGGGATGTTTATTTTATCATGGCCACACACACACACACACACACACACACACACACACACACACACACACACACACACACACACACACACACACACACACACACACACCGCCTGCATACCTGAAGATAATTTAGAGGATTGCTAATTCATCTCTCAGTATGCCTTTAGGATGCTGAAAGAAAACAAGAATACTCAGCAAAACTCTGCACGGGTATTAGGAAGAGTTGAGAAGATATGCACACTCCATAAAAACGGCAAAGCAAATTGAAGAATTAAAGACTGTGAGGCAACAATTCTGACTGACGCCTGAAATTTACAACTACAACTCACTTTATTATCAGGTGGAAGTTAAAACCAGGAAAGATGTTCAGTCTCTCCCTCTTAGGATCAAGATAGAGCTTACTTGCCCAGCTGACCTGAAAGACATTTGCTGTGAGCCAGACTATGTAACTAACAGTAAAGGTATGCCACTAATTCATAGTGTGCTCTGAAATAAAAAAAAATAATCCTGACCATTTCACAAAAGTATACATTGTGTATATACTCTCTGTTGGCTTTTGCATGGCACTGTGTACCTGCACAGTTCTGTACAGTTTACCCATTTAAAGATAAGGCCATGCCAAAAGGTGGTGCAGGAAGACCTGTGCAGCATTTACTTTCCTGACATGCCTGAAGTTAAGAAGCAACTCCATCACTCATATTCAAATTCACTGTCATGCCATAAGCACAAGCATCCCATAAAATGCACAGTATTTTTCAAGTTACTATCCCATTAAAGTGTCAAGCAACCTTTCAGCTTCCATTCTGGAGAACAGATGCAATGTTGCATTCTATTATTCTCTGTGAACCCTTTGGGTTTACATTTATGACAAGGTAATTAAGTACACAGAGGTAATGCAGCCATTCCCAGCATTGTACAGGTCTTTTACTCATGGTGTGTGCTACAGGCTGATGAATATGACATAAAGCAACACAGGAGGAAATCAAGCTACATTACTGGGGAATCAGGACTGCCAGGTTTGCTGGTTCCCTCATTCACAAATGTTTTCCCAAAAATCTGCAGTCCTTGTGACAACTACCCCGTGTGCATAAGTGTATAAAACAGGATATTTATATAATTGTCATTAACTAGGTAAGGCCACTGAAATGATAAGTTTTGAAGTGTGGGTAGGGAGAACTGAAAATTTAAATTACTTATTCTGAGTTATATAGTATGTAAGAGGAGAGTGCAGGGCAGACCTGTGCTTCAGTACTTAGCAACTTAACTACCATGACGTGACGTCGACAATATGCAAGTGCTCAGCTGCTGTAGCAGCTTTTTTCTTGTTATTTTCCTGCCTCTGTGATTATCATTGTAGTCTACTCAGCGTGCACGCACACACACACACACACACACACACACACACACACACACACACACACACACACACACACACACCATTTCCTTACCTATCATTCTTACACACACACACACACACACACACACACACACACACACACACACACACACACACACACACACACACACACACACACACAAACACACACACACACACACACACACACCATTTCCTTATCTATCATTCTTGATTCCCCAAACAAAATCAGAGCTGCTGCCGATAATCCAAGTGCTGTTCTTGCTCGCATTTCCATCCGTTAGAAGAGTGCCGTTCCCACTCACATTTGCAGCCAAGCCATCCGGAAATGATGTGTGAGCTCTGTGAGCTCAATTCCGACTGGCTGGTAGTGCTGACGGAGCTGATGTCATTGCGCACGTGATGAGGTCAGCTCCGAAAGTGCGAAAATCAAAAAATGAAAAAAAAAAAACAAAAGGAAAAAATCGGAAATGAAGGGATGTCACTCAGGAATCATGGCACCCCTTCATTTGGACCCCAAAACTCGATAAAAACCAAGTAAATCGGTATGGATGGGAGGTTTGACAGCAGAATACCTCACATCCTTACAACTCGTGGGGGGACAAAGGCCTAAAAATAGGGACAGGTTTTAAATATTGCTCCTATAAACTTAGAAAGTTGATAGAATGACAGATATAGAATAATTATATATTTTCTGAAGGATATGAAGTCTGAAACTCAAACTGTCTGTCATTATTTAGAATTATTTATTGACTTCAATCCTCAATGATTGGCCAGAAAAACACAACTTTTATGAGAAACAGACCAAATGTAAGATGCAAAATCTATACATTCTGCAGAAAAATGGACAGTTGTGAGGTATGGTCTGCATTGTAGTCAGAAACATTAACAGTAATGGAAAACATATACTCCTCAGACAGTGGGACAGTGTCATGTATCATAGAGTTTCTGTTAACAGAACCATACATGTTGCTGTACATGAGGGACACAGTAAGGTATGTCTGAGTGCTAAGATATTTCTTGGCAAAGTGCACATCACAAAGCAAATCACTGCATCTCCCTGTTCTGCATTTCAGCTGTAAGTCTGCCCACCTCACGCCCTCAAAAGATAAGGATGATGTGGTTCTTGAAGTGAATTTATTAATTAATGATAAAACAACACTTGCACTTTTGAAAATAATACCATATTGTACAAAACTTTGTCAGACATACAAGTCTAGAGGAAGCATTGCTAACCTTGCACTTAAAGAACTGCTATTAACAGACCATTACAGATTATGAGCATATTCGTAAGAATTCAGTGAATAGCTGAGTTAATCATAACCATGCAGAAAATGAATGTTATATCAATAAGCAATTATGTAAAGAAGAATATTTCACTATATGCGAATTAACCAAGATAATTTAATGTTATGTTTCCCCTGTGTAGATCTGAATTCACAGCACACCAAAATGCAAACAAGCTGATTGGTTTCCTTACAGGTCAAGCTAACAGGCAGCAAACAGGTACTACTTGTGCTAATCTGAATTCCTGTGGATAACAGATGAATACTGAAATGTCCAACACTTATTGGCCATTATACTCTAAAGAAATAACATCTACCAACATAACTGAAAGCATATGTGTAATCAGTTGGGCAGACATTCCTCTTGGCTTAAACAAACAAGACTGTAGGAAGAATGTTAATTTTATTAGAAGGAATGAATTAAAGAAGTTATATATGAGCTACTATTCAGACATATTCTGCTACAGTAGGATATAGCAATGTACTTTAGTGGATAACTACCAAATGCATAGTCATCAGTGGCCTAGGGTCTACAGGCATCAGTGATACACGACTACAGTCAATGTGTGAAATGATGTTATATGTTTGAAAAGGACTGTATATATTATAAACATTATTAAATAAATTAACAGCATGGGAATCAAGCCCATAATTATACAGCCGACAGTCACCACATCTACATAATTATCCCAATAAGCTAATTGTCATAACATCTTTTTAATGGTTATAAAATCCATCTATTTGACAGAGCTATATCTCTTAAAAATGCTCAGCTGTATCCAGAATTGTGACACTTACTGTAGTGATCCACAGGCTGTCTCTGCACCTTAGCAGCCCTCTGACAAAGCTCTTCCCTGTCACCTTGATGCAGGTCATTATAGTGGTGTTGAACCTGTAGTTCAGTTCAGTAGATCCCTGTATATCATTGGTGCTCCCTTATAATCCGGTTCCAAATGTCTGTCATTGCAAAGTTCCTTGGCTTGGCTCTCATCCAATGCTCCACTCCAGCATAGATGGTCAGCATCTGGTTGGTCTCCTCCTTGGTCCATTTGAGTACCCAGACATGTCACAGCCTCCTGGAAGTAGCCTTCTAAATATTCCAATGGAAAATGTAGTATAAATAGAAAAATGGAAACATGCTAACTGAGGTGCCACTTGGTTCTCAGGTGGCAATGGTCTGATCTGTAAATGTATCAAAATCAATATTTAAAACTGGCACTTATGTTACATTATCAGATAATTGGAAGATAACAGGCATGTACCACACATGGTATGGGCACTTGCTTGGAGCACCCGGGCATTATGCTGACTTTAGAGAATTTACAAGGAAGTGCACAAATGGGATTCCAAAAATTGTAATGAACCTCATTAAGTATGTATGGCACAAATGATACATTAGATGCTCTTGCTTTCAATGATACTTGAGTCAGAGGTAGCTGATAAGGTAAATTGGCACCTGCTAGAATTTCTCTTTTGGGGAATATTGCATCTGTTTACCTTACTCATTCTCAAAAGTACCTATTTAGATTTGTTTTTATTGAAATTGTGGGCTTTAACAGAAATGGTTGTAATTACTGGAGTGATGTTTGATATACCTTTATGCACACAGGTGCTGACATCTTTATTAAGGACATGCAGTAATTTCCCATGTGCAGTTGCACAGACAGATTTATACAGTAAAAGTGAACAGTACATAAAGATGGATTTATGGATCATTCATATGTCTCACTGGTAATTCCATACACTGTTATGGCATAGGTATGAAAACCTATGGATTTTGACATTATCCATATGTACTACGTTCTTTTGGTGTTATGGATATTTCTTCTTTGATGGTTCTTAACACAAGTCTTATAACTACTGGTTCAGTATGCAAAGGATCTGTACTCTATTTGGCCTGTTTATAAATCCTGAAGTATTCCAATGCTTTCCAGCAGTTGTTCAATTGTTAGTTTATGTAGTATTTTAATGTGAAATGTATGCATTTGCTTGTGACATGATGCTGTAGTGTGAGGGGTTCTAATCCCATACACAGCCTGTACAGGTATCTGAAGTTTTTTATGTATGCAGACATTGTTGTTACTTTTTACATGTCACATTAGTATTTGTCACAGTGTTTCATAGACATTTCATTGCACAGGAATGAACACTGTTTGTTGTGACATGCGTTGTCCACATAATCATCTGCATATGCTTATGGTGTTCGACATTTTGGAATTTCGATAATGTGATATAGACCCATCTCATGCTGTCAGTATTCTGTTGTCTGCATACAAGACTGTGTTGTCTTTCTCTTTACTTTCCCACTGCAGGATCTGCAGTACAACATACAAACTCACAGTGGCAGTCTATCAGTGATATGCTATTAACTAGCTTTTGTACATGTCATTGCTGTTAATCATGTTGTTGTCCTCCATTAATATTGTGTCCTTCTCCCCATTAGTAGGACAAACTACATCATCATCAAGTACACAAACAAATGGTATATGTATGTAAAACCTACTGTAAATTTTGACACTGTTCAAATGGTTCATGCTGGCAATGATGTGATTAATGATGCTGACTTTTTCCCTACAATAGTTGAAGTTCATCCCTCTTCTACCGCACCATCTTCCTAGGAAGACTTGTCAGGTGTGTGTTTTGTTTGTATTCATTGCATATGTCATGTATGTTGGCTATATAACCTAATAGTCTACTCCCTGTTATGTAGATTATGTGACCCATACACAGACAAGACCTATTGACAAGTTATTATTTTCTGTAACATTGCAGTGAGATATATGTATCATATATCTTTAATGATGTCCAGAATGTGATGTAAGCACGTTGTCCTGATCTGTGTCATCTGTCTCTTCTTTTAGCACATTAACTATCTGTATCCTCTATTAGCCTATCTAGTAATCATAATGTGGGATCTCCTGTGTCTCAGTATGGTAGCATGGCCCCTGGCACCAGGACAGTGACATGGTGATACCAGATGGTGACAGTCATATGGATGCAGCTGTAGTCTCAGATGTGGAGGGAAACTTGTTTGGCCATTCTGATAATGTGGGGACAACAAATGATGAATAGGATGAGACCAGTGGACAACAGACCCAAGTTGAAACTGCTGCTGATGTTCCTCATAACACATTGATATTGGCCATCACAATAGACATAAGCATGCAGGTGGTGTGCATGGGCAGGTGTCAGAGGGGATCCACCTACTCCTACAGGCAAATAAATGCTCCCAGCATCATCATGGATCTGAAATCCATGCACTTGCCTGTGCCACAAGTTGTGTTGCACATCAGCTGTGTCTGCTGCATGAAGGACAGGAGCACAGACACAGTAAGGTAATGGTGTTGGTTGCTGCTCAGAATGAAAATATGCTATCTGTGGCAAGGTCAGTAGAAAGCCTGGCGTCTACAGTATTACAGCAGTGCTGTATTACAAGCCGGATTCTGTGTGCCCTGACTGTGCTTAGCTGATTGCTACATGAGAGAGGCAGGCCAACTCTCAGCAGAACCAACATTGTCCGTTGAGCATCAGTGTCTATGCTCCAATGTGCACACACTTCCACTGCTGGCTGATCTGCTGTGATCCTGCCAGTCACAACCAGACAGTCAAGTCGCAGTCATGCTCCTTCACCTCAGCATGGTGGTATCACCCCATCAGTCTCCCCTGTGGAGCAACCTGGGCCAAGTGCTTCTGTAAGTAGTAGGGGCCAAGCCAGTTACTACTTCTGAGTGTGGTAGATCCCCCAGGAATGTGGTTCTTCATTCTCCTATGGTAGCAATGCTGTTAGACTCCCACCATCAAATTCACACCTGTCTCCTCTGCTTGGTCTTGGAGCTTAAAGTTACTATAGTGAATAAAAGGGCCAAAGAGTAATGCTGACTGCCTCAAGTGGGCCAGTTAGGTTACTTGTCTACAGATTTATCTAATAAGGATGGCGATCTGATTAATTTCAGACTACCTCCTGAGAGTAGTATTATCTTGAATGTTTGGGATTCTCTTCTCTTTAATCCCTTATACCTCTGTATATTTATAAGCTTTAGATTATTTTAAATGCAATATAGTTTGTTAATGTCTTAACATTTTAATGTTCATGAAATCTAGGTATAATGCATTCCAGTTTTAAAAAGGAAAATGTTTTTAAGCAAGGTTTTATGTGTATGACAACTTCAGTGTTTGTTCTATGAGTCCCTTCTTGGTTGGACTTATTCATTTTAAAACATTTACATACTTGATTGTTTAATTAAATCAGTGATTAATTAATGAATGTATAAAAACTATAGCATTCTGGGAGAGGGATGTCTGAAGAAGTCTAAGCATTATTTTAGACAAAAGCGCTAACATTAAAGTATTGAGAAGATTACAGCTACTTCGTTTTTTGGGTTTACAAGTGTTTTCGTTTTTTCATATTTTCTGAGTTTGGTATGGTGAATGGAGCTGCAGCGACCTCATAGTCCTTATTTTCTCAAGAAGACAACATCATAACAGGAGGTATTACCAACGAGGCGAATGCCATAGGTAATTTGACTGCTTTGGTGCAGCAACTCCTGAACCAAGTTGACACTTTGTCAAAGAAGATTGAAACAAAAGAAAGTAATGCTGTTAGAACAATGGCTGGAACAACATCCACTAGTTTAAATGCGAGTGGGCAGGTACTGACTTATGCTGAAGTTTCGAATGCAACTCTTAATTGTAGCTCAAATGGGCGTGGGGCTACTAGCCCAAATACTGTGATTAGTAATACACCTAATGGCAACCGACAAGAACTGTTTCAGAGAAATTCTGAATCTGTTCCCACTATAGCTGATTATCTTAGAGCACCAGTGTTTTGTGGAACCAAAACTGACAATAACATCAATGCCTCCAATGAAAGTGTTGATCCATCCTTAACCACCAACCTAAACAAATTTGACAAAAAGTTGCTCAAATATCGTAAACTTCAACCAGAAATTAGTTACTTACAAGAATGTATAACTAAAGGTTTGGTACCAACGGGTTTGCGGCAATGGAGGTATCCTGTGGGCTTAATTAACAAATCCAACTTTCACTATGAATTTATCTGTCTTTTTGACAGACAAGGGTTTGAGTTTCTCAAAACTCTTTATAAACAATACAGTTTGCAGGTTGACATTTTAAAATGTGAATTGGAAATTTTGGAGTGTAAAATAACTTCTGATGTGGATTTAAATAGATTGGACTATGCTCGTATTTTTTCTTCCATTGACTTTGCCATAACACGGGCTATTAAAATAAAAAAAAAGAAGATTTTGAGGGATACTAATGAATATGCAAAAGGCATTGCTTATCCCCCGCCTCCAGAGTCAATAAATCCAATTGCGAACCATGAGATTATTTGATGACGATAATGACGAGATGGATGACAACACAATGCAAACTAACCAGCTAAGGCGTAGTGAGAGGTTTAGGAATGGTGGAGGCTTGCAAAATACAACATCGGGATATATTAACAACTACAATCCTCAGGGTTCTCAGGGAGCTCGGAAAAAGCAACCAAACTATCAACAGAATGCCAGAGGACAAGGCCAGCAGCAACGGAAGAAATAGAATCGGCGCAGGAGATAGTACAAACCCCCACAACTAAACCGTACATCCTAGTAAGTAAGTACAGAGGGGGATTTTAAAGTCTATAACTTTACCAACCTACATGTGGACATTAAATCAGTTGACCTGCTGTGTAGGAGTCTATCCTTTGTGCCTGATAAGAAAGCTGATTTTGCTAAAACTATTGTAGACTTAAAAACTTTTGTTCGTAAATTAAACCTGTCAGTTCTTATGGGTAATACTCCCACACTAACAAGTGAATTAAAAGTTTCTAGCTTATTTAACCCCCCTCTGCATGCCACAATAGCTCTATTTGAGAGGATTTGTGAGATGGATATTCGATCTGCTTTATGTGGGGTTAACTTGCCTAGGGGACATGCTAACAACATGTCTTCTGAAGATCATGATTTCTAGCGATTTTTAAAGGCATATAAAGTTAGGGTCATGAAGCCAAATAAAGGCAGTGGGCTCATCTTTATGAATGAAATTGAATTTGTACGAAAAATGCTTACTTACTTAGACAGTGATGTTATTGTCATGCAAGTCTAAATGAAGTTAACATTTTAAATGCAACATAGTTTGTTAATGTCTTAACATTTTAATGTTCATGAAATCTAGGTATAATGTGTTCCAGTTTTAAAAAGGAAATGTTTTTTAAGTAAGGTTTTATGTGTATGACAACTTCAGTGTTTGTTCTATGAGTACCTTCTTGGTTGGACTTATTCAGTTTAAAACATTTACATACTTGATTGTTTAATTAAATCAGTAATTAACTAATTAATGAATGTATAAAAACTATAGCATTCTGGGAGAGGGATGTCTGAAGAAGTCTAAGCATTATTTTAGACGAAAGCGCTAACATTAAAGTATTGAGAAGATTACAGCTACTTCGTTTTTTGTGTTTATAAGTGTTTTAGTTTTGTTGTATTTTCTCAGTCAGTTTTATGTTTAAGTTATTTTATTTTTGTTGTATTTATTTTTAAAGGTTTTAATCTTTATTTGCTTACTTTGTGGACTTTCATTAACTGGTGATCTCCTTTTAGTCCGCTTTTCTATAACTGGTTTTTGGAAATAGTTGCAATAAAAAAATGAATTAAGTACAATTGTGAGATCATATATGTGTTGACAACATCAAATGGTCCCTGAGAAAATATGTTTTATGCATGATTAAAGCTAACACTAGATTTGAGGTTCAGTAAAGGACTATGTTTTTCACACACAGTTCCCTCTTTCTTGGAATTCCAAATATAATAAGTTTGTTATTAAAATGTCTGATTTGGTTTATTGAAAATGTGGCTTGAACTTTGGAAAAGAGTTTCTGTACTCTGAAGAGACTACTTGCAGAAAGAAAAAGATATAGGTCAAGAAAAAAAGAGACTTTACACCAATGAACCCTATAAAAGAGGGCACTGTCAGTGAACTTTTAATAATCAGTCATTTAAACTTTCACTGTCAATTTTTGATATGGTTGATAAACCATGAAACCGTTTGTTATCGTAAGAGGCTAATGGGTGAAACAGAAATATCTGAGAGAGTTCACACTAATTCTTTCCATAAAAGAGAGCACAATTAGTATAATTTTAAAGTCAGGATAAAAAGTAAAATGTTAAGGCCATGGCTGATAAACTAAATGAAATGGTCTGTGTATCGGGGAGAGGTGAATGGTTAAAACAAAAAGATCTGAGAGATTTCACACCCACTAGCCCTGTAAAAGAGGGCACTGGCAGTTTAATTTAAAAAACTGGATCATATGGAGCAACAAAAGAAAATTTAGAATGACAAAACTGTATTTAAGTAAGTCTTTTACAAACAAGGATTGCTATAGAAACATGAGTATATTAAAAGATAAAATGAAGAAGTTAAGATATGATAGTTTACTGATTACTGGATGGATCTGTGGAAGCGTCTAAAGTGAAAGCATTTACAAATGTTTTGAATTTTAGTCCTTTTACACTATTTGTTAAAAGTCATCAATTATGCTACTTTAAAACTATATAAGAAGAACAAAATAAGTATTGTTTTGTATTTTTATCTACCTTAAATCGCACAATGACTGAACATTATAAAGGAAGGGGGCAGATGATACTAGAATGGTTCATGCTAATTGGAAATATTCAAATATGGTGTACTCTACCACCCCCAATCCACATTTTCCATCTACCTTACTACCTCAGCCCCCCCCCCCCGCCTCCAAAAACTTTTATAACATGGTCCAAGTCACTGTAAGTTCACTGGAAAATCTCATTTAGACTCTGTCATAGACCAGTAAGAGAAAGGTTAGTTTGTTTTTCATTATATAACCTTCTTGTATTTTGCAATGCTTTGTTGTTTTCTTCTGTTTTTTTATATTGTGATGGATTTCATTACGCTGTGTTTTAGCTGGATTCTGTTTTCTATTGCATATTTAAATTGGGAAAGAAACCAAAGCGGTGTCGGAGTTACACAGAAATTAGATTTTCCCTAGCCTCTGACCCTGGTGTTGTGTTCTTGTGTTCTTAAACTCACTGACTTTCTAGTTTCCCACCCCTTATGTTAATTTGAGCACATAATACTTTACCTCTCCTCTTTCATGGACTAAGCACAAAATTATAATTTTGTGAAGTCACCCCAAAGCTATGTACATGTATTTGCCCTACTGTAGTATTGCATAAAGTTAGACTATTGAATCCCCACCTCCACCCAATACATCCTGCTTTTTTTAAATTAGTGGCTCTCCCCTTAGACTGCTAATGCTTGCACTGCCTCTTTTTTCATGTCTAACTAACCTCTTAGTGCGCACTGCAGCTATTGGGATATTAACCCATTTCTTCCCATCTTACCTTTTTCCAAGTCCACCAATCATTGGAGAGCCCACATTTCACCTCCCAGCAGTTATTTTGAGATTAGTGCTTCTGTTTTGTTCTTGTTGAGAGAAGGAGCATAGGGATGTTATTCCCTGGAAAATGATGATCATCAGAAAGCCTGCTAACATCTTCATAGGAGCCAGCTTGAAATTTTTGCTACTATTTTACTCCTAATGAGAAAATGAGCAGAGGGTCTTTGATTCTAGGCTGTCTCAGACTGGGCAGTGAGTGTCTGTGTGGGACCCTCCTGACTGGTCTGGTTACTACTGAAGGCATCTACTAAGAAAAGGCTACAACAAACCTACAGACTCCTGCACCACCTGTGACCAGACTGCTGATCACCCAGTAGACTGTGGCCTACTTCCAATTTTGGGATTAGTGCTACAGTTTTCCTTCTGGTGTGAGAAGAAGCAAAGGGACATTGATTATCAGCAGTCTGAAGTTGTGAGAAAAGGACTAGCAGTAGCCAGGTAGTAGCCAATTAGGTAAATCCCCATTATTCATCATTCCTGACAAAGCTAATTCTTTCTTTTCAGTAAGCATCGCTTGATTGGTTACTGTCTAACCTAACCACAGAGTATCTTCCTAAATACTTCATCCATAAATTGTCAGGGTGTAGTACAATAGTTTCCCTCAGTTTTTTAGGCAATGCCCTGCATGAACACAGGCAGCTTGAATTGATATTTTCCCTGCAAAAGCACCCTTCAAATTTCACCAACACCTGCTTGCGCACAGGACAACTAGTTTGTGCAGTGACAAACATTGCCCCAAAGTTGCAAACCATATACTCCAAACTACTTTTTTCCTATATTTTCACTGCAGCTGTCTAGTAAATAAAAAATGTCTTGTTTGCAAGGATATGAATTTTCTCATTATCCCTGTTACTGGCTTGGTGGATATGGGAATCCTGAGACAATACAAAAATTAGGTAAATGAAATGTTGCTGGCATAGAAAGAAAACAATAACCACAAAAATGCCAAGGAATCCATAAATGTACACAGTTCCACCTCACAATTTGCTGATATTAAGTGCTTTGTTTCACTGATAACTAAGACTTCATCAGAACCAAGAAA
Source organism: Protopterus annectens (assembly GCF_019279795.1). Classification (NCBI taxonomy): domain Eukaryota; kingdom Metazoa; phylum Chordata; order Ceratodontiformes; family Protopteridae; genus Protopterus; species Protopterus annectens. The sequence continues at coordinate 827,326,484 of NC_056732.1, forward strand.
AAATTTCATTTGATCCCTTTATATAACACAATAAAAACGTAGCCTACACATCATGCAAATATTGCATTGACCAAGAAAAGTCATGACATACACTCAGTAATAAATTATTTTTAAAAATAATTTAATCATGTGATAATAATTTGAATGAGTAAAGAAATGGAAACAAAATAAATGCAAAATTAAATTCATCCCTGGTCATTTGTCTGCATTTAACTTAATCTGACAATGAAGCTCACATGCTTCGTGGGGTTCCTTCCAATTACCACCCCTAGAGTTCGTAACTAATCCGTCCAATACAAAAAAGTAAAAAAAAATGGTCATAGACATGTTTATATAAGGTTCATAGGTTCATAGGTGTTTACTAGTCTAATGGCCACAAGGGCCTTTTTAAGCCTAGCCATGCATCAAATCTCTGACAAGCTGTGGTACCCTTGATAAGTGTAAGCTTGGGCCTGGGAGATGAACCATTTACAGGTTACCTGTTTGCATCAGAGCCATAGGTGCCAAACCAGGGATGAATTTCTGGTTTCCCATCCAATTGTCCAAGCTGCACTTGAATTTGAGTAGGGAAGAACTTTGCTTCATATGGAAGGGCAGCCTGTTCCATAGATGGGGTAGTCTCTGGTATACATACCTATCTCTCTAGCAGGTCCTATTTATATCACAGGCAAGGTTAAAGTCTTTAGAATGGGCAATTCTGGTACTGTTTGTTTTGTGGATATGCAAGAGGTCCATCAGAGTGGGGTCTAACAATGCTCTCTATGCCAGGCATAAATCTCCCCTCAAAAGCCTGTAGGAGGCAGAATACAGGATAGAGCCTTGAGGCGGTCTGCATAGGATATATTAGTTACACCCTGTATTCTTTTAGTGAGGAACCTCTGTGAACGTTCCAGTTGTTGGATGTGCCTGGTAAGGTACATACCAAAGGGGGCATTGTACTCAATAATGGGTCTGATGAATGCCGAATACAGTAGAACAATGACTTCCTTGGACTTAGATCCCATATCTTTGTTTATAAGTTGTGCAACATATAATGATTTCCTCACCACTGTAGACACATGATGATCAAAGGCTAGATTACTATCTATGTGTGTCCCTACGTCCCTGACTACTGTGTCAACTCAAAGGGGTGTGTTGTCAATATGATAGTTACCAGGGATGGATAACTTCCCAAAGGACACTATTATGCACTTCTTGGCATTTAGTTTTAGTCCATGACTCTGACACCAGTTGTTTGTGTCAGCCCCTCCAGCAGAACATTTGTGTCAGTGTGAGATTCAATGACAGCTCCTAATTTGCAATTATCTGCAAATTTAGTCATCCAGAGACCACTGACATTGGCCTTGACTTCTGAGAAGTAAATACCAAAAAGGAGCAGTCCAAGGACTGATCCTGGAGGGACTCTACTTGTGACTGGCCTCTTTGTAGAGGTGGTCTCCCCAATTCTAACTTCCTGGGTCCTGTCTGTGAACCAGTTGGCTATCTACCAGGTGACATATGGGTTTGTACCTAACCTCTTGAGTTTGTCAGTAATGCCCAAGTGGTGTATTGTGTCAAATGCCTTGGCCAGGTCAAAGTAGGCAGTGTGAATGATTTTTTCCTCATCTATTGCTTTGGTGACCTTCTCAAAGAAGTCCACCAGGCTGAGTAGGCATGATCTACCCTTGACGAAACCAAACTGGGTTGGGTCCAGTGTCTGGAGGTTTACTATATCTCTGTTGATCATCTCCATGACAATTCTTTCCATGACTTTACATATAAGACTAGTGAGACTTATGGGTCTGTAGTTTCCAGGGTCTGTAGATGGCCCACATTTGTGCAGAGGGTTGACTGTTGCCTTTCTCCATTCATGAGGCGCAAAACCTGTTTGGAGGCTACAGTTAAATAGAAATTCTAGAGGTCCTGATAGGTCACGTTTCATGCTATTTAGAAGGCATCCTGGGATATTGTCGGGGCCCAATGATGCAGTGTTCTTGGTCTTAGAGAGAGCATTAAGGACCTGTTCTCTAGTGATAGTAGGGGGAGTTATATTTGATATTTCCTGAGGGAAGGTTGAGGGAGAGAGAGGAGTAAAGTTGGAGCTGAATTTATCAGCCAGGAGGTTTGCTATATCTGCTGGCTCAGTATAGATGGCTCCATTTAAATGAGCTCTGCACAAAATTGTGTATTGTCTTTAAGGTTGAGGACATAGCTAAATAATGCTTTGTGGTTTGGTTTTGTCCTTAGCCTGGGAGGCCAAACTTAACTCAAATTTGGCTTTGGTAGACTTTATTTGTCCTCTGAGTTGCTTGTTTAGTTTAATGAGATTGGTTTTATCCTGCTGGGTGCTGCACCTCCTAATTTTTGCCATGATTTTCTTCCTCCTGTTATACATCCAATTGATTTTATGATTCTACCAGGGTGGCTTGTTTTTTGAGTTAGTTTTGTACTTCTTTCTGGTGGGTACAGCTGCCTCTATGCAGCTATTAACATGCTTGTACAGGGTTTCTGTGAACAGTTCTGCATAGGAAGAAGTATTCTCAGGGTTTATAAGGGCTTGAAATGTTGCCAGGTTCTCACTTAATAGCAGGAGGTTAGCCTTAGAATAGTTCCTGAATATTTCCAGTTTAGCTGGGGGTCCAGGTTAAATTTTTACTTCAAAGGAGACCATTTTGAGGTCTGACCTTACCAGTGACGGTATTACAGTAGGGGGTGTGCAGCACTCTCCCATATTAGGGAGGATCAGCTCCAGTATGGTTGCAGCACTGGTTGGTGTATTGACTATCTGGTCCAGGGAGTTTTTTTTTACAAAATTCAGGAATCTCTGTGCATGTATGTTTGATGTCATATAGGATTCTCAGTTAATAGTGGGGTAATTAAAGTCACCCATGAATATGGTATTGGGTTGGAGGGTTAGTGTTTTTAATAAGTTTAAATACATGGTATGGGTTTCCTGGTCATAGAGGGGGACCTATACCTAGCAAGGAAGTGGTATTAGAGTTTACCTATGGTGATTTGAACATGGAGCAGCTCAAGTGCATTGTCCTGTTTGACCAGCCTTGAAGTATATTTATTTTTGATGTAAATAGAGACACCACCGCCTTCAGTCCCTGGCTGTGAAGTAGCTGGTCTAAATGTGTGGAAGACATTATAACCCTGCACTGTTGGTGTACTGTCCGTGGCTTTAAACCACGTCTTGGAGACCACACAGACACCAGCATTCTTTAGGGTAAAGAGAGCTTCCAGGGAGTGGATTTTTTTCTTAGGTTCTTAGCATTAAGCAGTAATACCTTTAGATTTTTGTGGTTTTGATTTGCTATGTCGGAAGTAATTTCAGCTTGCCATTGTCTAAAAAAAGCACTATCGGGGAAGACGATGTTTTTGCTAATATTTGAAAGCCTAAGGGGGAGAGGTACAGGTAATCAACATGTTTTTTTTTTCTTAATATCAAAAATATGTCTTTCACGCAACTACCTCTCCGTCTCCCCACATAAAAACAGGTCAGCTTTGACAAAGAGCTATATATACCAGCCCCCTTGTATAGCAATTGTAACACTGCCTCATAGTTATAATTCCAAATGGCTGCAATCTAATAGCAACACCCACCAAAATAAAGGCACATTGTGAATAACAGACACACCTAAAAGTGCCTTTGTTTTTCTTGCCTGTTGCTGAGCTGCCCAAGTTCAATTCCAAGTATGTTTTTTGTGCTTTTCTCATTCCTAAAAGAAAACTTGAGTTTTAGCCCTAAAACTTTGATTACTTCACAGTTATAGAAAGAATATTCCAAATCCTAATATTAATATCCTAAACTCTTGAACTATCAGAACTAAAAGTGAAGACAATGGATTTCATATAACCCTTGTCCACCTTGGATCTTGGACCATTCTCTGGGTCCTCAATACCCAATAGGGGAAAATAAACCCCATACGATCTTTTTTTTTTTTTAATTACTTCTAAATGAAGGCCCTGAATGAACATTTATGGTTATCTTCTCTTCATAAACATATCACCCAACTTGGAAAGTTCCTCTAAAATATGTTAGAATTATATACTTTCTGAGCCAACCTAACCATTTGTCTCGTGACAATGTCTCATTTTCAGTGGCTAAATGGCAACTAGACTAGTGTAAAAGTGAATTAAAGTAGGTGGGCTTTCAGAAAATATTTGAAGCAAAGGTAACATCATCTGTCTAGGGTGACTGTAGTAAACTGAAGAAAATGGATGGTAGAATTAATATATCCTAGAAATTCATAAAGCTTATCTACACTATTGTACCATAAAATACTGATATTATCCATGAATCTTGTATAAAAGCTCTAACAGTTTGTGAAATCAGTATTAAAAACAATCTTCCTTTCCCATTGGACAGTAACATATTGGAGTAAATGGGTGCACAGACAGCCCCTATAGCTACCTCCTTATATTGATGGAAATAAGATTTCTCAAAATAAATAAAATTATTCAAGCACAGTATCCTATAAAATTCTGAAGGTGTTAAGGCTCCTATTTGAAAACCCACTGCACTCTGTCAATTGTCCCGGTCCCCTTCAATAAACACATCACACAGAATGACATTTGATGACCTTTATTAAACTTCCATAAACATGATTGTTAACCAATATTTATTAATTTCAACCAAAACATAATCTAGGTGGAGATAACACCCATGTAACATTAACATAGGACAGCGTGACCCCACTCATCCTGATCAGTAAGCAGTGTCCATACCTCCACTTGCTTACTTATGAAGCAGTATACTACCACTCACTTCAGTTACCATTTATTGAATTACCCCTCCAGCCAAATAAGCAGCTTACCTCCACTTGCTTATTTACTTATCAAGCAGTGCAACCACTCACTTTCCTTTCCCAACTTATTGAATTGAACATCCAACACCAGAGGGGGAACAGAAGAGGGCAAGCCTGCCCCTCTTCTCCACCCACCAGCCTGACCAGGCTGTTTCCCCTCTCTTCAACAAATTTCCAGCAACCTAACCAGCATCACGGCATTAGGCCAAACATCATTCGGTGTACCCTGTCCTATCTAACCAAGCTGAATCAGTCATCACCTCCTAAAATTCTCTCACATAACTAATGAAAATAGCCAATTACCTAAACAGCTAAAAACAAACTACTGATTCCTCTCCTATGCTAAGGTAGCAAACCATAACTTCATAACTTAACATAACCACTGCACATAAACTAAATAATCCTTACCTCACAACCAATGGAAGCCTTGCAATGATTCCAAGGGCATTACCAGCCAACTGAATAACCAAACACTAAGCCCACTGCCACGAAAACCATGCAGAGGCAATTGCATAACATCACGGCACATTGCAACCCCATTTTACCACCCAAACAATGTAATAGCCAAATGAGATTTCTTTAAGGTCAGCACAGTAACAATCTTGACATCACACTGAGTATCCATTATAAACATAAAATGTTTTAAAAGGCCAACATGGCATTTAGCAGCCCAATCACCACAAGCCATAAAAGTTCCATATTGACAACTGAAAATGAACCGTAATCCCCAACAAACCCCAATAAACCTCCTACCAAGCTTAGTACAAAACCAAATACACAACATGACCCTCCATATACCAACCCCAGTACCCAACTTACTATGACCAATAGGCAATGTCAGCCAATCATACCAGACTGTAGTAAAGTAACCTAACCCTGTCAATCACCTGCTCCTCCTGCCCCTGACGTACCTCATGGTCCTTGTCCCCCCACTACTCCCAAACTGTACTCTAATGTGCCTTAATAAAATAGATTTCTTACAAACTCATTGTGCACCACTCCAGTGACAATAACATCTACTCCAACAGAGTCCAACACATTTTGAATCCATCTCCTTGTGGACACCAGCCAATGCCCATCCTGTGGGCACATCCCTCATGACATGCCTAAACTGCTGCATTTGCTTTCTACAAGTCTTCCCCAATTATGTTCCCCTCTTTCTCCCCAGACTAACTGAGCTCTATGCCCTTGGAACAACTAAATGGGTAACCATAAATTCATGGCAAAGGTTCAACCCAATCCCTCTTGTTCACGAATAGTGAGTACTGCATGGGGAAATAACATTGATTTGGCTAGCCTATAATGGTCCAAAAGCCCTAATCCGAATAACTGCCTATGACCCCGTGATTGTTGTGACTCCACCCAACCTACCCCAAATCCCCATCAGCACTGACATGCCTTAAACTGCAATAAATAAATACAAATTACCTATAACCTCATTGTGTGCAACTCCACCAACCAGAACTTTCACCCCAGCGGAATCAATTACCTTAGAATCCACTTCCTTCAAGCCAGTAGCTGCTGCCCACTTAGCGTTCTTGCAGGTATGACCTCATTACTCATCACTGTAGTGATTCAAACATCCACTACCAACTTACTTACACCATCTGGGACCTTGTTGGGTAATGCCATAGCAACTGGAATGCCCATCACCACACCACCATCTGCACAGAGAAAAAGTAAAATGCATTAGCGAGTGTTCCACCTTTTACCCATTTGTTACACATTATAGCAGTGGTGTACCTCATCTTGGTAATGGAGAGAAAAACAGTCAGTTCAATGAAAACTTTAAACCATTCCATACCCTTGCAGTACAGTAAATCATGCACCCTGCGGTGGATTCCATGAGAAAGGAGAGGCTTACCTAATACAACATCCCATAACCTTACCACACCTCTCCTAGATTTCAAAATATACCACACTGTAATTATTCTAACCTAATCTAAAGTGAAAAATACCCATCTATCCATGAGAAAGTACCATCCTATTCCACCAAGCTGGTGTTGGGTCAGAAATCCTCTAAAGGATATCAGTTCAGAACCCAAATTAAGCATGGCATGCAACTACAGTTAAGTAGCACTTTTAAACAGTAATTTTCTCAGAGTTAAGGTGGAAATTGCTCATGGCTTGCAAGCAATGGGAACCCTGGAAGACGCAACACGTTCTACAGTGTTAGTAAACTCCACCATAACTCATCTCCCTCCTATCCTGGAATCGTTCCATGACTGCATAATTTGTGCAAGTTCATGCCAAAAATGTGATTCCTACTCCAGTTGCACTTGCCTAAAACCCTTTATGTCCTTCCCTACCCTTACCTCCTTTCCTCCTAATCATCCTTCATTCCTATTTAAACCTCTTCTTCCCTTATTCTCTTAATTCCTGCTACATTATTTATCTAGCCCCACTTGAAGATGTCCCTGGACAAATCAGTCTGTTCCAAACCTCATAAATTCACAAAATAAATCCAGACCCTCTGCATGAGGAATAGAAGAAAAACATTTTGACAACAAACCTTTGACAACAATGCTAACAAAAATTAAGTCATCAAGAAACAATTCTTTCTTCATTAATCTCATATAATCCGATGAGTCTTTAATCATATGAACATTAGACTGACAAACACTTTTAAGTTTAGAGTCCAAAAACTTTCCTTTAGCATAGATCTTGGACCCACTCGCATCCACTACTGGCCTGAGGGGGATGGGGGTCCACTAAAACATTATGGATCTTGGTACCTGAATTTAAACAGGACACATGAAATTATAATAGTTATCTACTGGTAATCAATATTATTCATTTGACCTTGTGTGACCAAGTTGTACAATATACTAACTACCTTATAGTGAGCAAGGTTAATTTAATTACAAGAAACCTCACTGTAAACATCAGTGCATAAACTTTGATACATCTTGGTCACTTAATCTATTGGATTTATAACAGCAAGGCCCCCACCTTTATCAGGCTTCATAACCCTAAAGTTCTCACTCTTTCTTTAGTAACAATCTCTCATTATAATTCAGATTAAACACACACACTGCTTATTGTTGCTATTTAAAAGTTCTCTAATGTCATACTCAAAAATATATTTTCAAAAAATGGACCATAGGTTGAAGAACTAGATTAAAAATACTTCACCTTTGTAAAGTACCTGGGACTTCAGAAACCTGCTTCAGATTTTTTGAGTGCCACAAGGACAAATTCAATCATCATTATCATCACCATCATCATCCTCCTCCTTTTTCCCATTTTCTACATGGGGTCAGGGTATTGTGTTAACTGTCACTATCGCTCTTGATTCAATGCCACACTCCTGTCTTCTTTGACCCTCATAACTGATTGTCACAGATCTTCTTTTACACAATCCATCCACCTCTTTGCTGGATGTCCTTGTTTTCTCTTGCCTACTTCCTTTTTGTTCCAAATCTTCTTCACCAGATTGTCTTCTGCTTTTCTGCACATGTCTGAACCACTGTAATCTATTCTTTTTGATATTTTCTGCAATTGGAGCTACCTTGGTGTCTGCTCTTATGTCCTCATTCTTTGTCTGTCACGCAATGTGCTCCCTACCAGCCTTCTCAGATACTTCACTTCCATCACCTCTAGCTTCCTCATCTGCTCTGCCCTTACTGCCCAGTTTTCTGTAGCATATATTAGTACTGGTCACACCACTGTCTTGTATACCTTACTTTTCAGATTTTTTGGCATTCTACACTTGAGACTCTATGTCAGTTGGCTGCAGCCCCTCTGATTCTAGCTTTGACCTCTTCATTCAGACTTCCCTTCTCCACAATCACCCCTCCAAGATACTTGAAGCTATTTACCTGTTCAATTATCTTCCCTTCTGTCTCAGTTCTCAGCTTCTTATGATTTCCCCAATTTGCTGCCATTACTACTGTCTTATCTGTGCTTAGTTTCATCCGATGTGCCTTCAGCTTTGTATTCCATTCCCCTATCTTTTGCTGAAGTAATTGCTTAGAGTTTGTCTGTAATGACACATCGTCTGCATACAGCAGCTTTGTTGATCTGTCCCCTCCAACCTCTTTGCTAATGTAATCCATCACCAGTATGAACAGTAGTTTGCTCAGAGCTGGAAACCCCCTGCTAGGCCGAACACTGTTCATACTTGAGTCATTGGGTCCTTGTACATAACCTGCACTAATTCTACCAATATTTCTGGGACTTCAAACCACCACAGTCCTAACCAAATCAGCTTTCTTAGGACCTTGCCATATGCTTTTTTCCAAGTCTAGGAATGCCCAGTTGGACTGTCTCCTCATCTCTAGTTTCTTCTCAGCTATCTGTCTCACTGCAAACATCAGGTCAGTTATGCCACATCCCGATCTGAATCGGAACTGCTCATCTCCCATCTTACTTTCTACTGCTATGCATATGAGAAATTCAACTTCCTACTAAAATGTTTTGGTGTCAATAATATACAGGCTTTTGGAAGGTACAACATTAAAACCTGTTTCTAATAAATTAGTATGTGCTGAAGTAAATACAGAATCACTAAAATTAAAAATTTTAACATCACCCTTATTGTTGAACATGATATCTGGACCAGTTCTGTCCTGTTCCACTGATGGCTGCCATGAGTCTTCACTTTTCAATGCAAACCCAAATTGGCCATTGGTTGTCCCTGGCTGACATCCTGGATCTGATCATATATCCACTTGGACAGACAACGTGGAGGATATTCTAAAGGGACTGCCTCTTGATAAGCAGCAGGGGTGTTTGTTTCAGGGAAAACTTTGCTTTGGGAACTCACTTTGATATCATCCTGACATACCTCTCAACTGTACAGATTTTCGTAGATGTCCAGATTTTTGCCTCATATTTTTGGTCCATTTTTCATAAAATTGTGTTTTTCTGGCAAATTAGTGTCAAGTTATTAAAGAATGAAGTTAGAAAATAATGACAGATGTTTGTGTTTCAGACTTCATACCCTTTCAGAAAAATTCATGCTAATGCAAAACCTGTTATTCTATCAGCTTTCTAAGTTTGTAAGAGCAATATTTAAAAATTGTCCCTATTTTTGTACCTTTGTCCCACTTTTACTTATGGCTTTGTCCAGATTTCTTGCTCTAGGAGGTTGAGAGATATGCATCCTGATAAACATCAGTTTGTACATTACCCATTCTCTTCAGAGGTTTTAGGTAAGTTGAATTATAAAAATATTAATCTTTGTCCCTTTCCAGTTTAGAACTTTTTTCTTCTTGATATCTTTATATAAGGAATCACCCTTATCAAAAATGTTGTTGTAACAATACTTGTAGCTGCTGAAAAGGAAGTCTTACTTAGCAAATACATCTATAGGTTCATACAAGGCTAACTTCTCCTTGTGGGCCATTTTAAGCCTAGCCAATTACCCCATGTGAGAATCAACCCCTGCATCTTGTGTCTGTAAGATAAACACCTTAACCCCTTAATCATTATGCCAACCAAAGCAGTGATATATGTATCCTGTTTCTCTAACTGATAATTATTTGACTTGAACAATATCTACATTAATTCACAACCGTGTTGGTCAAAGAGCTTAAGTAGCTCATGATGTAAATCACTACCATCCTGGAGACCCTCAGGAAACATCCAATAGCACAAACCTTTGGCAACCCCTCTCACTTTGATACACTCAGGAAAGTAGCTGTATTTGAGTTGAAATTTGTGGTACTTCTGCAATTTAGTTTCAAAGGAACGTAGTTGACTATTCAAAGAATTCCCATCATTTTTCTATAGTTTACATAAGGCATGTAAGTTTTAAACCAGTCTATAACATTAGAATTGCCCATTTCTTTAATACCTTATGAATTATGAATCTCTCTTTTTTGCCTCATTAAAGTTGTTCAACTCTTTGTTCCCTGTAGGTGAAGACTGCGCAGGTGGAATGTCAGACTCCTACTTCTCTGCACCTTTCCTGAGACATTGTAGAAATTATATAAAAGCACTCCTAATGTCAGTCAGGTTATAAGTAGTACATACACACAGCACTCATCACTCACACCACAAGCCAGGCACATAGTATCAGATGTGCTGAGACACTTAAATACAAACTTCCTAAACCCCAAAGACTTACTAGACAAAGCACATGTAAAAAAGGCCACAAAATGCAATCATAGCACATGACACAATGGTGTCCCCCACAACAGACTGATAGGGAGAAAGTCACTGTCAGTTGCTTGTCAAGGGCCAGGATCTGCCATATTACGTACACATTCGGTTAAAAGGACCACAAGTACCAGTATGACTCAGTCATAGTCCAAGTGAATGTACATGATTTCAGATGTACCTCTTTACCCTGTATGAATACAGACATCATGGAACCTTCGAAATATGTGCCCCAAGCTGGTAGGAGCCTAACATTGAGCTGCATATGACATTCTTCAAGGTTGATGCCACAATATGAACAGGAAATGATGATGACTGACTTTAGTGATTGAGTTAGTTTCTGGTATCATTCTAATGGGGTGCAATATCTATCAGCATGGAGGGAGGTGTTCAACAGACCACATTGCTTTGCCAGGGATTATACCTCTCAACCTCTTAGAGCAAGAAATCTGGACAAAGCCATAAATTATGGGAAAGGGCATAAGGCCCAAAATAGGGCCAATTTTTAAATTTTGCTCTTACAAACTTAGAAACTTGATAACATAGCAGGTTTTGCATTACCATGAATTTTCTGAAGAGTGTGAAGTCTGAAACTCCAATGTCTGTCATTATTTTCTGATTTTAATTTTCAACGACATGCCAATACTTTGCCAGAAAACCACATTTTTATGAAAAACAGACCAAAATTATGAGGCAAAAATCTGGACATTCTGTGAAAATTTGTACAGGTGAGAGGCATGCTAGGGACAGTCTGCACCTCTCTCCTCCAGACTTTCAAATATTAGCAAAAATATTGTTCTCCTCCATAGTACCTTTTTTAGGCAATGTCAACCTGCCAATCATTCTGACATAGCAAATCAAAATCAGGAAATTCTAAATGTGTTACTGCTCAATGCTAGGAGTGCAAACAAGAAATTCCAGTTGCAAGCTCCCCTCACCCTAGAGACTGCTGATGTCTGTGCTGTCATTGAAACATGGTTTAAAGCCATGCAGAACACCAGGGCAGCACAAGAGTATAATGCCTTCCATACATTTGGACCAGATACTACACAGGCATAGGCTAAAGTTGGAGGTTCCTCAATTTACATAAAAAATAAATATACCTCAAGGATGGTCAGATAGGATGATGCACTTGCGCTTCTCCATGTTGAAATCACCATAAGTAAAATCCCATACCATTTCGTTGCAAGCTATAGTTTCACCTATATGATCCAGGAAATCCATAACACATATTTAAGCTTACTGGAAACACTCACCATCCAACCCAATACCATATTTATGGGCAACTTTAATTACTTTGTCTGACCGAAACATGGTTAAATCCAATTACACCAGATAATGAAATTCTACCACCAGGGTATAATATACTCAGGCTAGATTGTGCTACCAGGAAAGGGGGAGGGGTTGCTGTTCTTTATAAAACCACCCTAAATGTTACTCTAGACATCCTTCAACCACCTATGTTTAACAAAGCAGAAATTATGATTTCCAAACTACAAATAAATAAAAACAAATGTATAAACATAGTATGTGTCTATATTCCCCCAGGTAATAACTCAGGGACCCTAGAAGACATCCTCTACTGGCTATCCAATGCCTATCCCCAAGAGACCATTGTTCTAGGGGGAGCTCAATATAGATTGAAATACCTGCACTGCAGAGACCCCAACCACCCATGTAAACCTACATGGTTTTACACAAACTATAATCTCCCCTACTAGGATCAGCAAGCCTAACAATAAATAAAGTATCCTAGACTGGATACTAATTAATAGCCTCCACCACATGTACAAATCAGGTACTCTCCCTGAAGATCTAAGTGATCACTTCTTAACGTATACTATTAGGCATAAAGTTGAATGTCCACATCTACCCACCTATAAAACAATAAGAAATAACAAAAACTTCAACCTTAATAAATTCTTAGAAGAACTTAAATTATGCAATTGGTTAATTCTAAAACAACTAAACAACTACCACTAGGTGAGACAGTAACACACTTTAATAACACATTCCTGGCCATCCTTGACAACCACACACCTGCACACTCTATTAGAATTAAAACAAAAATTGCCCCCTGGCTCACTAAAGAAACCAAACTAAAGATCATCCAAAGAAATAATGCCTGGAACACCTGAGACTCCTCTAAAGCCTCACAAGATCAACTCAAATTTTGACAATATAGGAATGATACAAAAAATCCATATTACTAGACAAAAAAAGCAATTTCTGCCATCTACAGCAAAAATACCACAACAAGCCACAGAAGTTCTGGGCTGGTATTAACAAAATCCTCCACCCAGGGCAATCCACAACTCCAACCCCCTCAGGCCCAATCCAACTATCGCCAGAGTCCTTTGCCAACACCTTCAACAGTTTCTTTACAGAAACCATCCAGGCCCTTGCTAGCAAACTTAAACCCACTTGTCCTAATGCTGAAACCCCTGTACCCAGTGACATTTTCTCCTTCAGCTTGTAAAAAGGTCCGACTTCACTCACTAGAGCTCTAATTAAAAAACTCAAACCAACCACCCTTTCAGCTGACCTCCTCACTGCAGACTACCTGAAAAAAGCTGCTGATGTTATAGCATTCCATATCTCTATTTTGATAAACAGAACCACAACTGAAGCCTCTATCCCCTCTATCTGGAAAATATCACATCATACCAGTCCACAAAGGAGGCAGCTCCATTGAGTTGTCAAACTATAAACCAATAGCTATCCTTTCCCCTCTGGCTAAAATTATGGAAAAGTGTATCCATAAACAACTCTTACACTACCTTATTCAACATAATCTTCTGGCCAACTCCCAGCATGGATTTAGACCACAGCACAGTACCACCACAGCCTCCTCTCCTTTTCTAATGTCATAAATTCCAACCGTAACAACAACAAACTATCTTCTGCCCTGTTTCTTGATCTTTCCAAGGCCTTCAACATGGTTAACCACCAGCTACTCTTAATTACCCTAAAGAAAATATCCCTAAACAACCATGCCATACAATGGTTTCAATCTTATTTTAGTGGAAGACAGCAGGCTGTCCTTTGGCAGGACAAACTCTCTACCCTTCCCCCCATTACCCTTGGTGCCCCTCAAGGCTCCATATCAGGTCTCCTTCTTTTCTCCCTCTTTATCAATGACCTACACACGGTAATCCCAGATGCAACCTGTATACAATATGCCGATGACTCCAACCTGATTTGCTCAGCCTCTACCCCTACAGATCTCCTTAGTTTAACCCAGAAAACCTTTAATACAGTGGAAAACTGAATCTCTAATCAACAGCTGATATTAAACCCTAATAAAAAAAGCTATTGCTCTTCTTCCCTACTTGCAAATCCTCTCAACCTTCATTTACTATGACATCTAACAATGGGATCATAATCTCACCAGATATGTATACCAAACTTTTGGGTGTTATAATAGACAACAACCTCAAATATGATATGCACGTAAACCAAACTATTAAAACCGTTAATAAAAAACTTGGCTCCCTATACAAAAACAAACCTTTTCTCACCCCCTCTACCTAGGACTGCCATTGTCCATACCCATCTGCTTTCAACTCTACTCTATGCCTCTCCAATACTCACTAACTTGAACAAAACTGATCTCAGCAAACTCTCTAGCTGCTACAATCAAATTGCCAGGTTTGCCACAGGAACTCCCTACAGGACACACCATTGTCAAAACCTAAACCTCTTAGGATGGCTAATTCAATATAATCAACTTACTGGTGCATTCAAGGTTATTAACCATCCAGAAAAAACGCCCTCCCTTAAAAACATATCCATCCCTACAAAAACGCTAGGCCACTTCGTTCCACTACAAAACTTTTGGTTCAATCTGTTAAAGCTAACAACCTATCTGGAGAATCTTTGTTTGCAAATTCAGTAGGCAAAACCTGGAATTCACTCCCATCTGACCTTACTCTTAACCCCTCCCTTAATCAGTTAAAAAAACCTCTAACCCAGTATTTTAAAACTCATTGGTTATCTCCTTGCTCTAACCCTGACTAAAGCCTAATCTACTTCCATATCCCTGCAATTTTTTATTCACAGTGACTTACCTCTTGCACTAAAAGGTTTGAAAAGAGAAACTGTAACATCTCTGCAGATACTCTGTATATTTCTGAATATAAACTGTATTCTTCATAGGCTTGAAATGTGAGACTGTAACTTGTATGTCAATACAATATGTTTGTGCATATACTGTAACTTGCTTGTCTTTATCTGTTTGTAAGTTTAGAGCTTTTCTCCCCTGGCCTCTGCTGAAAATGGACATGTATCCAGTCAAACTATCCCGGTCAACAAATGTAAAATAAAAAAATAAAAAATGAATAAATAAAAATGACCTCACTATTAATGGGGAATCATATTTGGCACCAAACATGCAGGCTTAGAGGCTCTTGGATTTTTTAAGCACAAACTCCCTTGATCAGAATGTCAATATCCTCACCAGGGGTGCAAACATTATGGATCTGGTCCTCACTAATATGGTAGAGTGCTGTGCCCCCCCCCCCCCAATGTAATATACTTTTTGGTAATGTCAGACCACAAAATTATCTCTTTTAAAGTAAAAATAAAACCTGGATCTGCAGCTAACAATGGAATGTTCAGGAACTACTAAAAGGTTAACTTCTAACTATTAAGTGATAACCTGGCAAAATTTCAAGCCCTGGGAGCACTGCTACCTATGTGGAACTGTTCACAGAAGTCCTGGGCAAGCATGTTGATAGCTGCCTAGAGGCAGTTGTATCAACCAGGAATAAGTACAGACCTAACTAAAAGAAAGCCACCCTGATGGAATCATATCATCAAAAGGCTGTATAAGAGAAGGAATAAAATCATGTCAAAAAATTAGGAGGTGTAACACCCAGCAGGGTAAAAGAGCTCTTATAAAACTAAACAAGCTCAGAGTATAAATAAAGTCTACCAAAGCAAAATTTGAGGTAAATCTGACATCCCAGGCCAAGGACAACAACAAGGTATTCTTTAGCAATGTCAGCAACCTCAAAGGCAATACACATGTGTGTGCGGAGCTCATTGTTAATGGGACCACCTACAATGAGATAGAAGATATTAGAAACCTACTAGCAGACAAATTCAGCAGTAACTTTACCCCTTTCTCCTGCAGCTCCTCTCAGGAAATATCATCAATTATAATTGCCCCAACTATCACTAGGGAACAAGCCATTCATATTTTCTCTAAGGCCACTGCATGGATGGGCCCTGACAATATACCAGGCTGCCTTCTAAATAGCATTAAACATGACCTATCTGTCTGTATTGAATCATTATTTAACCATAATGTTCAATCAGGCTTTAGGAATAGAGAGCAGCAACTTTCATCCCTATGTACAAAGGCAGGCCATCTACAGACGCTGGAAATGAAATGCAAAGCCATGGAAGTGATCAATAATGACATAGGAAACCTCCAGACACATGACCCAACCCAGTTTGGTTACCAAATCTGTATAGCTATTGTAATATGTTGAAAAATCTACCATTATCTAATGCTTTAATACTCCAGACAGAATTCTACTTGTTTCTAAAAATGTTTTTACTGCAATAAATGATCGGCTTGAAAACAAGTTACTTCTAAATGTAAAAAAAAAAAAAAAAAAAAAGTTCAGCAAACACAGCTAAAAAATGCAACTAGCATTTCTTCAAAGGGATTAAGGGTTTTATCATATCAAATTGAAGTATCCAAAATTTGGAAATATTGTTGTTCTGTTATAGGCAATGATGTACATGTAGAATCTGTAAAATCAACTATTAAAACAGGTTAATATTACTGTATAGAATTAAGCCTTCTCTAGCATCATTTGCTAAAGGGTTCATAGCAGAGATCATACTACTCCTTAGGAATGTTGTATGGGTCATTAACAGTGGTAAACATGAACTATTTTTTTTGAAACCAGAGTATATGTACAATGTACGTGCTGGTATGTTGCAGGGATTTCCTTTCAATCCAGGCCTGCATTACATGGAAAAAGAACAGAAGGCTAGTGTACGCCACTACAAGTAGTAATATTATGGAAGTAATATGAGATTATAGGGAAGCTGTCGGGTAAGAGAATGATGAAATGACAGGTCACTTGTAAATGTAGGTGGGCAGTCTGTCAGGAGGTGAAATTTATAAAAAAGATTTATAAAGACTAACAATATTTCCTTTTGCATTTCTATTGAGTTTTTTAAAAAGCTGCTTAATAAGGAATAAGCTAGGGACTATACATGATAAATTAAGTATTATATATGAAAACTAAATTTTGGTTACATGATTCATTTTACTTTCAGTGATACTGCATTGATTAATAACAATTGTGTGAGCCACATAGCCATTGATTTATTGTTTGATGCAATGGGATCATGTTTTCAATGCAGGAAGTGCCATTGTGCATATCAGTACTTTTAACAAAAAGCTGCATTTTGTAAACATTTGTTCACTGTAGTGGATGCCAAATTAGGGTAGACAAGGACCTATACCTGAAAATCTTTAGCATTTGTACCCATAGTAAATGTCCAAATTCTTTTGTAAAATGTCAAGACTACTGTTTCTCCTAATGTTTTCAAGGAAGGCATTCCTTTTTATCACAATCTTTTTTGAGAAGCATTTTATTATGTTATGATTCTCACTGTAATTGTGCCTTAATGTTAGAACCTCAGATCTAGAAGTCTGGTTTAAGCCCATGTAAGCAATATTTATTCATCATGTTGTGCTTTAAGAACATTAATTACATTCTGAAACATATTGTAACTAGCTGAGTATAAAACCAGTCATTAAGACATTTCAAAATAAGAAAATGCAGACACACAGGGGGCATGGCTAAGATGGCTAACGCAGAGCAGCAACTGGTGAAAGCTGTGTTACGGAAAACTTTTCTCTGACAGAAAATATAGTAACAAAATTAAAATTTAGAGATACTTGTTAACTAATTTTATTCACTTATAGTCAGAGAAAAGATTTATCACTTCAAATTCTTCAAAAGCTGTATTTCAACATGAGTGACTCAAAAATGCTACTCAGGATTCTTCTGTTAAAAAAAGACATCTAGTGACTAATATCTAATATGCATTATGAATTACTTAAAATAGGCAAACTGAATACCAAACTAGAAAGTTTTAAATAAGAGACCAGAAAGAAGATGGAACATTTAGAAATTCATATGAAACAACAAAGTACCAAATCAGCAGTATGAGAGAAACTTTAAATGATCATGAAGGAAGAATAAATGAAGGTGAGTCTCAGAGTGAATTTATTTTAAAACTAAATAATTGGCTCATAGAAAAACTCAACGATTTAGAAAACAGACTGAGATGAAATAACATTAGAATTTATGGTATACCTTAAAAGTATGAGGGAGACAATGTAATAAACTTCTTAACCACCTGACTACATAAAACATTAAATCTACCTGAAACTTTATCTTTTGAAATTAAAAGGGCACATAGATCCCTGAGAGCACCTTCTAAGAACGAAAGCTCACCATCATATACAATTACAGTTAAGTTCATGTCTAGTTTAGAAAAAGATCAAATATTAAAAACAGCATAGTTTATTAAAACACATGAACACATAGTCATATTTGAGATTATTCCAGTAAATTAATGAGTAAAAGAAAATTCTGTTTACCACTGATCAAGGAACTTAAAAAAAGAGCAATATAAAATCACGTTGGTGTTTCCTGCAAAGATAAGATGTGGCATTTGCAGTCAATGTCAACATATTCTAGTGGGTACATCTATAGTGGTTAACATGATGAAACTTAAGTCACTTTTTATTGTAATTGTAATACCCAAGGCTTTATTTATCTAGCTAAGTGCCAGAAATGTGATGGATTCTTTGTGGGCAAAACCCAAAGAAAGCTAAAACAATGAATTTATGAACATGACTTAGATATCAGGAAACAAAATGGTAAGAATTCTCTAGCCAGGCATGTAATTAAGTATACTTACCATTATTTTTTTATTTTTTAGATTGGATCACATAGAGAAAAATCCTAGGGGTGGGCCATGGCAAGATTTAATTGAAGCACATGAGCTACAATGGTGACTTAGATTAAATGCCACCCACATGCCCGGCCTCCATGATCATGTTTCTGTCTGGAGTATATTAAGATAAAAATCTTATATTGTGTAGTACTGACTGTATGAGTGCCTATGATATACTGCACAGTTAAGACTGTATCTTTGGTTCTTTAAATGTGCTGTTGAGCTAATTATAGTATTTGAGTTTACTGGATTGGGTTAATCATGTGATATTCAAAGAGGGGGTATTTAAATTTGTATATTTCTTGTAGATTTTAATTCCAAAGTAGTTTACATTACTACAGATGAAAGCACTTAATCATGTTTTATTTATTATTAAAAGTTATTTATTTTATTTTCCTGGTTCACTTTTTCTTTTGTTGCTTCTGGTTTAAATTTTTGTGCTATTCGTTTGGATTTTCAGTTTCCAAAGATAAAATTATTTCTTTCTGAAGAAACCAAAATATTTAACACTCTGAAGAAGGTTTCCACTTTTGTTAACAACAATAAAATGCTTAATAATAATAATAATAATAATAATAATATTAATAATAATAATGAAAAAAATGTAGTGGAACATTATATCCCTGAAGAGACAGAGTGAGCTGAATTTCTGGAAAACTGCTTCTAAAACTAAAAAGCCTAAAAACAAGTGATTTTCATTCTCTGATTGCAAGACATTTATTTTCTGAAATAATAGATTTGCCCTTTAAGTAAAAGGTTTGGACCGGACTTTAAGCTATAAAACATATGTAACTATGTATTTATATTTTAATCTAAAACATTTTTCATGATAAGGAATATAAATGATTAGTTTTACTGTATTCACTGTGAAATACTTAATATGAACCACAAAAATGTGCAAGGTGTAGCAAAAAAACTAATAAAAACCAAAAAACACCAAGGCCATGAATTGAGAAACCACAAGAAATTAACCCAGCAAATCCATTTAAATATCACAGTTGAAATCAATTACTAATTCAATTGATTAATTAACTAGCTAAATTAACCCAGCCACTGGGGATGCACAAGCCAGTGCATTTCTTTGTGCCGGTCCCAAACCCGGATCAATGGGAGGGTTGCGTCAGGAAGGGCATCGGCGTAAAAATTCTGCCACAACACTTATGGCGCAAAAATTTCATATTTCCATACCGGATTGATCGAGGCCCGGGTTAACAACGACCGCCACCAGTACTTTTAGCTAACAGGGTGCTGGCGGAAATTGGGCTACTGTTGGCCGAAGGAGATGCAGAGGATAGGAAGAAATGGAAAGAGATGATCTGCTGTGGCGACCCCTAATGGGAAAAGCCGAAAGGTGATGACGAATTAACTAGCTAAATTGACAATTAAAATGCACAACTACATTTAAAAAACAAGCAAAGAAAAAACAAAAAAAAATAGAAAAAACATATATAATAGACATAAAATGTTACAATAAACCATTTTTCTTAATGAATAACCTACGATTTTAAAAAAAAAAAATGTTTGATGTTGATCACATCATTAAGGCCAGGTTTTCTATCCACCTGTAAATTAATCTGCCATCTGGCCTGGAATATAAATGATTAGTTTTACAGTTTTACTGTATTTACAGTGAAATAATTAACATATTTCATTTAACTAAATGTATGTGTGTTTATAAACATTAAACAAATACTTTGTGTAAGAGAATGTCATTAAATAATAAGCAATAGAATTGGTAACTTTAAGGCTCTATAAGTTATGAATTTTATTATTTTTTTGTTCAACTTTGCTTAGTGTGTGCATTGCAGGGTTAAATTAATGTCAAATTTAAGTAATATGCTAATCAGAAGTGTTAAAGTGCTGGGGGTGTTTTTTCTTTGTTCCTGTGTAACACATTCCTTTCACAGGTCATTTATGAAGCAACTGACACTTAGAGAAAGCTTGAGAACAAAAGAATGTTGCATTTCTGTCAGAATGGTGAATTCTTCCCACCTTGAGTTGTCCTGAAGAAAAATATAGGTCAAAGTTCATCACTGATATCAGTGAAAAAATAATGTTCTTTTTCTTTTATAAGTATATATTTGAGTAATCTACTCAAAATAACATGTTTTTTCTTTTCTTAGAAGTGAAGAATTGGTATGACTAAGGCTAAAGTAATGTTTTATACTGAGATGTTGTAACAAATAATTTGCTTACATTTTGCATGTTAATAGCTTATGCTGTAGTGTTATTAACTTTAACTAACTATATATATATATATATATATATATATATATATATATATATATATATATGTATATATATAAACTGTACATTTTAATTGAAAGAAGTAAAGTTAGATGTTTGTTACTGATTAGAACAGCTTAAAAGAACTAAGAGGAATAAGAAACTTAATTAGCAGTAGCTGTGTGTTGTGAGTTATCATTTTCACATGTTGTAGTCAAATTCTGAAGTCAGCATGTGAAGCTTAGATCAGAGCCACAGGAATTATTTTATAAATAGTCAAGATTGCTTGTAATACTAGAATTAATAAGAGTAAACATCTTATGAAAAATATGCATTTGCACAATGAATGTAATATATACTATATAAGATTAATAAACAAGCAATATCAGTAAGAAATATGTACACATGCTATAATCTTTAATAGAGAGCTGATGATTAAATAGCTCTTCGGACGATTTTAGAAATACAAGATATATAGAATAAGGTAGACATCTAGTGGGAAAATAAGACAGCAAAATATATATTTAATGGGGTAGTATTAGGCTAACTACCTTTGTGGGCCATTTTAAACCTAGCCAATTAATCCATGTGAGAGTCAAACCCTGCACCTTGTGTCTGTAAGATAAACACCTTAACCATTATGCCAACCTCCCCAACCCTTTTAAGATGGATGTATAGTACATATACCTGCATATAGCAGAAATATGAATCTAGAAATATATCATACAATTTATAAATAATATAAAAATATTTAAAAATAATCTGAAAGCTCAAATCTGAAGCTTTGCCGTGTGAACTTTGAAGCTTTTTACATGCTGTATGTTATTAGATTCACTAAGACTACCTGAAATAACTAATTTCATAGGTCAAAACTGAAATTTGTGTGTTCTATTGCTGAATTAGTACACCCATTTTCATGGAAAGTAAAACAGATTTTTCAGTATGCTTCAAATCCCATTTTCCTTTCCAGATTCAATTGTATGCATTTCAAATACAGACTGCAAATATTTTTTAGACTCCATAGAAATAGCAAGACATTCTCTTCATCCTCAGTAATGTACATATTTTTCTGACGTAGTTTAATAAGTTTAAGAATTTTTAAATATTTTGATATTTGTCACATTGAGTGTTACACAAATTTGAGATATATGCACTTTTACTTTAAAAATTAACTGAGAGCTTTTGTTAGATCTATAAAATATATGTGTGTCTTTAAGCATGATAAATATATATGTGCATTGATTTCCCATTTGTATTATAGTTTAGTGTGATAAGATTACCTGTCACCTGTAAGTTTCCAGATGTCTTTATCTCTTCAGGTCCCATTCTGTTGTAATTATTTATTTAGAGATGTAGTCATAATAATGTTGAATGAACAAGTAATTTAGGAATATTTAATGGGTATTTTATACTATTATTACATAAATAAATATATAGTGTACTATTTGTTACATTATTTAATATTTGTGATTAAATTATTTAACTTTTATGTAGTAATGGGGAATAGTTTTAAATGGCAAAATATATAAGTTAGTTAATAGTCTTTTATTATTTTTGATATATATATATATATATATATATATATATATATATATATATATATATTAATTATTTGCAAGTCATGGTAGCTTTTGACTATTTTTTGATGAATTTTTAGGTGATGGTAGGTAGAACGATAGTATAGTAGTTTGTCTATTCGATAGACAAACTAAGAACTTTGGTATTTATGGTAGGTTGTGTTTTATTAGCAATATATACAGTTATAGTTGTAGACTTGTCTTTGTTTTTGTTATTTGTGAGTTTTAGTAGTTTAGTTTGTAGAGCAGAAGAGTTCAAAAATGTGGAATGTTAAGATAGTGTTGGATGAGTGCATTAGAATCTTATATATAATTAAATTAATACGGTGGATAAATGTGCCATATTATCTTTTAAAAGAAATATCCTTAAATACATTATCTATTAATGTAAATGGATTAAATATTGGCAAAAAAAAGAAATCATTAATGAGATATTTAAAATTAAATAGAGGAGAAATTATATTCCTGCAAGAGACTCGCTTGATAGATAAAGATTACAATATTTAAATAACTTATTATGAAATGTGCTTCTTTTAATAAAAAGAGGAGAGGAACTGCTATACTTTGGAGAAAATCTACTGTGATGTTTAAGGTCATGGAATTCATTAATGATCCCAAAGGAATGTATACATTTGTAATAATTAAATATAATGGCAAACTCTATACACTAGCTAATTTTTACTGGATCACTAGAATAGGTGCGAGAGTGGATAAAAACAGTTAAACTTACTACAAAGTCATTGGAATGGTAGTTTAATTTTAGCAGACAATTTTAACTGCATATATAGTATAGAAGATACAAATGAACAAAAGAAAGCTAAAATACTGGCATCAACTAAAGCACTAAACAGATGGGTTAGTAATAATTTGAATGATTTACTAGTAAAAACAGAAGATAAGTCATTGCTTTTCAGTTGTTATCCTTATATGCATGGAATGCAAACTAGAATTGACAGGATTTATGCCTCTATAGATTTACTTAATAAAGTGAAATATTTTAAAACTATTTCTCATCCGTTATCTGATCATAATGCACCAAGTATTAATATAGTAATGGATATAAGGAAATGTCAGATTATTTATAGAATACCTATATATATGATGAAATTAAAAGAATTTAAGAGTTACTTTTAGGAACAAATTGACAATTTTTTATCTTTGAATGATAATGGTCAAATTAGTAAAGCCATGATATTAGACTCCTTAAAAATGTATATTAAAGATAGACTGGGAAGCTTGGCTAGTAATAAAATGAAAGACTGGGATAAAGAGTTATTGGAAATACAAGATTAAATACACAAAGCTAGGTTTGAACAGCAAATAAATTAGATAATACTGAGGTCATTAAAAATGAATGACAAAATACCAAACAGATTTAATGCATAAAGTAGAGTTAACTTTAGAAAAAATACAATTGCACAGTTATGAGATGGCTTCAAAAAATCTACATAGATTATCTAATAGAAATAAGATGTTAAGCAAAAAGGCACAAATCAATAGTATCCAAACTCCTCATCACACTAATAAGCTTACTTCAGACATAGAAGAAATGCTTAATATTTAAAAAAAATCTGTGAGGATCTTAATAAAGATAACAATAATAATCCTGATGATTACAAAGTTGGCAATCATTTAAAGAAAAATGTTTCTAGCAAACTTAATGATCAACAAATATTTCTGTTGAATAAGCCTATCATCCTGATAGAAGTTACTTAAAAAAAGGGAAAATGGTAAAGCTCCAGGGTTAGATGGTTTAAGTATGTACTTATATATAGTCTGCTTATAAATATTTTAGAATTGTTGTTTGACATTTTCAGGATAATTCAGAGTGACAAAATAATTCCTCCCTCATGGAAATTTTCTGTATTCTGACCTATATTTAAACAAGGAAAGGATAATACGTTAGTTTCCTTGTATAGATCTATTTCATTATTAAATGTACACTATAAAATATTTACTTCCATTTTCACTATAAGATTAAAAGATATAGTAGATAAATTAATTAATAAAGATCAAACAGGATTTATAGTCAATAGATTGATGTACAATAATATAAAAATGGTAGTAACTATCTTAGATTTAGCAAAAGGAATGAACAAGAAATTTGCCCAATTAGCTTAGATATTGAGAGAACGTTTGATTCTGTAGATTGGAGCTAACTGTGTAAAACTTTAGAATCATTTGCAGTTCCAGAACAGTTTACTGGAATATTAAAAACATGTATAGAGACTCCAAAGCATATGTTAAAACTGGAGCAATGCTTCACTTTAAACAAAGGCACAAAGCAAGGGTGTTCTTTTTCTTCACTATTATTTGCATTAGTTATCAAACCCTAAGCTAACAGTATAAGAAGCAATGAAAAAAATCGATGGATTCTCAATTAACAGAAATTGTCAATCTAAAATACAGCTTTTTGCAGATGATATTTTACTAACTATAGGAGATTTACATTATTCAATCATAGAAATTGATGAAGAAATTGAACATTTTCAAGCAGTATTGCTGCTAAAATTTAATAATAATAAAACTGAAACTTTAGTGTTAAATCAATTACTAGATAGTACGTTTAAAGATAAATATAAATATAATTGGGAAGGAAAAGAACTAAAATACTTAGGATTAAAAATTTATCAAGATGTAAGATTACTAATAATAATTTTGAAAAAGTAATTGAAGAAGTCTTACAGCTTATTAAAAATGGAATTAATGTTTTTTTTTTTTTACTTTTGAGGATAGGTTAGTAAAATGATTATATTATCCAAAAATTACTGCATTCCATAGCTTTAATACCTGACAAAAGAAATTTAAAGAAAATGGAAAAATCATTAACTTCATTCTTATGGCATCCTAAAACACTGAGAATTGCTTATAGAAATCATATAAGATTATGGGACTATGGTGGTATTAGTTTCCCAGATGTAGAATCTTATTTTATTGCTGAAAGTTTTAACTCTATTATACTCTGGATAGACTCAACGTACACTAGTCAATGGACAACTACCCAGAAGCAGATTATGCTAAATTCGTATAAGTTTATTAAATATCATAAATTAGAAATATGTAATAACCCTTTCATTTGGTTAACAAAATTTGCATTAGTTGGAAATACATTTCAATCTTTAGACTCTGCATATATGAAACCAATTATTATAACAGTTAAGAAATATTTTTTAATACTCCATTAATATCAAAATGGAAATTTTTGTGCATTCCCATTGCACATAGCTCTAGATTTAAGGAAACTCAGAACAATGTTAAAATGCATTTGCTAAAAAGGAATGAGTTAGTATTAGTCATATTAATGAAAGAGTATAAGTTGGATGAATCTACTAACCAGTTAGCATTATCCATAAGTAAGAAATTGAATGAATTTGTGAATAATATGAATGAAGAGGAAGAGAACACTATTCTCCTATTATATGTGTATATAGATGCTATTATCGAAAGTAGATTGACCTATAAAGGAAGCTTGTCCAAGTTATATAAGTTAATTACAAATAATAATAATAACAATATGTTTGATGCAGAATTATGGGACCTTTTAGATAGTAGTAGATTGACTGACTCAATAGCTGGTACAAATAAAACTTTGTTACTTAAATCACTTAGTCAAACCTCTTTATGTTTATACTGGTAAGTTTTTATGTGGAAATATATACATAGAATGCCTGTTCTTCTTCTTCTTCTTCTTCTTCTTCTCTTCTTTTGTCCCTAGCTTGCAGCCGATGGATGTGGTTGACCCTGTAGTTGATAGGCTGCTTTGGGTACTGCTGGATTTTGGACTTCCTTTATGATGCCTTTCCATGCTGTTCAGTCCGTGGTAATGTTTCTGACCTCCTGTAGGTCAAGTCATTGGCTTCTCAGGTCCTCTTCAACTTGTTTAGCTCATGTCTTCTTTGGTGCAGCTCTTCCATAATAGTCTGTATGGCAAGTGTCAGGTGTCCATCCTGCATGTGTCCAAACCAGTGCAACCTCCTGTTCTGGATCTGTTTGCTGATTTCTGGCTACTGATCACATCTAGTCTGAATGATCTCTTTTCTAATGTGGCCACAAAGAAAGATTCCCAAGATTTGGAACAGGTATCGCATTTGGAAAACCTCAAGCTTGTTCAGGTCTTGACTGAGGAAGATTCACATTTCTGATCCATAAAGGAGAACTGGGAAGAACTGTGCCTAGAAAAGGTGAATCTTGGTGATGATAGAAATTTTTGTCCACTTCCATAGACACCACATGAGCAAGGCAAATGTTGTGATAGCTTGTCTAATTCTGCTATGGACTTCAGCTGTTGATGCCACCTTCTTCTCCTGGACTAGTGAACTCAGATACTTGAATTCTTGCATTTGTTTGAGCTGAACTCCTCCGAGGTGGACAGTGGCTTGTGTCCCATCAGTTGCCATGACTTTGGTCTTGTCCACATTTATCAATAAGCCATATGATTGGGTGATGCAGGTGATGTCATAGAGGATGTCTGTGGCCTCAGCATCACTGTATGCAAAAATGGTGTTGTCATCGACAGACATTATCTCAGTCACAGAATGGCTTCATTGTAGTGGACTCCACTCCTGCCTTCAAATACTCTACTCATGATGGCATCCACCACTATGTTGAACAGCAGTGGAGAGATCATATCCCCTTGATGGGCCCCAGTCTGGATGGTAAGCTTATCAGACAGTTTGTTCGGAATATGCACCTGGTTGGATGAACCATTTTGTGATGCATGAAGGAGTCTGATGATTTTCTTCAGCACGTGCTCAGACTCAGATATCTTTCACAGGGCAGGTCAGTGGATACAATCAAATGCAGACTTGAAATTGATAAAGATGATAACTGCACATTGTCCACATCCTCCATTAGCTAACGGATGACAAAGATTTGATTGCAAAATTCTCTGGTCTGAATCTAGTCTGTTGTTCCCTGCTGGTTTGCTCATGGTGCTTTTACAGCCTGGATTGTATGATCTTCACAAAGACTTTGCCAGTGATGGGGAGCAGGCTGATGCCACAGTATTTCTAACATTTCCTGTTGCTTCTTATGGATGGGTATGATGAAGGCATTCTTCTATGTGGATGGTATCTGTTCTGTAACCCATAGCAGCTTGATCAGTGTGTGGAATCAGGGGGCAGGATATCACTTCAAGCCTCGATTGCTTCTTCAGTGACCTTATCTACTCCTGGTGCCTGCTGTTTCTCAGTCCTCTGATAGCTGATTTCATTTCTTCGACTGTAGGCTTTGCATCAGTCATTGGGGCCTCAGGGAGATTGATGGGTGGTGGATTGACCATTGGCCCATGAAGTGAGTCATTCATGTTCCCATGGCCAAATCTGCCCATCATTCCTTCCCAAATGGACCTGTTCTCACCAATGTGGGCATTGAAGTCTCCCACCATGATGATCATCTCAGTCTGAGGGATTGAATCCAGTGTGTATTGGAGCTGGTTGTAGAAGTTATCCTTGGCTGGGTCCACATTCATCCCAGTTGGTGCATAGATGGATAGAATGTGGGTCTTAATGGTAATATTGATGGTGAGTGCTGCCAGGTGGTCTGATATTGGTTTGAACATGATTATGCTTCTTGCAGCCTGGCTAGCCACCATAAACCCAATGCCAGCTTCTCACTGCCAGAGTAGTACAAGATCATAATTTCATCAGCTGTAGGTGGCTGAATGGTCAATGTTCCAGATCCAGTGAGTTTAACTCACTGCAGTAATTGAGATTTTGCATTTCATGAGTTCCTTGACAATGATTTCATTCTGGCTGGTTCGAACATTCCACATGGTGATATGGGTTTCCAACTTCAGTGTAATGAATTTCCTTTGGCCAGTAGCCCACTTCTCACCAACATCCTGGGCTCCCCGATGCTGGTGCATCAGCTGCCTTGGATGTGGAAGCATGAGCAAATGAGTTTGTTCAAATTTCCATACTGTTTCTTGCCTGGTTTCCCAGTTCTGGTCATCGAAGCTGGGTGACCACCTTCCTCCTTCTGCAGCCAGGCTTGGGACCATCCTTGGTGGTCTGTTACTTACTATAAAATCTCTAAGTTTAGTAAAATAACTTCTTCAGTTTGTTGTAGATGTAGTAAAGATGTAAAACCTGATTGGATACACATGTTTATGGATTATGAAAATTTAAATGTCCACTGGGAAGAGATATGTATGTTTTATGGGCTTATGGTCTGATAATTGTTCCTTAACTAGATCAGTAATACTAATGAATGCTCCACTTCCTGTATCTGTAAAAGCCATAGAGCAAAAGTGTTTTCGGCTTTCTTGGCTGTTGAAGTTATTACAAAAACTGGAAATCAAACTCAGTTTCTACTGTGATGCCCCAGTACTGGCCCAGTAATCAAGGAGCCTCAATCCTCACCACTGGCAACAGTGGGGAATGTACACACTGGGAGGATGACAGTACATATACAGTAAAGTGTGATTTACCTTAAGAGCACACAGAGACCACAGAGAGTCTGGGGCTGGTATCACCCTCTTTCTCCAGATCCTAAATAAGACTCACTACTGGCATAGCTGTAGGGTTGAGTCCTTAGCCAGGGCTCCAAACCATGTCCTCCAACACTCTCTCTGTCCAACCAGTGCTTCATGTCCCTGCCCAAGTAGCTGACATACATGCTCCTGGAGATTTGTTTTACACACAGACACACACCTGAGAAAGGCTGGCACAGGTTTACTAACTATGTCTCCTTCTACCCAGACTATAAGGTGGTTATCACTGCCACCAAAACCCCTTATCATCTACTTTAAGGCCCTTAACAAAGGGTTCCGATCCTACTGTGTAATGTTACTATTAATCCAAATTGTAGTTTGACCAAGAGCAAGGCTATTAGGAGTGGCCTGCATAGTGTCACTAAATAGATATGCAAGTACTTTAAGAGCTTAAATAAGTTTCACAAATATCAGCCACAAAAATAGGTTTTAATATATTTAATAATAAATAAAAGAACAAGAAAAATACTAAGTAAACAATCACAGTAACTTCAGAGTTCAACATTACAGGAAATACTTATAACAACATTGCAGGACAGTCACAGATAAATAAAGAATACATCTAAATTAAGTTCAGCTATATTCCTGAGTATTTCTAAAGGAAATTACTGTACCCTAACTTACTTACTCATAGCAAAGCAAGAAAGATGTGGTGAGTGGATGTTTTAAGCTAATGCTGCCAGGTCAACGACAAAATACAAAATGCACAGTCACTCCCTCTCAGAGAGTTCTTAAATTAATATCAAGTATTACTGCTGGGATACGTGCAGCATGTCATCACTTTTTGTCACCTGACTTCAGCTCCCAGGCATTTAGCATCTCCCTGTGAAAATATATAGCCTTCAGATGTTTGCAATTGCTGGAAAACATAAAACAATAAAACACTTATAATACAATGCAGAAGGCTGCCTAGATTTAGACATCTTGTCTCCTTGCTGCATTGAAATTAACTTTTATGGTGTAGTTATAAAATAATTTAATTTCAACCACTTTCTGAAGTTTTGCAAGTTAACCTTCTATGTTCCAGTTCCCACTGTTTATATACATTTACACAATTACAATAGTGTACACACATTTGTGTTCTTTTCCAGTAGGGTACACTGTAGATACATCTTTAAGCTCAGTGCTTTACACACACTTCTTTACTAGCAATTTGATATACACATAACATGCAATTCTAATACTTTGGTAACACAAGCATATGAATTGTGTTGACATTCACAACTGGCATATAATTATTTACAAAATTCCAGATAGCTGGGCTGGCACTGTCTCCTTTCATGACACCTACATTCAAAACATTTTAAAATCTAACAGCAGTACTATGCAAAACTGAAAAAGACATGATCAGAATAAGACATATAAATCATACAAGACTTTTAGTTGTTGAGATAACCTTGAAATGTTGCTATTGAAATACCAAGACTTTTAATGTGTTAATTGTATATAAGATTACTTGATGATTCAATGTATTCCTATTATTATATAATGATATGTAATGTTGAATTTCTTTCTTTGTGTGTATATATATATAGTAAATATGTTAAACTGATAAAAAATGTATTAAAAAAAGAAAACACGTACATTCTGTGCATGTTCTTGCTGTTAGTGTGTAAAAGTGCTCTTTCTGTAAATTTTGACTTCTTTTGTAATGCGATCATAATGAATACCTAAAATCTAACCTGATTCTTAACAAACTAATGAAGAAACACAGGATGGTTCCTGGACTATTTGATGTCATAAGCTAGAATATGCAGCCTAATATTTAATATTCATATCACACATTTCAGCAATATTTTGGTAACAAGATAATGTATCATTCACAATATTGCCCAGGATTTTAAATTTCTAAGATGTTCTTGAATAAGAGTACTCAAAGCTCATAAATATTGCTTTATTTACATTAATGTTTAAATTATTTTCTTGACCCCATTACATAATGGTGTTTAAATGTTCCTGCCAGTGCTAACTCTCTTCTTCACCAGTAATAGCCTTGCTCAGCTTAATATCATCAGCATATATTATGTGAAAAATTGTATTATTTATGAGTAATTCCATTATATATAAATTAGTTAAGGCCAAGAATGGAGCCCTGTAGGATACCATGTATTCTCCTTGTTGTGTACTTCAGGACTCCATTTACTGTTCAGGAACAAATGGGTCAGGCAGCCATGTAGTTCTTGTGAAAGCCATATAGTCTTCATTTTAAATAGTAGCTTAAATTATGTACAGAGTTAAAAACACTAAAGAAGTCTACTTAAATAATGCCTGTTCAGTACCCACTATTTAAACCAGAAATTATCTCTGGTATTTACAGAACTTCTTTCCACCTGCACTAATTGCTCAACATGGACTGGTCAGTGGTCACTTAGAATGATGGAACGAAATTCTGAATCAGAGATATTGTAAAGCCACACTGAAAAGCATGCACACACACAGACACACATACAAGGATGTTCACATTCACTCATCATAAACAAATTCCCTCACAATCACTTACACTCATGGGTACACTCATTCATCTGCAGATGCACACACACACACACACACACACACACACACACACACACACACACACACACACACACACACACACACACACACACATACACACACACTTGGCATCCTCTACCTAACTTGACTGGTGCGATCGCACAAGCAGGTGCACATCTAGGCATATGTATACACTTACATGCCAACCTCCATGACTCTGCTGTACTTACCCACATATGAGTACTGCCATAGGAGTGAATGAGTGAATGCCACCTTTATTGGCATTCACTTTCCTAGAGAATTGCTTGATTGAGCAAATTGGGAACTGCAGACATTTGTGGAGGATATTACATGGCTAATTAGCGCTAGCCATTCCCCTAGAATGCCAAATCAGCATGCAGCTTCCTTAGCAAGACTGCTCACCATGCTCTGGCATCATGAGAGGAAAACATCAGTTATAAAGTAGTCTAATAATCAAAAAGGATTAGTGTGATGCAAAAACCTTATGAGATAAGGCTTCTGAACCATGGTAAACATTTCTGAATCCCAGAGGATGTTTAAATAAAATGTTTGGTTACTGGGGACAGTGAACCACCTGACACAAAAAACAGTGCTGCTAGATAAGTACAGCCTCAAATGGCTTGAGTTCTTTTACATTTCACATTGAAACTACCTTTGTCTGTTAATATACCAAATTACAGTAAGGCTATGTGTGGTGCACTGCATTACAAGTAGCCCACGTAAACACAATGGGTTTCACTGTGACATCAACTGCATGAATATACACAAACTAATTAGAGGAGATGGACACAAAATGCATTTAGTGAAACGGGAAATAGCGTCAGACTTGTATTGGACTTTGTAGTACTACTGTAATATTCTGCTGTAATATGATTAAATATACTATATAACTGCATTGTGCTAATCATTTTGTTGATGAGCAATCTGTGTAAAAAAAAACAATACAGCAGCAGTCAATCCACTGTAAAGCATAATAATAAGGTGAACAAAGCAAACATATTTGTAACAACCCACCAGCAAGGAACATCAATAAGGAATGCAAAATAAATAAACAAACAAACAAACAAACAAATAAATAAATAAAAGATTGAAGACAAGTAAACAAATTTTTACAGATAAAACTTTTATGGACACAAATCCTTCATCAGCTTAAACTGAAATGAAAAGGTTATCTTAAAATATATTACACCACCACCCAATCAGAAGGAACATTTAGTCAGATATAACAATCAATCAGGAGTTTATATTTACACTTAAAATAATTAACCAAGCTACATTTACTGTTTAAACAATGCAGATGCTTGGAACCTAATCTGCTTGTCTGATTTATGCTACAGTAAAAGTGCTTCTAAATATTCACGTATTGGCAACGACTGTACAACCTGAATATTTTGAAACTTTAAATGTTTGCCTATATTAAATAACAAATGTGTTACTATACGGATGCTACAACTTTTTTATCGTATATCACTTAACATTACCTCAGACATTCTCTAAAAGCAGTCCCCATTTTTCTCACAAGAAAAGCATTATAGAAGTACAAGATGAAATTAACAGATCATCTTGTTTTCATCCTCTGATATTAAAAAAACGAAAAAAATGTGCTTAGAGGTATCTATTATTTCCTTAATATCATAAACTTCTATTGCATTCTGGCCTCTTACTTCTCTGCCTATTTCATACTCTTGTTTTGTTATCACCAAAGGGATAATTTTGTTGTTTCCTCTCTTTTGCTACCCTGGTTTTCATTGTTTTACGCTCAAACATATTTACTTTCCTGTCAGACTAGCTGCATTGATTAGCATTTGGCAAGGATCAAGGAAATAAAATGCCCTATTCCACCATACATAGCCTTCCTTCACTCACAGTTATTTTCAGGCTGTGTAGGTTCTGTTTTTGCCTGTGATCAAAGTGAAAGAAATAAAGGCCACATTAAGTTTTTCAACTTATTACTGTCAGACACATACTCCTTCTCTTCTTAATAACCATATCAATGATCTTTCCTTTAACAGTGATCAAGTAAATGTGATGGTCCTTGGAGTTCCTGTTGAAATTTCAAGGACTGTAAATGGAATCCTTAGAATAGTGAGACTGTAAGTGTGAATCTGAGGAGTATATGCCAAGTCTGAGGGTGTTACAGCTTTGTGCAATCTTGGAGTTAGTATATGTAAGGAACAGGAGTGTGTGTGTGTGTGTGTGTGTGTGTGTGTGTGTGTGTGTGTGTGTGTGTGTGTGTGTTTGCGTGCTCGCACGCACGTATGTATGTATGTATTTTATATATATAGTAAACCAAAAAGGTGTGTAAAAGAGTGGCAACAACCACTAATAACATCCAATGAACCACTCCTTGAGCCAAAAACCTACGACCACCATATAACAAACACCTTTATTCAGGCCACATAAAATGATCCACTGTACACAAAACGAGTCAGCAATCCAACAATAGGTGTTTGTTATATGGTGGTCGTAGGTTTTTGGCTCAAGGAGTGGTTCACTGGATATATATATATATATATATATATATATATATATATATATATATATATATATATATATATATATAAATATATATATATATATACATATATATATAAATATATATATATATATATATATATATATGGATCCCCTCCACATTACCGAAATGCCACATCACTGACTTTCATATGAATGAGCCGACAACACTGAACCAACAGAACACCGACCGCTTGAAACACTGACAAAAAATGGACAGCAAGTAACCCATTGGTGAACCCGAAACAACAACTGCAGCAAACAAAACAAACCTATGTGGGGGCTTCTCTCCCACCACATCCCCCAACTAAGTATACCAACTCCTAGATTGCACTACTGTGGAGGTAAGAGGCAAAGGTCAACATGCTGGCCAAGCATTTCCTTACTGTCCATTTTTCATCAGTGTTCTGAGCGCCCGGTGATCTGTCATTTCAGTGTTGTCCACTCGCTCATATGAAAGTCGGTGATGTGGCGTTTCAGTAAAGTGAAGGGGACCCATATACAGTGGATATAAAAAGTTTACACACCCCTGTTAAAATGCCAGGTTTTTATGATATAAAAAAATGAGACCACAATAAATAATTTCAAAACTTTTCCCACCTTTAATGTGACCTATAACCTGTACAATTAAATTGAAAAACAAACAAATATGTTAGGGGAAAAATATAAAAAATATACAATAAGCTGGTTGCATAAATATGCGCACTATTAAACTAATACTTTGTTGAAGCACCTTTTGATTTAATTACAGCATTCAGTCTTCTTGGGTAGGAGTCTATCAGCATGGCACATCTTGACATGGCAATATTTCCCTACTCTTCCTTGCAAAAGTGCTCCAAATCTGTCAGATTGTGAGGGGAATCTCTTGTGCATAGGCCTTTTCAGGTCACCTCACAGATTTTCTATTGGATTTAGGTCTGGGCTCTGGCTGGTCCATTCCAAAACTTTAATGTACTACTGGTGAAGCCATTCTTTTGTTGATTTGGATGTATGCTTGAGATCATTGTCATGTTGAAAGGTCAATAAGTCCAATAGACAGTAAAGTGCTAAAGTCCAACCAAAGCAAAAATATAAAGACAAAATATTGGAAAAGCAAGGTTGAACACTGCTGACAGCATTTTTAAAACTTTATTGGTAAAATCACAGGATAAGCGCTTTCGGGATAACCCTTCCTCAGATGAATAAACAATTACAAATACAAACTTTTATATGAACAACATCCAATCACATTCAATGAAATACGCGCCTATTTTTTAATATAGGCTTAATTGGTATCATTTCATTCAATCCTGGCTTCCTATTGGCCATCAGATTTACAATCCAGGTTGTTTCCACTAGCTCAGTTTGAAGCTTAATATCTCCCCCCCTAGTGTTTAGTCTAACATTTGCAATGACCCTAAATTTAAATGTGTGTGTAGGGAACATAACCACATGTCTGCATAGTGCATTTCTCTCATCATTATTTCTAATGCTTGAGAGATGTTGAAGAATTCTGATCTTAAACATGTTGTTTGTCTTGCCCACATAGGGCTTCAAACTGAGCTAGTGGAAACAACCTGGATTGTAAATCTGATGGCCAATAGGAAGCCAGGATTGAATGAAATGATACCAATTAAGCCTATATTAAAAAATAGGCGCGTATTTCATTGAATGTGATTGGATGTTGTTCATATAAAAGTTTGTATTTGTAATTGTTTATTCATCTGAGGAAGGGTTATCCCGAAAGCGCTTATCCTGTGATTTTACCAATAAAGTTTTAAAAACGCTGTCAGCAGTGTTCAACCTTGCTTTTCCAGTATTTTGTCTTTATATTTTTGCTTTGGTTGGACTTTAGCACTTTACTGTCTATTGGACTTATTGGGTTTTCATTTTTGTGTATTCAGTATCGTGCATGCTATGGCAGCTAATTCCATTTCGCAAGATGCATTTTCCGTAAATGGACGAAGCGATAATGTGAATGTGAATGGTTTATGGCATCCTAAGAGAGCCCTCAATTGTGACAATCCCTTACTGAATCTGGGTTTCTCTACTTGTAAAGTTGGTCCGAACAACTTAAAACCGGCAGCCGTGGATAAAAATTTTGAGGAACTAACCCGAGATTTAACTTTCAAAGTAAGTAAATTACAAAGACTTCAATGGCAAACTCACCATCTAGAAGCCTGTATTCAATATGGCATAGTTCCGAGGGGTATGCGGATACTGTGCATGCCTGCACAAGGTGACCGCTACCCGGAACTTTTGGCCAAATGGCAATCTATAAACATTGATACCAGTTTTAAGTATATGGCATTGTTAAATGAATTCTTCTCTCCAGAATTGGCTACTTTAAAGAAAGAAGTAACTGAATTACAAAACAAATTGGAAACAGAATATGGTGATACTAAATATGTTGAACGTATGGAAGCTCTATACATTACATTCACTGAAAATGACAATAAATTAAAAAAACAAAAAACGGGCAAGTTACAAAGAGATTTCGCAGATTTTACAAATGGCAATATTTTCGTATGGCCGAGGGCCAATGACAACAGACCATTGGTTCATAATGCAAGGGGATTGGTAGATACTGTCAGAAGGGGAGGCAGAAGTGACGTGATGATGACGACGACCACTGCAGCGCCTTACAACAACAATTCGTTTCCCACGCCATTTCAACAAGAAAAGGAGAGTGGAATAGGAACGCATTTAACAGAAGTGAATAGAAACCAAGAACGAACGGCAGAAAAGAGTTTGGTCACCTCGGCTGTGAATTACATCCCTACAGAGACTGTTCTCACATGCGAGGGCTCCGATAATACCACCGACAGTGTACTGAACACGAACAGTACACAATCTAATGCCTTGCCAAAAGCTGATGAAATAAGCTCTTCATCGAGCGATAACATTTTGGGAGCGCGACCAAAAGCACAAGCTGTGAGGAATAATTTTTTGGACTTATTACCAGCGCCAGTGAAAAAGAAAGGACCTTGGAAAAGGTCTCTGAGCGAGGACAGGGGGATCGAAAAAAGGAGAAAAATATGGGACTGACTGCCAACACTGATTTGGGTATTGTTATTAACTTATCTTCTCATGTTTTGAATATGAATGAATTAACAGTGTTGAATAAGGGATTAACCTTTGTTCCCAGCAAATGTGGTAGTTATGATGAAGTGTTGATAGATATAATGTTATATTGTAGAAATGTGGCACTGAAACTCATATTTGGCAATAGCAATGAGAATGAGGTTTCCCTTAAAAA
Organism: Protopterus annectens; assembly: GCF_019279795.1. Taxonomy (NCBI): domain Eukaryota; kingdom Metazoa; phylum Chordata; order Ceratodontiformes; family Protopteridae; genus Protopterus; species Protopterus annectens. Next base: position 827,363,936 of record NC_056732.1, read on the forward strand.
ACCGAGTGGTTTTGTTCCTCAACTGACACCCAGTTTGAATCTCTTTATTAATGCCTGTGAAAATGATCTGATAAATTATTACAAAGAAGCTGAGTTCAATAAATATTATAACTTAACTATTGAACAAAGGGCAGCATTGAAGGGCTTAAGTGCTAATAATGACATCTTGATAAAAAATGCAGATAAGGGAGGAGCAATTGTGTTGATGGACACTATTTGGTATAACAGAAAATTGAGAGAATTACTACAGGATCGTAGTACATATTTGCAGATAAATCCTTTAACTGTTAAACAAATTGCAGATAGGGTAATTTCTTGTTTGAATATGTTATTGCATGATATGAGAATATCAGAGGAAATACATCAATTTCTCATAATAGAGAAACCTGTTACCCCCATCTTTAAAGCTCTACCCAAGATACATAAATCCATCATAGACCCACCTCTCCGACCCATAATATCGGGTAGGGGATGGGTCACAGAAAATATATCTATCTGGATAGAATATACACTCAAACCTTACCTAGACAAAATGAATAATGTCCTGAAAGATACTGCCCATTTTTTAAGGCTCTTGGGTGAAATGAACAAGAATGAATACACAAGGCACCTGTTAATGGTTACCATGGACGTTCAAAATTTGTTTACGGTCATTAATAATAAGTACGGTATTGATAGTGTAGGAGAGCTTTTAAATCACTTAGGTGTAAACAGTGAAAAAATATTTTTGATTAAGACAATGTTAACTCTTGTCCTAGAAAACAATGTCTTCCTGGGAGGGAACTCTATATATAGACAGGCGCAGGGTGTAGCCATAGGAACCCCCTGCGCCAATACTTATGCAAATTTGGTCCTTTCTCATTGGGAGAGGACCCATGTCATTAATAATGATCTATGGAAACATCGTTTAAAGTTATATCTACGTTTTGTAGATGATGTTTTTCTCCTATGGGATGGGACAGAGCAAGAATTAGGAGAATTTGTGAAATATTTACATACAACTACCACATTTTTTAGGTTTTCTATTAATCATTCATATAATTCTATAGATTTTTTAGATGTGTGTATAGAACAGGATATAGAAGGTTTTAGATCTAAATTGTACAAGAAAAATTGTTGGAAAAACTCTCTTTTAATGTATGATAGTATGCATCCCAGGCATACATATCATAACATAGTACAAGGACAAGTGAGCAGGGCTTCTAGACTATGTTTTTTAGATTCAGACTTTGAAGCAGAAACCAATAAACTTAGGGACAACTTCCAACACAGAGGTTATGAACAGAATATGATCAACAGAGCCATTGATAGAGGTAAATCCAAGAGGCCTAATGATTACAAACCATGGATATCACGTACCAGTAATGGAGTTGATTCAGAAATTAAGGAAGAAAAATCACACAAAGGGTTACAGTTAATGTTTAATTATAGCAGTAATACTAGTGATATTTGCAACATAGTGAGAAAGAATTGGAACATCTTAACCAGTGACAACAGCCTAAATGGTATTGTGGGCTCAAAACCTAGTTTCAGATATAGGAGAAATAAAAATCTTAAAGAACTACTTTGTAAAGAACCATCAATAAGGAATATCCAGTATCCCCTTCCATATTCAATAGGGACAAATATTTGTGGCCTATGTAAAGCATGTGCCTATATTAACAAAGAGATTGACTTTATACATCCCATTACTAATAAAGTGTTTCATTTTAAGGGAAGAGCTACATGTCGTATGGCTAACATAGTCTATTTAGCAGAATGTTGTCAGTGCCCATGTTTCTATGTGGGCAAGACAAACAACATGTTTAAGATCAGAATTCTTCAACATCTCTCAAGCATTAGAAATAATGATGAGAGAAATGCACTATGCAGACATGTAGTTATGTTCCCTACACACACAATTAAATTTAGGGTCATTGCAAATGTTAGACTAAACACTAGGGGGGGAGATATTAAGCTTCAAACTGAGCTAGTGGAAACAACCTGGATTGTAAATCTGATGGCCAATAGGAAGCCAGGATTGAATGAAATGATACCAATTAAGCCTATATTAAAAAATAGGCGCGTATTTCATTGAATGTGATTGGATGTTGTTCATATAAAAGTTTGTATTTGTAATTGTTTATTCATCTGAGGAAGGGTTATCCTGAAAGCGCTTATCCTGTGATTTTACCAATAAAGTTTTAAAAACGCTGTCAGCAGTGTTCAACCTTGCTTTTCCAGTATTTTGTCATGTTGAAAGGTGAAATTCCTCTTCATTTTCAGCTTTCTAGCAGATGCCTGAAGGTTTTGGGCCAAAAGTGACTGCTATTTGGAACTGTTTTTAATTCCCTCCACCTTGACTAAAGCCCCAGTTCCAGCTAAAGAAAAGCAACCCCAAAAGCATGATACTGCCACCACCATGCTTCACATGGGGATGGAGTTCTTTTGGTGATGGGAAGTTTTGTTTTTGCACCAAATGTACCTTTTGGAATTGTGGCCAAAAAGTTCAACCTTGGTCTCATCAGACCATAACACATTTTCCCAAATGCTTTTGGGAGACTGTATTGTTTTACAAATTTTAGCTAGGCCTGGATGTTTTTCTGTGTAAGAAAAGGCTTCCGTCTTGCAATGCTACCCCATAGTCCAGACAGATGGAGAATAAGGGAGATTGTTGTCACATGTAGTACACAGCCAGTACTGCCAGAAATTCCTGCAGCTCTTTCACTGTTGCTGTAGGTCTAATGGCAGCCTCCCTGACCAGTTTTTGTCTTGTCTTTTCATCAATTTTGGAGGGACGTCCAGTTCTTTGCAACGGCACTGCTGTCCCATATTTTCTCGACTTTTTGATGACTGTCTTCACTGTGTTCCATGGTATATCCAATGCTGTGGAAATTTTTTTGTACCCTCATCCTGACTGATACTTTTCAACAATGAGATCCCTTTGATGCTTTGTAAGCTCTCTGTGAACCATGGTTTTTGTTGTAGCAGGCAACTGAGTAAATGTCAGGAAAATCCTACTAGGACAGCTGAACTTTATTTGGGGTTAATCAGAGTCTCTTTAATTGGCAGGTGTGCAACCAAGAAGACTGAATGCTGTAAACAAATCAAAAGGTGCTTCAAGAAAGTATTAGTTTAAGGGTGTGCACACTTATGCAACCAGGTTATTGTACATTCTTTATTTTTTATACTTTTTCCTCTAACAGATTTGTTTGTTTTTCAACTGAATTGTACAGGTTATAGGTCACATTAAAGGTGGGAAAAGTTTTGAAATCATTTATTATGGTCTCATTTTTTTATATCACAAAAACCTGGAATTATATCCACTGTATATATATATATATATATATATATATATATATATGTGTGTGTGTGTGTGTGTGTGTGTGTGTGTGTGTGTGTGTATATATATATATATATATATATATATATATATATATATATATATATATGTATGTGTGTGTGTGTGTGTGTGTATGTTTGTGTGTTGTACGTATTTTTGTGTTTGTGTGTGTTTTGGGGGTTCAGCCTCCTCTTGTTGGGGGGGGGGGTACATTCTCCTGCAAAAATGTGTTAATGACATTGCAGTGAGTCTTAGCATTTGCTATGCTCATTTTGCAATCACACTTTATTCCAGTAAGTTCAGGGACTTGAAATTATGAGACTTGCACTTCTGAAAGATGTTTTTCTTTGTATTCACACATAACTTGGCTCCCCTCCCATAAATACAGACACTTTATCATTGTATATTCTTCTGATTTCTGATTGTGATTAAAGTGAAATAAATAATTGCAGCAGTAATGCATTTTATCCAATGACATTCATATTGCCCTCCACCCCACTCTGACAAGCTATCCTGCTGACCATTTATTTATTTATGTGAATTTGTTAACCAGGGTGGAAGACTGATTCCAAAGGATGCATTTCAGGTTCTGCCAGCTATAAGCACTTTCTACCTGTTTGCACTCCAGGCATTTGAATGTTATCAAGTAAAAGAAATAATGGCCGAAACCAACAGTCTCACTCGCACAGGCGTTGTTCCACATGACAAGGCATAGTGACATTAGTTTTTTGTCATTCCTCATCCTGACCACTTAACCTCCCATGGAGACTCCCTATTGACACATTCATTGTTCTAAGGATAGGAAAACATTAGCCAATTTATTTCCTTTTGATTTAGAGCTGGCAGCCAGTAGTGGTGACATCACCTTTTGTGGGGATTAGGTTTTTGTAACTAGCTCTGAATTCACGTCTAATGTGACCTCTACATTCTGTTTGCTTCTGGGTATGCATGCATGCTACCATTTGTGCTGTTTGTGGTTTGTAGTGCGATGTAATGTTAAAGCAAGTATAGGGCACACACGTTTTCCCTAGATCAACCACAGCCCCTTTCCCTCAATGTGGTTGAGCTGTCATTAACATTTCCAGCCCCAGTTTAATATGATAGCTTGTCTTGCGTCACCTGACGCAAAGTCAGGGCTTTATCCATCTAAGCACTGGAGCTAAGTGAATTTTGTAAATGCGATTATGTTGCTTAAACTGTGGCATTCTCACACAGCACCCCACCCCATCTCCCATCCCCAAAATAACCACTTTCTGACTGTGTGCACTTTGTTAAATAAGGATTATTATCAGGATTATTATGAGGTATGCTGTCAGAAGACCTATTTGCAGCTCATTATTGACACCCATACCTCACCCAGAGATAAAAAAATATATACACTGATTATTGCTGTGGACAGTGTGTACTACTCTGTACCACCGTGCCTTTATCTGCTTTTTTAACAGTATCATTTTTAAAGTGTTCCTACAAGAGAAACCAAACTGAAAATTGAATTGCCTAACTGCCAAACACTAGGATGCTCTGAACAGCCAATATACGTTAATTATGACCTACTACTATGTGAGGGGGAGTAATTTATTTAACACCATACTTTTAGGTCTGATTTTCATTCATTATACACTATATATTATTGCAATCATTTCATTAATATACATTAATGGTGCTGAAATAACTATGTTCTGAAGGTTGAAACATGTTTATTTTTATTTTAAAATCATACCGTTTGGGATTCTAAAATAAAACAAGGATATGGGAAAACTGCATTATTAGAACACTTACATTCCTGCCCTTCTCTTAGGTGCTGAAATCTCTTACAATTGATAGTTAAAACATTAAAAAAGTGGAAAAAATTAATAACATAGTTTAATAAACAAATACATCAATAAGGGAAAAAATGAAGATGTGCCACTATTTTGATTACCATAATAGGGGAAAACATATATTAATGAAATAACCAATAAGGACAATTAATAAGTGAATATGATGACTATAAGAAGATTGGAAAAAACAGTGGATGAAAGGTCTGAAGTGTAACAATGAAAAGCAAAAAGACTTGAAGTATTGAAAATGTACCAAACCGAAAGTAGCACAACCAACGAGTGTTAGAATTGCACTGCAGCATTTGTAGAAAGATTTGGAAAACTGTCAGTTACACTAGTTTGTGCCAGCATTAACAAATGTGAAAAAACATATCTGTGCTGAAATCGTACTATTTCTTGTACTACTGCTATACATCTAAAACATCTTAAACTTCTATGTGTCTAATACAATATTCTAGGAATTGTAGACCTTTTATTGTAAGACAAACTTATATACAACCAAATGTAATGTACTCAAGTTTTATTTACCTTTTGCCGAAACTGTGGATGAAAACTGTCTTCAGACAAGTCTGCCTGCCTAGTTATCAAATGAATAAATAAATAAATTAATATATTAGCCGCGGTTGTGCAGCGGTAGCATTGTCGCCTCAAAGCAAGAGGTTCTCCCATTTGATTCTCAGCTGGAGTGCTTTCTGTGTGGAGTCTGCATGTCCTCCCTGCAGTCGAATGGCATTCGAAAGACATGCGTGAATGGGCGTGCCTTCGTTGAAGGTTGGGTGTCGGGCTGGCACCTCGGCATCATAAAAATCGACTGCCAATCATTAGCGGACCGGAGTTCCGTTGTGGCGACCCCTAACCGGGAAAAGCCGAAAGAAAAACAACAACAGCATTGCTGAAAATATAGACTGTATAAAGGAATAACTAATTTTATATATGCAAGTTAAGTATATAGAGTTAAGATTCACTGGTAGACATGCAGATGAAGACTTCTGACTTTCTGATATAAAATACAGAAACACACACACATATGCATAAATATTATGTTAAAACACTCACACACCCACCCCAACACACACACACACACACACACACACACACACACACACACACACACACACACACACACACACACACACACACACACACACACACAATCAAATACATACACTCTTCTGGTGTGTTCAGAAAATTGTTCAACATAAATTCTGCAGAAAAGACAACACTGGTATAACTGCTAGCAGTACTGCTATTTACAAATGCAGATTCTGTAGCATTAATTTATAAGCTGTCTTTATTAATTATACATTTATTCAGTGCTGTCACATTACCATCAGTTGCTAATGCAATTCATAGGGCTACTGTTGACACAGACTGTTTAAAAGCAACAAGTCTCTTTATGTTCATCGCTCTTTCATAACAAGTGATTTATTATTGATTGCCTTCTAAACAAATTAACGCTGTCAGAAGCATGTATCTTCAGTTATAATGTAAAAGCATATATTGACTTGTTATTAATCGTGTAATCCCATATAGATCACACAGCTTTAGCAGTATTATAACTAACTATTTGACATTCTTCAGAAATTCAAATACATACATTAGTAACCAGCTGTGTTTAATACATTGATATGATTAAATAGAATTCAACGCATGCAGCTTTTTAGCAGTAGTAGGTTTTCAGAACAGAAATGCACACTGTAATCCAATTAAAAATGGTGTAATGGTTTACATATAAATCTAACAGCCACAAAAAAAGTATCTTCATTTTATCATTTGCTCCTCAGACACTGCTTTGCTTTTTTGAATATTCATAAATGTACAATTGTATCTCTCAGGCAGCAGACGTTGTGTGACATTCAATTTCTGCAAATATTCCCCCAGCCACTGATTTTATATTTATCTTGTACTAACAAGTCTTCCCAAAGAATGATTTCATTTACCACGTAGAAGTTTGATATTTAAATGTAGTCATTAAAGTATTCTGAGACAACACATTTTTCGTTGCCAAGCTGCTGTAGCACTTCTGAATTAGCTCAGAGCAGTTCTTCAGTTTCCTGCCTTTAGAGATGGCCTTATCTAATACAGATAGTCCATGTTGCCAAGTACTGTGGTAACTTAAAGTAGTTCTTTACCTGTCAGTGGTGAGAAACTACCAGATGTTTCCATGCATCATGAGAAGGCACCTATTAGAAGCATATATACTCTGATGTGCTAATGATGTTTTTGAGTCAATAATAATAATATTTCTGTTACTCCTATAGTTGAAGGACTCACAATAACCTTATATAGGCAATAACATTAAAAAAATATAGATCACTCACTTGAATGATTTTATTTTGGTCATAGAAATATTTCTTTGGCAAATGTTTTAAATATTGCTATGGAAGAGAAATATAAGACGGATATATTATACTTACAAATGGATTTGAATGTGTAAACATCAATACCAAGAAAGAAAGAAAGAAAGAAAGAAAGAAAGAAAGAAAAGGTGTGTTTTTCTAAACTGAAGGGACATGGTAGGACTTATCATCATATCACATTGGACTACAAAGTTCATAGGTTCTTAGGCGATTACTAGACTAATGGCTTAAGACCCCTTACAAGCCTAGCCAATATAACCTGATTTTACCCAATATATGGCCACTTGGAGCAAGAGGATGCCATGGATTTTTGCCTATGCTTTGAGTGTCTTACAGATTACACCTGTCCATTATGGATATAGGAGCTAACGTTTGAATTTACAGTTCCCCATCCATTGATTCAAGTTGTGTTTGAAGAGGGCCAGGGAAGGGTTCTGCTTAATGTGAATACAAAGCCTGTTCCAAAGAAGGGCAATATCTGAAACTTGTATCTGTCTTTCCAACATGTTTTGTTTGAGTTGCTAAGTTTAGATCCCTAGATTGGCCGACCCTCATGCTCTTTGACTTGCAGATGTGTAACAGCTCCATCAGGGTTGGATTTGTGAGTGCCTTGTAGGTCAGACATAGGTCACCCCTTAATAGTTAATAGGAGACAAAATTAAGGGATAGGACTTTTAGTTTATACATTTAGGACATGTTGTCTACACCCTGTATTTTCTTTGTGAGAAACATCTGAAGTTGCTCCAGCTGCTGTAAGTGGCTAGTCAGGCGCATGCCAAATGGTGCATTGTACTCAATTACTGGTCAAATGAGGGCTGTGTACAGCAGGACTATAATTTACTTGGATCTGGGTGCCATATGTGTTATGTCACATAGAAGGACTTCCTCACCACTATGAACTTATGGTGCTCAAAGTTCAGGCTACTATTTATCTGTGTACCTGGATCTCTCACTTCTGAGTCTACCCTTAGGGGTGTGCTACTAATGTTGTAATTTGCAGGGGTATTTGACTTCCCAAAGAGTATGGTAATGCATTTTTTTGCATTTAGTTTTAAGACCATGGTTCTGGCACCAATCATTTATCTGATCTATTCCCTCCTGAATGATATCTACATCACTGGGGGCTTTAGAGATTGCCAACAGCTTGCAGTTGTCAGCAAACATTGTCATTCAGAGGCTTTCCACATTAGCCTTGACTTTGGAGAAGTATATTCTGAATAGAGTGATCCCAGCAGTGAGCCCTGTGGTACACCACTAGGAACTGGCTTCTTGCTGAATCGGGATTTACTCACTTTAACCATGTGTCCTGTCCAAGAGCCATCTGGCTATTCATCTGGTGAGGTATGGATTTATGTACAGTTTTGTGAGTTCTTTTATAATACCTGATTGTAAAATTGTATCAAATGCCTGGGCCTGGTCAAGGTAGGTGGTATGCACTGTTTTACTCTCATTCACAGCCTTAGTGACTTTCTCAAATAAATCCACCAGGATCAGTAGACATGACTTGCCCCTGACAAATCTGAATTGAGTCAGGTCCAATGTTTTGAGGTTTTTAGGTTATCATTTATCAGGTCTATAACTGTTCTTTCCATGGCTTTACATAGAAGATTAGCCAGACTTATGGGCCTGTAATTTTCCAGGTCAGTAGATGGTGCCCCGTTATGCAGAGGGATGACTGTTGTTGTCCTCCACTCTATCAGGACAAAGCCAGTCTGGAGGCTGTGGTTAAATAAAGATCCTAATGGGCATGATAATTCCTGATTTTATCTGTTTAAGAGACAACCTGGTATTGTCAAGCCACATTAAAGCCATGTGTTTTAGCTTTAGAGAGCACAGTATTAATCTGTTTTTAGTGATAATTGATGGTGGAGTGCTGGTAGGTATTTTTTGAGGGAGAACTGTGGGTGATGTGGCGGTGAAATTTGAGATGAATTTGTCTGCCAGCAGATTTGCTATATCTTCTGGTTGAGTATAGGTGATGCCATCTACAATTAATTCTACACATTGTTGGGTGTTGCTCTTAAGACTGCAGACATAACTTAATAATGCTTTATGGTTACCCTTAGCTTTGGAGGCTATTTTTACCTCAAAGTCTGCTTTCAGAGACTTGACTAGTTCCCTGATTCACTTGTTTAGACTAGTGAGGGACCTTTTGCTCTGTTGTGCACATTCCCTATTACTTCTTGACAGGATTTTATTTCTTTTGTTGTACAACTTATTAATGCCAAGGATCCATCAGGATGGCTGGTTTTTTCGGTTTGACCTAGGGTTATTTTGGTCTGGTACTGCTGTTTCTATGCAGTTGATAATATGGCCGTACAGGGCATTTGTGTACAACTCTGCATAGGTTTCTGTATTTTCTGGATTTGGGGGTGCTTGGAAACTAACAATGCCATCTTTTAACAGGGATTAATTTACCTTAGATAAGTTCTTAAAGTTTTTGGGTTTAGGTGGGAGGACTAATTTTACCTATATTTCATGGGAGACCAAATGTTATTTGATCTTACCAGTGAGAACATCACATGGGGAGTGCAGCACTTTCCCATATTTGTGAGTACCAGATCTAGGATATTTGTTCCCCTAGTGGGAGTGCAGACTAGCTACTCCAGGACATTTGAATTTACATAGTCAAGAAATCTTTGGGCCTGCATGCTAGTGGTCATGTATGCCACCTTGGATCCTGGGAACTACTGCCCCATCAGTCTGACAAGCCTGATCTGCAAGGCCATGGAACGTATTATCATGAAACTTATAAACAAAGACATTGGCAACCTTCAAACACTGGACCCTACCCAGTTTGGGTTCGTGAAGGGCTGATCTTGTCTCCTGAACCTAATTGACTTTTTTGAATCAGTCTCCAGAGCTGTGGACGAGGGTAAGGCAGTCCATTCAGCCTATCTGGACCTCGCCAAGGCCTTTGACACCATCCCCCACTCTGGAATCATAGATAAACTTACTAAGCTGGGCATTAATCCCTAAGTCACTCGATGGGTTGCTAACAGGCTTACTGACAGAACATACACTGTAAAAGTAGCTGACTCCAAATCCAGCTCCAGACAAGTGACAAGTGGAGTACCTCAGGGTTCAGTCCTGGGACCTCTCTTGTTTGGCATCTACTTATCTGAAGTACAGGCCAACACTACGGGACTCTGGCTAACAAAGTTCACAGATGACTGCAAACTGGGAGCCATTATTGAAACCCCAAATGATGTGGATACTCTACAAAAGGGCCTTACAGAAACAGATCCTTGGTGCCAGAGCCATGGGCACAAGCTCAATGCCAAGAAATGTATAGTTATCCCCTTTGGGAAAAAAACATGCACCCATGAATTACAATATAGGTGGCAGTACACTAAACACTGAAAGTGTGATAAGAGACTTAGGGACACAGGTGGACAGTGGTCTCACCTTCAATAACCACATCGCCACAACAGTCAGGAAATCCTTCTATGTGGCACACCTCATCACTAAGGGCTTTTCATCAAGAAAAAAGGAGGTTATTGTCCCACTGTACTCATCCCTCATTAGACCCATTATAGAATACAACGCCCCATTTGGTATGTTCCTCTCAAGATAGCTGCAACAACTGGAAAGGCCACAGAAATACCTCACTAAAAGAATCACAGGCCTAAAGCAGATGCCCTATGCTGACCTCCTTAAAAAACTCCAGCTATACTCTGTCGGATATTGTCTACTCCGAGGCGATCTCTGCTTAACATACATGGCCATGTCAAACCCAGAACTGTTGGACATGCTACACTTAAAGAAATCCCAATCCCTCAGAGCCACATGCTCCAGGGATCTAAACCTTGTCATCAAAATAAACAAAACATGTTGGAGGGAATAGGTTCCTGACCCAGAGACTCCCCAGACTCTGGAATAGACTGCCCATACATGTCAAGCAGAGCGCTTCTTTGGTCCTCTTCAAAAGGAGCCTTGATGATTGGATGGGAGAAAGGAAATTCACCCTGAGGATCACATCAGTCACCCTGCTAGACAGGGGTCCAGGAAAGTAAATAATGTGGGAAGAAATAGCTAGGGAATTGTTATGGCTAGGCTTGTATAGGCCCTAGGGCTGATAGGCTAGTACCAACCTATGAACCTTCCAGTTAATGGAGGGGTAGTTAAAATTGCCAATGAGTATGGTATTGGGCTGGATGGTGAGTGATTCTAGTAACTTCAGATATGATGTATGATGTATGGGTTCTCTGGCTCATGGTGGGGGACCTGTAGCTAGGAACAATACCGTAATGGATTTTTCCTATGGTTAGTTGGACATGGAGTAGCTCAAGCATGTCATACTGTTTGGCCAGCCTTGAAGAGTGTTTATCCTTTATGTAGATAGAAGTTATCTTCCTTTTACTGAGGAAGAATTCTAAAGCGTGATGCCCTGCAAAACGAGAATGATACATATTTTAAATAATTAATTATTGCAAATTATATCATAACCATAGCTTGACAGCTCACAGAGAAGCACTTATTTTAAAATGGCCCTTGCATTTCTGCCTGTATAACTGGATAAACCAGATCTTCAATGAGGATAATTCCAACCTAACTTATGGGAACAAAATTGCAATTTCATAACTAAACATGTCCTCACTAGCACCTTAAAAACACAAACCAACAACTGCCATCCTCTCTTCTTGGTAAGTGATGTAGTAATTATATCAAAATTAACTGTATGTGATTTGGTCCTCTTATTCCTTAACTTTTCAAAGTGATAATACAAATTCCATTGCCAGCAATGATCTTTACACATCAAATGAGAGTTCATAGGAAAATATCCTTATAGTAAAGGATAATGATGGAAGGGAATGGATATATAAGTGAAACATTTGCCATTACGTCTTTAAACAGATTCCTAAAACTTAATGACTCACTATTACAGTGCAGGACTTAGGCTGTTTTCCCTGCCAGGGATTGTGATCAAAGTACAGGCAAAGAGAAAGTGATAAGGGAGTGCTAAATGAAAGACCAGCTTTGGTAGAGTTTTAATTTGAGTCTGGAACAGGAACTGATGTTAAAAAAGAGAATTAATTGGGCATATAAATATTGCATGATAACTATAAAAGTCAATGAGAAAAGGTTACAAAAGATTAGGAAGAGACTGGGAAGGCAATTTGCAAAGGACCAATGGGAAGACATTTGTATGCTTCCTAAGTATGTGACGAAGATCAGTAGGTTTACAATTTTTGATTGATTGGAAGTGTTTTACAGGTATTTTTATAGGCCAAACAGACTTCAGAGAAATTTTTCTCTGGTAGATAATAAATGCTGGAGGAGTGTTGGAAAAAAAATAAATAAATAGGAGTGTAATGAGTTGGTGAATTTTAAAAGTTCCCTTCAGAGTACTGTGACAAAACTGTTGGGGAAGCAAATTACTTCATCTAAATAAATGACTCTTGTGAACTGGGACACAGGATCTGAATTGCATAGATATGGTAAGGCCTTACTAGGTTTAATGCTATTTGCTGGCAAAAAAACAATTACTAAAAAATGGTTGTCAAAATGTAAATTAACTGCAGCTGAAGTACTGAATATTGTAAATAAGAGAAAATAAAAGGATGTGGGATTTTTAGAAAAGGGGAGGAGCAAACTAAATAGAAGTAAATGGAATCAGTGGGAATGATGCATACATTATAATGTTCAGGAAGAGGAATAAGGTTTAAGGGAATGCATGCATTGAGTAATTTATGTACTGATGAAGTGAATGATTATTAAAAAAAAAAGAAAACATATATGCAATGTATAATTTATAAAAAAAGTTAATACAGTTTGTTTCCTTTTCTGTTAATGTACGTGTGCCTATGTCTTAAGTGATAATTTAATAAAGGTTGTGATGTCCCTGCTCTGGGCTAGTAACCAAGGAGCCTAAGTCCTCACCACTGGCACTGCAGAGGGACATACACTTGGAACAAAAATGGATACACTCAGTATTTTCAGATGCAGCTCTCTGCCTCAAGCACAATTTCCCTTAAGAGCACACAGGGAAAACAGTATGCGGTCTGGGTTTCTCCTATCTGTCCCCCCAGGTCCCCAGTAAAAGTCCCCACTGGCACAGGTATAAAGCTGAGACCTCAGCCAAGTGTCCAAATGGTCACCAGCACCCTCTCTGTGAAATCAGTGCTTAGTGTCCCTGCTCCAAACAGCTGACACACACACTCTTTGAGATATGGTTTTCACAACCGCACACATACACGCACACACACACACACACACACACACACACACACACACACACACACACACACACACACACACACACACACACACACACACACACACACACACACACACCTGGGAAAGGTTGCCACAGATTTACTAGCTATGCCCTCTTCTGCCCAGACTATAAGGTAGTTACACTGCCACCAGACACTCCAAAGCCAGCCACTCTAAGGCTCTTGCAAGGGTACCCAATTATTCTGAGTGAAATTAATATTAATATAAATGGTAGCTTGACCAACAGCAAAGCTTTCCAGAGTGGACAGAGCTGTCACCAAATATATATAAGTACTCTCACAGATTAAAATATTCTGTAAAACACCAGCCACAATGAAAAATGTAAATATATTTAATAATAAATATGAAAAGAACATGAAAATACTAAATATCTGTTTAAAGTAAACACCAGAGTTCAAATAACAGGAAATACTAAAATAACACAGATGAATAGATTCACACAGATACAGAAAAACAGTACTTAATAAATCTCACTATATGTTCCTGACTGATCTAAAGAATTACTATTCCCTGGTTCACTTACTAGAGCAAGGCAAGATAAAGTAGGTGAGGGGTCCTTCTCTGTCAAGTTCCAAAAACAGACTGCAATAAGACTTCAATCTCATCTAGTATTAAACATTATTTTTGTCCTAGATTACAGAATGATATCACATACATCTGGTCATCTGACATTTGATTCCCAGGCTACTCCATTGCTAGAAACTGTCAGGGTTTAGCACATATGTGTCAATAATACACACACCTATAATATTGCTCTGATCTTTTGCAGCATCTGGAAGTCACAAAACCATTTCAAACTTCACCCTTCCATAATAGCAATTAGTTCACCCCAAAGGCAATACTGAAAGCTTCCTAGTACAAACTTTTTGTTTCTGGCTCCATTGAGAACTGTAAGATACAATCTTTATGTCCTAAGCCAGGTAATTTAATTTCATACTATTTCCAAAGCTAGGTGGATTGAGATTAACCTCTTCTCTTCCAGTATCCTCTGTTAAAACATATATAGTTAAACAGTTAAATGAATACATGTATAGTTCTTTTTCTGTCCACCAGAGCACACCATTGGTACATTTTTAACACAAACAGCTTTAGAAATGCATTCTTCAACACAAACATCTGTACAAATCAGTTTGATATAAAAATGACATATAATTCTTTACAAAATTCCAGCTAGCTGTGCTGGCATATGTTACACATTCACTGTGCTACTTCTCCTGCCATAGCTGGCTATACCTCACATCGTTGCAAAGGTGTTTAAAGAAGTGGAGTTCTCTGTGGCCAAAAAACAAAACCTATTATAAAATTGCATAAACAAATTAAGGGTGAAGAATCTGTAAAATATATTTACATATACTGGTGGGGAGTGGCTTCATAGCTGACAGTCTCTGTTGGACAGTTAATAGTGTGCCAAGTGGTTGCTACTGTAAAACATTTTTTAAACACCTTTATTAAATTATCACTTGTGACATAGGACTACTGGAAAAAAGGTTTGGTGAAAATACTAAGTAGTGGGTATACATGATACTGGGTAATGATGTTAATGTCACATGACTGAGTTGTATGCAAATGTTATATTGTGTGTGTAATTTTACAAGCTTTATTAATTGTTCTATCTTCATCTATCATTCATATTTCTGCCTGTATATTTACTGCCCAGGTACTCATCAACAGTTATGCTAGAGAGGCAACATTGCATTTCCATTGCAATTTCTATTAATACATAATAAATGAAATTAAATTAGTTCAGATTTTCAGTACTGCTCTTCAAATAATTACTTCTCAGTGTCTCACAATATATGAGAGCCACACTATGTTTTCATAAATTTTCATCATTCTTTCCTTCTGAAATACAAAATCAAATTTACAGAACTTGACAAAAGTTAATATTTCTGCTATAATAAGGAAATGCATGTATTTATATATAACAATGAAAATGCAATGTGCTGAAATGGAGGACAGGTAAAAGGAAACTCATGACATGCATAATTCAAAATATAAAAATAAGGTTCAGTCAGAGGTAAATACTGGATATCATACAAGTACAAAAATGTAATCCAAAGATAGCCACTCAGGAACCGTAGAAATTGTATTTTTTAAACTGCTTCTTCAAGTTGATCAAACTTGTTGGCTTCTACCCAGCATATTAAATGCACTAAAATCATATGACATCAATAACATTAAAATATTTAATTAAACAATTAAAACACTTTAAAATCACCTTCTAAAGTGTCTGGCTTTTAGTATCAGCTTAATATTTATTTATTTGTCCACATTATCCTTAATTATACTAATACAGCTGTATTCTCTATTTTCCATTTCTGTTCTTATGTCACTCCCCCAAACTCGCTCATATACCACACTCATCACAGCAAACTTAAAACAGTGTTTTTTTCATTTGTTTTTTTTTTATATGCGTTTATAAAGCATTTGCATTTACACATCTCTTAATGTCTGGAAAATGATCTTCTATCCCATTTTTTTAATTTTCTTTTAGTTTTGTCTATAGAAAATTATGAACACTGTTCACATGTAGTTATATATTACATTAGTTGCATCACAACCTGCATATTTTGTAAATTTATACTCCTTACATGTAACATAATGACAAAAAACTTTTGCTTTAGAGCCATGGCCTTAAACTGAACACCAAAAAATGTATAGTCATACCCTTTGGGAAAAACAAAGTACCCACAAATTACCACATAGGTGGTAATCCATTAATTATGGAAGAAGTAATCAGGGACCTAGGGACCCAAGTTGACAGTGACCTCTCATTTGACACCCACATTGCCAAGGTGGTTAGGAAGACCTTCTATATTGCCCACCTTATCATGAAAGGATTCACATCTAGATCAAGAGAGGTCATTGTGCCCATATACTCTTCCCTTATCAGGCCCATGATTGAGTACGATGCCCCATTTGGTATGTACCTTACCTGGCACCTGCAGCAGTTAGAAAGACCCCAGAAGTACCTCACCAAGAGGATCAAGGGTCTCAAACATATGTCATATGCTGCCAGACTGAAGAAACCCCAGCTCTATTCAGTTGCATACCGCCTACTCAGAGGAGGTCTATGCCTGACATACAAGGCCATGTCCAATCTGGAATTAATGGACATGCTCCACCTGAAATAATCCAAATTCACCAGAGCCACGTGAGCGAGAGACCTGAACCTCAACACAGAAATAAATAGGACATGCTGGAGGGACAGTTTCATAACCCAGAGGCTTCCTATACTCTGGAACAGAATCCCAGTCCATGTTAGACAGAGCCCCTCACTGACTCTCTTCAAGAGAAATCTTGACGAGTGGATGGGAGATCGTAGGTTTATCCTGGGGGTCATCTCTATGTCACTACTAGACAGAGGCACAGTAAATTAACCCTAAATGGGCACAGTATTATCATTCCAAGGGGTGGCGGAATCCACACACACTCTGGCTAGGCTTATAAATGCCCTAGGGCAGATAGCCTAGTATGAACCTATGAACCTATGAACCTATATAGGTGCAAAAACTACATTTAAAATGTGTCCACTCTATCACTATTAATTTTTTCATGACTTTACCTTGTTGCTTATAATTTCTGTTTAAAGTTTCAGGCTTTTTATATACAAACCTGGGTTTATCTATATTCAATTGTTTTTCCAAATCCCTTAGACTATGCCAGTACCTTTAAAGTCTATTTTTTACTGACCTTGTGTGTATCTATTATATGTTAACATCGTGCTCCTTCATCATGATTGATACCACACTGTTTATTAAAAAAGACAAATCCATTTATCATTCCAATGTCAAATTCATTATTTCTTCATCTAATAGTTTTTACTACAATGCCTTGTATTCTAAATCACCTAGCAGTCCATCCAACTGTCTGTTTAATTATACTTCATTTGTGTTAAGATGTGGTATGTGCAACATTTGCTCCTTGACTATATTTTTATAAACAAACAAGATTTCATCCTTGAACAATATAAATAAATATCCTTATTTGTCTCTTTTTTATATACCTTTCTATTAATCTCTCCCTACTCAGACTTAAGGATATGAACATCTAAAACATTCACTTCTTTTTTTGATGTTGCTACCTTAAATTTAAAAAGTCAACAGTAGTAATGAATTTATGAATTCATCATAGGTTTCATTCCCAAAGCAAAAAAAAAAATGTCATCCACAAATCTTTTATAACAATGCAAACTTTATAAATTGATATTTTTGTCTGTTAAAACATATATTTCTTCCCATATATGCATTACTATATTAGCATAGGTGTTTGCATCTGGTGTATCCATTTCCATATGTTGCTTTTGTTTATTAAAGACCTCTTGAAACAAAAACACATTATTTTTTAATTAATTCCATAAAAGCACAATAATTACTAATCTTATATTCTTTATCTTTGCACATGCACTCAAAAATTGTATTGTTGCTTCTATTCAATAATCATTTGGTATCAGTGTAAATAATGATTCTATTTCCAATGTAACAAACACATATACATATCATTATTTTTGTCATACCAGTCATATAATTTCTTTAAGGAATCATTACTGTCTTTCACATATCCAGATGTGGTTAATAGCAGATCCTTAGTTTGATTTTTAAAATAATAAGAGATAGATTTACTCACCCATCCTCACACTGAGACGATACATCTCATTGGCTGATTTTTTTGAGTCCTTGTGCATCTTAGGAGTTCTATAATCAATAGGTATTACTGTTTGTGAAGCATATAAATAATACAAATTTTCCAAGGACACATATTCTTCTAGATGTGTATTATATGTTTCCCTGTTAATCTGATTAATTAACTTATTAATTTCATATTTATTTATCTTTTAATAAGTATTTACATCATTCAATAATTGCAACGCTTTTTCCGTGTAATAGCTCAAATCCATTGCAACACTACCTCTCATATCAGCTACTTTTATTACTAAATCACGATTATTGTGCAATGCTTTTTCCTGTTCCATGTTTAAATGACAATATTTTGACATTCCTTTACTCACAAGGGCTTGACAAACGACAAATCATAAACATCCTTTTCACAGGCTGTTAAAAAGCTTTTATCAAGTTCTTAATAACTGTTACAAAAAGATGCGTCGTCTTGAATGCCATGGTGACTGAGTCCATCTTGTTTGGAAAAATTATTTTAAGGCTCAGTCTATATGCAAACAAATTCAGTTCTGTCAGTACATCTGATAAATTTCCATTCTCTGCTGGAACGAAGGATAAACCTTTACTAAATACTGCTATTTCTGTTTATGTAAGTATTTATTTAGATAAACTGAAAACATTATTTGTAATCTTTTTACCTCATTCCTTTCCCAGAGCAATGTCTTGCTGTTGGACCCAGATAGCCCTGAACTCTCCTTCTGCCCCTTTCTCCTTGTCTACTGCAACTTTGATTGTCTCTCCATGGTAGGAATAAAATGGGCTGACTGTTGCAGGGTTGGGTATTCCAAAGGATTTAGTATGAAAACTAGATTTTTATCCACCACTGTTGAAGTATTATCTCTCACCATCAATACCATTTCCATTTCTTCAATTGTTTCCAGTGACTGCTGTGGATACCCCCCCCCCCAAAACTTTGCAAATCACGTGGTTTGTGTTTTGGTCATGCAAAAACATTTTCCTTCTTAAAGTCCAAAAAAATCCCTTTATGGTTTCCATTTTTTAGTTGCTATTCTCTGCAAAAAAGTCAATATTCTAGCCAGCATATCACTATAGGTCTGCAGGTTATCAGGATGCATAGGATTATTTATAATCTGCTACTGCAGATATATAATATCCTTTTCAAGTCATCTTCAGCTGATACAAAAAAACTCCTTCATGAGTTTTATGTAATTAATTATGTAAATAATATTAAGCAGATGCAAGTTTCATAGAAATTCTGGAAATATATTTCTATAAGTAGGCATTTTTAATATTCTGAGATCTCTTGGCACCACATTCATTCATTTTAATGGAAACTTCATAACTAAGCCTCTGACATTGCAGACATTTAAAAATGTGTAATTTGTCCTTAACTTACTTTCATATTGTAACAATCCATGTTAGCTGGTACCAGTGATGGTGCAGCAGTCATAGTAACAACCCCCATATCAAGCAAGGGATTAGACTGTACCCTGTAGCAGTAAATTCAAGGGACCATCATCTCTTGGAAGTTTTGAATTATTTTTATGTTTCACAAGCAGTAATACATGTTTTTTTTCAACATCCCAAAGCCATGCTTGCAGACTGAACTGGTGATTCTCCAAATGGTCAGTAGATGTACATTATATATAGATGAGCATGCATATATGTGTCTTTCTGTAAGTTTGTATCTCTTCCAGCAATGGTCTTACAACTTACATCTGTTCCTTGCTGGACTCTGGATAGGATAAAACAGGTAATGGCTACATCGACGAACATTTCACATAAAAGCTAAGTACATGATTATTTTCTTACAAAGATGAATTTTGAAATGGCACTCTTTATGATATTGAAGTATATGGAAATTGCTTACTTGAAAGACAGCATTGCATTTGCTGTCACTATAAGAAAGTTGTCTTTCTTGACTTATCATTTTTAGACAATACATGTTAAGTAGAAGTACATAGCAATGCGCTATACAGGTTGTCGCATTAGGTTTGTGAGGAGAACATCCTTGCGATCTCATGTAAGGCATCAGAGAATCATGTAAGTCTGCATAAGCATATTGCAGATAGACTGAAATAAACTGTAAGACTACTGGAATTATTGAACACGAGGAGCATAGTACAGGTAAAGTTTTGTGGTAAGCTGTGAAGTGTGACTCTAAGAACATAGTTAAGCATTGTGCTGTGCTATAGACTGTCCTGCACCAATTTCAGTAAAAAGGTTGCTCCAGTTTTATGTACCACTGTTTTGTGGCATGATGAGGTATGGCATACTAAAACAGTTATTCAAAGGGCTGTCAATCATATATGGTGAGACAGAGAAGTAGAAGGGGGGTGCCCTTGGGCAATGAATACTAATGACATTCTGCTGCGTGATGGACGTACTAGTGGTCAATAAGTATAGCAGCGGTATCTTGGGCAACAGCATTTAACATATTTATCAACATGGGAAACCTTAAATATATACATTACATTATAATATATATGGGAGGGAAAAGGACATGAGCCTCATCATCAGTGAATATGGGGACATACTCATTGTTCAAAACATTTACTATGCAGAACCTGAAGTATATTAATTAATTACTCCTGCACTTGTTTAGTGTCCATGAAGAACAGGAGTTTCAAAGAGGATATTGAGATGGATTCATTAACATCTACATGATAACGCACTATTTAATATTCATTAAGCAGCTCTCTACGTAGAGCCCCCAAACAAAGGGAAATGGCAAAATATGATAATGAAAGCAGAAAGAGCCAAAGTACATGCAAATTAACCAATCCAAGATGGCAGAGCTACACAGGAAGCTAAAAAGCAATTGTGTACACTCAGTGTAGGCTTTTACCTTGTGCATTAAAACTCTTTGGAATACAGTACAATTGCACTTACGAAAAAAAAGCATGTTAGGATTTGCTGCTGCTATTATTATGCTGTATGTGCAACAGGCTTTAAATCAGGGTGCTGCTGCTGCCAGACCTCAGGCAAGAAAAAGAAGAGTATTTAGACACTGTTTGACTTATCATGAACTGCATGAAACAGACATTTTTGGGAGATAGAAGGTGGACTAGGAAACACTGAATGAAATATGCAGCATCTGCCACCCCCATCTCAGGGGTCTATATTAGAACACTGAACATTCAAAATGTCGAGTGTTCTAATATCGACCCATTTTCAGCGAATGCTGAAAATATCAAAGAAACAGAAAACTGAATTTTTTCCTAGGGAAAGAATTTGGTTGTCCGCTACTGTTGCTTCGGTATTTTCAGTGCTGTGGTGGAAAGTTACGAGTCGGGTTCAGGTAAGTGTGCAATTGTGTGGACATGAGGGTTAGAGCAGGTTAGGTGAGTTAGGGTTAGGGAGCGGGTCAGGTAAGTGTGCGATTGTGTGGACGTGAGGGTTAGGGTGGGGTAGGTGAGTTAGGGTTAGGGCGCGGGTGAGGTGACTGTGTGATAGTGACGGACCTTAGGGTTAGGGTTTGGGTAAAGGTAAGTGAATAGTTAGTGGTGTATGCATAGTTTAGTGTAGGGTTAGGTGTACGAGTTTAGGTGTATATGTGTGGATTGCTGTTTTGTTTGGTGTGTTTGTGTTGTGTGTATGTGTTTTGGAACAGCAAATTTTTTCCCTAGGAAAAAATTTGCTGTTCTGAATGTTCGATGTTTTGAATTTCCGATTCATAGGGTTCAATATTAGAACACTCGACATTTTGAATGTTCGATGTTCTAATATAGGCCCCATCTCAGGGCCCTGGGAAGTTGTGGAGAACCAATCCCAGTGGAAACAAAAGTATGTTTGGCATTACATATACCAGTTAATGATACTTGCCAGAGACCCACAGGGAATATATTAGGGGTGTCGCAGGCATCAGCCTGTGGAATATTACATCAGTTTTTAAATGTAGTGCCCCTACATGCAAAGGAGCATATCTGTTTCCCATGAACCCTGCAAGAGAGAGCAAGAGCCATTCATGAAGGCTATTCAGTGCAAACTTCCCAGAAGTGCTTGGGACCATAGATTACACACACACATATAACTAAAAAACTCACTCAGGGAACAGGGAAGGAGCTACATCAACAGAAAAAGGTTTCTGTAATGCCTAAGGGTTCATCTACAATGTCTCTGCAGGTAACTCAGGCAGTTACCACAACTCAGACATATGGCACACTTGTGAGATGTACACCAAGTTTGCTAGGGGTAACATTCCTCAAGGTCATCTAGTGGGGGATGCAGGTTATGCACTGGAGCCCTGGCTCATGACACCCATGAGAAACCCACACAACCCCAATGAGCAAGGATACAATGATACCCACTCTCAAACTAGGAATATTATAGAATGTTTTTGGATTGCTGAACTCAGTGTTTCATTGTCTAGACACACCAGGAGTTGTATGACCCAGGCACCTCTGGCAAAATACTTACAGTCCATGCCATGTTACACAATATGATACTTAGGAAACAGCTTCAACAAGGAAAACAAGGGGTTGGGCCAAAGTTTCAAGGACAATAGGCAGGGCCAGCAGTAGCAGCAGGTATAGATGATGAGTCTGAGGGAGAACCACCAGCTGCAGATGGTGCTGGCAGAGGTGTGCATAGGCTTTGGCTAAGAGTCAATGTATAGCACACACATTCACCACCTAGCTCAAAGCCTAAGATCCCACCCACATACAAATAGGAAAAATGATGCCTTTCAAACTGCACATCCTTTACTTAACCATGTGATGGCTAGGTTCTAATAGCATCAGGCAGGGACAACCCCATTGACATGATTTGTACCTGCACTAATGACAAGGTAAATATGAAACCTGTAAAGAAAAAAATAAGTTCTATAACCAATTACTTTGATATGAAAATATGTATATTCCCCTAAGCATCTGTTTGAGGTGTACAGTTATGTCAGGAATATGCCCTCTGTTAGATTTTTGCTACATTCACTTATGTTTTACAAACAATACTGCGCATCAAGCATTTCAATTGACCATCATCTATAAAACATGGAACCAAACATGGAACAGGTCAGTTATACCCTCATTTGCACAACTATACCAAGAAGCAAAACTGAAGTACCAAATCCGTCCAATGTTGTAATGACAATACTAGCTAAAATATAATAATGTTCAACAATTAAGGAAGTGCAGTTTTGTCAAGGGCAGGTCATGCTTACTAAACTTGGTGGACTTGTTCTAGAACATCACTAGAGCCATGGACAAGGGCAAAATGGTACATACTGCCTACCTTGACTTGGCAAAGGCTTTTGACATAATACCTCACTTGGGCATTATAGACAAACTCACAGATATGGGCATAAATCCCCATGTCACCCGATGGGACATATGAAGTTAGGGTGGGGGAATCCACCTCCACCAAGAGGCCTGTTACCAGGGGTATTCAACAGGGCTCAGTACTGGGACATCCCCTGTTTGGAATATACTTCTCTGAAGTCAAGGCAAATGTGGAGGACCTTTGGATGACCAAATTTGCTGACAACTGCAAGCTGGGTGCAATCACTGAATCCCACAAAGATGTACATATATCTTCCAGGAAGATCTGACACAGACAAATTACTGGTGCCAGAACCATGGCCTAAAACTCAGTGCAAAAAACACATAATCATACCCTCTGGGAAGACGACTACCCCTGCAAATTACAACATTGACAGCACACCCCTAAGAATAGACCCAGTGATAAAGAACTTGGGAACACAGGTTGACAGTAACCTGAACTTTGATCACCATGTGTCCATGCTAATGAGAAGCATGGCACAATTTATAAGTAAGGGAATGGCATCCAGATCTAAGGAGATCATAGTCCCACTGTACACAGCTCTCATTAGACCAATAATTGAGTGCAATGAACCATTCTGCATGTACCTAAGCAGGCATTTACAACAGCCAATGTATCTACAGAGGTTCATCACTAAAAGAATGCAAGGTGTAAATAATGTATTCTATGTGGACTTCCTCAAAGCCATGTCCTTGTACTTTGTCTCCAACAGACCACTGAGAGGCAATATGTGTCTAACCTACAAGGCATTCTCTGATCAAGCCCTGATGCATCTGCTACACATTGGCAAAACAAACACTAGAATTACTCAGTCTAAAGATGTAAACCTTGTCTGTGACATAAATAAAACCTGTTGGAAGGATAGGTATGTGTCTCAGAGATTACCCCTTCTCTGGAGCAGATGCCCTATTCATGTGAAACAGAGCTGTTCCCTAATCCTATTCAAATGCAGTTTCAACCAATGGGTGGGAAATTGCAAATTCACCCCTGGCTTGTTGCCTGTGGCCCTTATGGACAGGGGCAGTTGTAGATGCCCTGAGTCAGAGGTACATACCAAAGCAGTTCTAGCCCTTGGGCAATAACTGGGAAATTTGGGCCATGAATAGCTATGATGAAAAAGGCTTTAAAGTAGTTTTTACTTATTGGCTTGTCTTGTCTATGCAACCTTTTTAATCTTTGGTTTGGATGTTAGTTGAGCTACTTTGCAGATACCTTAATGGTTATAGGCATCAGCTGGGTTTAAAGACTCTGTGTTCCTGATGTATAGCCAGACAGTCCACTTGTGCTGTGCTGGTGAGGTTATAGCAAGATTGAAACATGCATGTCCATAGCTAGTAGGGTTTGGCTTTATTGGCCTGAATGAATTGATAAAGACTTAAAAAGGAAAAAAGGAAAAAGTCATGGACATTCAGAAGCCATATAGATGAAACACTTCATGTCCTTAAGGGGTCACTTGCATATATCCTGTGGGCCTCTATTACAGGAAGTTTAAGGTATCACACGCTGAAAACTCTAGCTTGGCTAAGTTTTTCTTGTAGTTTTTACTAAATGGTCTTCTGTGTGACCTTTTTACTCTTTGGTTTTGATGTTAGTTGGGATATTTTGCAAACACCTTAATGGTTATAGACATCAGCTGGGTTTAAAGACCCTGTGTTTCTGAAGTATAGTCAAACTGTCCATTGTACTATTCTGATTAGGTCATAAGAAGGTTGAAACATGCATGTTCACAGCTAGTGGGGTTTGGCTTTATTGGCCTGAATGAATCCATAAAGACTTAAAAAGGAATAAAGTCAGAAGTCATGGACATTCAGAAGCCATACAGGTGACACACTTGATGTCCTAAGGGGTCATTTGCATATATCCCATAGGCCTTTATTACAGGAGGTTTAAGGTATCACACAGTGAAAACCCTTGCTTGGCTAGGTTTTTCATGTAGAAATCTAAGATGTATGCATATAAATATATGGCAATGGCAGTTGCATTTTGCATACCTGGAAGGTCTGCTTGTGATCAGGGCCTTTTCCAACACTAGGTGACCTAGGCTGGGAGGGGTCTGTTGGCAGGGAGGCTGCCACTACATTTACTATTTTAATAAAAAAAAAAAAAGAATTACATTTGTTCTTTAAGGGCATTCTTTAAGAATGCCCTCTTGTGTCTTGAGTCCCTCTGTGCATCGATGTACACACCTGTTGCTGGCTTCTTCTTTTCTGTGTTCCATGCACAGAACTTAAATAAAAGACCTGGAAACAGAGTTGCTGCCTGATGAATGCAGAATTCTTCATGCCCTGGGTGTGCAAGCACACTTGCTGCCTGACGAATGCAAAATTCTTGCTGTCCTGGATGTGGAAGCACACTTGCTGTCTGACAATGTTCCATCTAGAAATTAAACACAGACAATGTAACACATCCATTGGTAAGGGTGCGTGTGTGTGTGTGTGTGTGTGTGTGTGTGTGTGTGTGTGTGTGTGTGTGTGTGTGTGTGTGTGTGTGTGTGTGTGTGTGTAATGGCAGGATGGCAGGTTAGTCAATTTGTTCAGGCTGAAACCCTGCACTTTGGATACAGGAGATAAGAGGCTGAATCCTCTACACAAACTACCAAACTGTGCAAAGGAATTGAGTTTCAGTGCATTTTCAAGGAATTGTGAATTTCAGTGAATTTTCAAGGAATTGGAAGCTTCAATGGAAGAGAAGTTTACTGCTTCTTAGGTTGTCTGTTTTCAATGTACAACTGTTTTGTTTAGCAAATGGTCATCACTGCTGTGCAACAACAATGGGCTGTGATATTAGTAGCACAGCAGGTTGCTTGTTTGATTTTGCTGCAGAAGGCTGTGGGTTCTACTCCCACACCCTGTAAATGGATTATTGATACTCTGTTGTACTTTAAGGGAAGGGAGCTGCTGCAATCCTGATTTGGATAAGATGCCTAGTAACTATGACCCTGTTGTCAGTTTGCCATCTATTCCCTATTGCAATATTACCAACTTATCATTTTTTTAAATGTAACATATGCAATTTATCCTTCAAGGGCAGCAGGCATTGAATTTGTAGATGAAACATTGAGACATCAGGTTGTTTGCTAACTTTGTTAGTTACAGATCTCTTTAATGTGGAATTATTCAGTTCACTTTTTACCTCTGTAGAGATTTGCATAATGACTAGTATTGGTGGCTTGTAATGACAGAAGTTTGAGTAGCCTTTTATGGTTGAAATGTTTTGAAATGGGCAGTTTTGTCATTATTGATTCATACATTTTATTTCATTGTTTACTGGAAAAATGTTCAAAACTACAAATTTAAAATATGCTCTACCAAGTGGTGAAATGTTATACAAGGAATATAATTTAATATAATCAGGAAGGTGAATCAAAGAGCACACACATGTATGCATGATCCTGAAAATGTGTGGAACGGGTGTATGATTTGAAAACAGCCCAAAGGTACAATTTATCCGCCACTGGTTAGATGCATTTTCTTTTAATGTGAGTTTCCATGTCTGTTTTCATTGTGAGGCTATTGTTTTGTTTAGCAACTGTCTATCAGTGTTTCTGCAATAACATTTGAAATAAAAGTTTTAAATTAAATTCAAATATCTGTAATCATTTCAGAAGTAAAGAAAAAAATAGTATGTACACTGAGAGGTTTGAACAGTGTTTATTATAACTGGGGAGAAATAGCCAACTAATGAGACCCAGGGTTGACAGGCCTGCATCTGTCACCCCTGGGATTCTGAATACTGGCTAAGGCTCTTGCTGCCCCTATTGTGCCTTTTTTAGGAAATGTTCAAATGACAAATTCACCACCGTAACAGGAACAGGCAAGCAAAAACTGAGGGTAATGCTACTCAATGCTAGAAGTCTAAACCTCAAAAAGCACTCCCTCGAGGCACTCCTTAAAATGGAGAACAATGATATCTGTGCAGTGACTGAGACCTGGTTCAAGGCTCCAGAGTCCACCCCTGCACTACCAGGCTATAACTCATACCACACTTTTCGGCCATGTAACCTGGAGCGAAACACCAAAGGCGGAGGTGTGTCCATATTCATTAAGGATATCCACACTTCCAGGCTAGTTGCTCAGCATAATGCATCCAAGGTTATCTAAGTGCAACTAACTCTGGGCAAAACTGCAATCCAAATTATAGCTTGCTACAGATCCCCCACCATGCCCCAGAATTCCCACTCGTCTTTTCTTGATATACTGGAAAATATTAGGGTTCAACCAAACACCATAATAATGGGCGATTTCAACTACCCCACCATTAACTGGGAAAACTACTCATGTACCAACTCCTTCACTCAATTCTTTCTGGAATTCATAAATTCCAATGCCCTGGATCAACTTATCCACTTCCCCACCAGTAGTAACAATATCCTAGACCTAGTCATTACCAACATGAATGACCGATGTTCCACACCTGAAGTCAACTCCTCGTTGGTCAGATCCGACCATAAGCTAATCACCCTAGATATCCACATCCCGCCCCCACCCCCCATTTAGGAAATTGCAGTAAAAAATTTCTCCAAAGCCAATTCATGCTTCTTAAGAGAGAAGTGGCGAACTTCATGACACCCATGCAGATGGACAATGCAGTTACGACTGCTGAATCCTACACAGATGCACTCTATAAGCACTTACACAAGTGCATGGATTGTGCTATCCCAAACAGAACCAAGACACTATCCTCCAAAAAAAGGAAGCCAATCTGGTGGTCCCTTGCCATAAACAAACTCTACAACAGAAGGAAGAAACTGTTGCAAAAGAAAGTAAAATCCCATGAGTGGAGGAGTTCCCTGGTCAGCCTCAGTAAGAAGCTAAAATCCCTTATAAGATCCTCCAAAGCTAGCTACAAAAACAAAATCGCCACTGATTCTAGGGACAACCACAAAGCATTATATAGCTATGTCAAGAATTTCCAAGGCATCACCCAGATCTGCTCTGAGTTACAGCACAACAACATGAAAATTACAGAACCAACTGATATTGCCACCGTCCTGGCAGATAGGTTCAGTGCTAACTTTACCCCTCTCTCACCCTCTAAAGGGCCCATATCTAAACTGGAAGAATGCAGAGTCCCTGTAATCACAACTACACAGGTAAAAGCTTTACTCTCTAAAGCCAGAAACACAGCATCCATGGGACTGGACAACATCCCAGACTGCATTTTACACGAACTTCAGAACAAACTGGCTCCCCACCTAAGCACCATGTTCAATCATAGTTTCACATCAGGCTTTGTAACCACTGAATGGCGCACAGCAACAGTTATCCCACTCCACAAAGGGGGAGCCACCACTGATCCCGGGAACTATTGCCCTATTAGCCTGATGAGCCTGGTCTGTAAGGCTATGGAACTTATCATCATGTAACTCATAAACAAAGACATTGGTAACCTCCAAACTCTGGACCCCACCCAGTTTGGGTTTGTGAAAGGCAGATCATGCCAACTGAACCTGATCTACTTCTTTGAGGCAGTCACCAAAGCTGTAGACGAGGGTAAGGTGGCTCACACAGCCTATCTTGACCTCGCCAAGGCTTTCAACACCATCCCCCTTCTGGAATTATAGCTAAACTCACTAAACTGGGTATAAATCCCTATGTCAAAAGATGGGTTGCCAACTGGCTCACTGACAGAACCCACACTGTAAATGTTGCGGATTTGAAATCTGACTTCAAACCAGTGACAACTGGGGTACCACAGGGTTTAGTCCTGGGACCTCTCCTGTTTGGTATCTACTTCTCTGAAGTACAGGCTAACGCAGAAGGCCTTTGGCCAATGAAGTTCTCAGATGACTGCAAACTAGGAGCCCTAGTTGAATCCCCAATGATGTAGACATCCTAGGAGACAGATGCCTGGTGTCAGAGCCATGGCGTCAAGCTCAATGTCAAAAAGTGCATTGTTATCCCCTTTGGTAAAAACTCTGTACCCATGAACTACCACATATGCGGCAGTCTACTTAACGCCAAATGTGTGATAAGAGACCTGGGGACCCAGGTGGACAGTAGTTTCTCCTTTGATAATCACATTGCCACAGTAGTCAGAAAATCCTTTTACATGGCACACCTCATCACAAAAGGGTTCTCATCTAGGAAAAAAGAGGTCATTGTTCCCCTCTACTCGACACTCATTAGACCCATTATAAAGTACAATGCCCCTTTTGGAATGTACCTCACAAGACATCTGCAGCAGCTGGAAAGGCCACAGAAGTACCTTACAAAGAGGATTACTAGCCTCAAACAGATGCCCTACACTGACCGTCTCAAAAAACTCCAGCTTTACTCCATATCATATCACCTACTCCGAGGTGATCTCTGCCTAACATATGAAGCTATGTCAAACCCCGAGCTGTTGGACATGCTACATCTAAACAAATCCCAATCCCTTTGAGCTACACGCTCTAGGGATCTAAACCTTGTCACCACAATAAACAGGACATGCTGGAGGGATAGATTCCTGTCCCAGAGACTTCCCATATTCTGGAACAAGCAACCCATCTATGTCAGCAAAGTTCCTCATTAGCACTCTTCAAGAAAAATCTTGATAAGTGGATGGGAAATAGGAAATACACCCCGGGGATCACTTCGGTGGCTCTGCTCAACAGGGGCACAGGAAAATAACTTTCTTGGGTGGCGTAAGCCAAGGAACCTTGCTGGCTAGGCTTACTTAGGCCCTTGGGCCGATAGCCTAGTACCTACCTATGAACCTATGGAATGGCTGCAGGGGGCTTAGGGCACTGCTTTTTGTGGGTGTGTGTGTGTGCGTGTGCGTGTGTGTGTGTGTGTGTGTGTGTGTGTGTGTGTGTGTGTGGGCGAGTGCATGTGTGCATGTGTGCATGCTCGTGTGCGTGTGTGTGTGTGTGTGTGTGTGTGTGTGTGTGTGTGTGTGTGAGCCCAATCCATTACCCTACCTAAGGCTGCATTTGACCATGATCCTGCTCTGCTTTTGACACCCTGAGTTTGTCATCCACATATGCACCAATGTCAGGGATTCTGTGGGAACCCAATGACAAACTATCTGGATCTCTGACAGTAGATAGGAACACCTCTGTTTCAGTTAGTGGTGGGGTGGTAGCAGGACCATCCCCCCATAGCCACCTGTTCTTGGACCATTGCATCTGCCTTATGGTGAGCAAGGGTTACCATGCACTTGCCTGGTGTCATATCTGGGAAAGTTCTACCATGCCCTCCAACAGCATTAATGTCATTGAACATCTGCTGCCATATCCTGTCTCAGACAGGTTGTTCACCTCTACCTCTCCCTAAAAGATACGCTCCATGGGAAAAGTGACAGACAGATAAGGACTTTGAAATTATGTCAGTATTAAGTGTGTGTGCTGTGTGAGCAATGAAATCATTTCTACGTTCCCGGTGCCCTTCTCCAGTCCCTTGGCTTCAGCTAAAGTTCTGATATTGTGAAACATACATGAAAGTACTGATGTGGCAAAGATATGTGACAAGAATGAGTGTATATGTCTAATGCAGAAGTAACTCTGCTCATTGCCAGACATACACTGTGATTCATTTCATATCTCTGACTTTTGCATTTACCCTTTGCTTGGTAGAACAAAATTAACTTTCACAGCTTATGGAAAAAAGTGGAAATTTCATTTGGGCTGCCTTATGTAATGCAAATCAGCCCAGTGTCATTGTGTGGCCGTTAGAACTCTGGATAGTACTTAATAAAAAAATATACCTGTCAGGTAACTTTATCTGTGGCACAAAGTGTACGAGCAGTGAGCTTACAGGAAAAGGACAGTTGATACATCTTTTGAATCTATTTAACTGATAATTTTACTGAGGGTGGTCTGAATGCATATTTAATCACATTTTGTAATACCATTCTGTTGTTTAATAAAAAACAACTGTTGTCACTGTTGCTAACAGCATGTGAGCTTTTGCCTGTCCACTTTCACATTATTTAACTAAAAGTCTGATAATGTGTTTCACAAAAGTACATCTCTGATGTTGCAGTGATAAGTGACAAGGATAAATGTGTCACTTGAATGCACTTCTTGCTCTGGTCATTGCTACATATACCCATTGCTTGCATTTAACTTACTGTCAGCTTTTTTCTCTGTCACTTATTTTTTCCAATGCCTTTTCCATTTGCTCTCTGCTCACCAGTGAGCAAACATGGTTTCCTACCTAAGGAAAAAAGTGAAAATTTTAGTTTAGGCTGCCTTATGTAGAGCAAATATGCCTGGCATCATTGCACAGTCCTCCGCATCATGGATAGTACTTCAGAGAATGCACCTGACAGATGTCTAGTTCTGTAGCACAAGGGGTAACCAAAGTGAGTTGAGAGAAAGAACCCACATGAAGCATTGTTCAAATCATCTTTAGAGATCACATTACAATTATTTACAATAAGTAATATTTTTTTTTATTTTTAGTCCTTTTTATTTGCATTTACTCTCATCTTCGTAGCATAAAAACACAGTTTCCTACCTAAGGAAAAAAGTGAAAAATTTGGTTGGCTGCCTTATGTAGTGCAATCATGCCTGGCAATAATGTGTTTTGCTCAGCATTCTGGACATTTGACTACTACTGAAAACCTGTACATAAAACCTTAGAGACTAAAAGTGAAAAAAATCTACTCTCTTATCAGACCCACTTTCAAAACTGATTGGTAAAAAAAAACACTTTTTCAAATCTTGCTCATCTGTGCTTGAACTATCTACCTGAAGAATTCAGGAAAAAAATCCTAACTTTGAAAAAATTCTCCTCAAGCAGAGTAAGTGTACATGTTTCAATGATCCTTGTTAAATGAATCCTACAAATAATCAAGCAATGCCTTTTACATGAATATGCTTTTTCAGCTTACACTTTACATTGTTGTTGTTGTGTCTTTCGGCTTTTCCCAGTTAGGGGTCTCCACAGTGGAACTCCGGTCCGCTAATGATTGGCAGTAGATTTTTACGTGCCGAGTTGCCAGCTCTGACGCACAACCTTCAACAAAGGTACGCCCATTCACGCATGTCTCCACACAGAAGACGCTTTAGCTGAGAATCGAACAGGACATCTTACTGTGAGGCGACAACGCTACCGCAACACCACCACCACAGTCATGTGTTCAAACATGTGCAAATGAGAAAAAAGGAAGAAAAAAAGACGAAATGTGTTGTATGCATATGTCTGTTCTGATTTGTTTGCATACTACTGTCTGTTATGTTTTTGTTGCATGTGCATTGCTTTAGCTGTATGTTTTTATTTTGCATTTTATAATGTATCATGCATTACAGCAACATTTCACAGTATGCTTACTTTCTTAAGCTTGGGTCATGTCTGAAAAAGGTCTTTGGGCACAGCCCGCTCACCAGGTTAACAAATAAACATACATGCAAATAATTAATTTTATTTAAATATTTTTGTTAGAGTATTATAAATTATGGTTTAGAACAAAAAGTAAACCTCATTTTTTGTTCTGTATGGTAATGATAGACTAATTACTTTTAAGTTGTGGGATGAGTTGTAAAGCACTCTTTGCATTTAAGGTAAGAAGTTGACAGTTCAAGGTTCTCTTGAGGCAGCTGCTTGAAGAGACAACATTATGAGGAAATCTGATTTATTTTTGTTTGCAATCCATGAATTTTATTTTTTTCATGTTTTTTGAAGTTTCAGAAGATTTAGTTTAGGACAGAAGGCAAATATTATGTTTCTTTGAGACTCATGTGAAGATTTACCACCTGTTTGAGGTAGAGGTGGAAGAAAGACTTTTGGTCTGATTTAAAGAACTTTACTGCATCATGCTAAGCAAATTTGTACAGCAAGTGGCCATGAGCAAGGGGTGTATGATTCAGAAAATCAAGCTACACAGTGTGGCTACTCCAAATAATGTGGTCAGTTATGTTAAATGCTAATGACTTTATAATGAGGCACTGTGTATGATAATGAGGCAAAACAAGATGACAGAGTGATTCAGAAATGTATAAATACCATGCAGCTGAGCTGTAACAGCAGCATATTTGAACATGGCTGAATGCCCATATTCAGGATGAGTAAATCACAGAAGAATGTTAGTGGTTCCTGCATTCATTGTAAATGAGTATCTACAGGAGGCTGTCATTACAGCTGCTATGCCCGATGGTGAACAATGTAAGCCCCAGTGGCACAGGATCATCAGACCATGATTAACATTTCTTGCCCTCCACAACACCAATGTTGTAGACTGCTACTCTATTGACAGGGAGACCATCCAGCAAGCCATGGACAGGTGTCAGCCTTGTCTGGAGCCCCATGATGGTTATAGACTACCTATTCCAGGGATACCAAGGTATGTGTGACTTTGCACATATTAGCGAAAGGAACCTTTCAGGAAACCACTGGGGATACAGTGTGGGTATCTCAGGCATTTGACTTGAGGATACTCTGTCCTTTTTCTCAATACCATGCTTCAGCACATGGGATAAAATATATAGTTCCCAAGTGCCACAGATGAGAAACCTACCACTATGTGGGAGTTTTTAATATATCCCATTTTCCTGAGGTAATGGGACCATAGAATGTATCCACATGGAAATAAAGGCACCACCTGATGAACTGGAAAGGTGGTATGTGAACCTCAAAGGGTATCATTCCATCAGGTGGTCTGTAATGCACAGGATGTCATGTAAAATGTATGTGTAGGCCACACAAGCAGTTTTCATGATTCCCGCATATGGGGCACTGATGACCTGTATCAATATAGGGG
This sequence comes from Protopterus annectens, assembly GCF_019279795.1. NCBI lineage: Eukaryota > Metazoa > Chordata > Ceratodontiformes > Protopteridae > Protopterus > Protopterus annectens. Next base: position 827,398,281 of record NC_056732.1, read on the forward strand.
CATCTTGTTGACTGTGCAGGATAGGCCTTGGAACCCTGTCTCATGAAACCCATAGGAACTCCACAAAATCAAATAGACCAGGGGTACAGCTATGGACTATCATAAAGCAGAAATATTAGTAAGTGTGTGTTTAGGCCATTGAAGGCATACTTTTGCTGCCTAGCTTCATCTGGTGGTGCCGCCATGCAATATAACCCTGTTACATTTGCCAAAATACTGCCTGTATGTGTAATGTTACACAATATTGCACTTCTTAAGCAGTTACACCAGGGTGGGCACATGTAAGGTCAATAGTTCCTAGCATAACAGGCAGCAGAGGCAGAGTCAGATGAGGTGTTCACAGGAGGAGTCAGCAGCAGGGGATGGTCATGCTAGATAGACGCAGACATAGTGTGCCATTGGCACTAGCATAGAGGCAGCAGATTACTTTTAGCTCCAGAACATAGTAATTAAGAGTTAAGCAGATACATTACAATAAAGTGATGCATGCAAAACCAGCACCAGGCTATGCTTACTCATGCATAGGATGATCATGCTGCTCATCCAACATAGGCAATACAAGTAAGCAGATATCTAAAGCTCAATAAATTTGCTCTGAAAAATCACCGTTATCTAGAATCAAACTGTGGCAACAGTGAATTTTCCCATAGCTAGATAAAGAGCTGTGCTTCTTGTCATGATTATATTGTATAGATTTAGTCCTCAATTCATTGTTTCTGGATCACTAAATTTGCACAATGAGCACATCTGCTAAATATTGTGCAGAATTATGCATGATGCCAGGGTCACTGCAGGCAGCACTGTGCTTGCAGGATCGACCCATGCTTTTAAGGGGAGATCTACCATTGCATATGTAACCATTTAAACAGGGAGAGCATGCTTTTTTAACAGTGCACACTGTTACTGAGGACTGTTATGTTTCACACCTGAAATTTTGCTTGGGATTCATAATAACAGAGTATCTCTGTTTTCTGAGGTTACCATATATCTAACAACTGAGGTGCCCATTGATGACCAATGTTAGAAGACAGAAGGGACATACAAAAGTTGATTTAGGTGCTATTTATCTGCCATTTCTCCCCCAAGATTCTTCAAGGTGAGAAACCATGGCTGAAGAAGAGGTTAATGCTCCTTTTAGAACACGTGGTAAATAAAGGAGGCAACATATTTCTCCATCTCTGCCATCAGGAGCTACAAGCACAGGTTCCTGCAGGAGGGCCATGAAGGTCCTTAGTACAAGGCTGAAGCCTGTAATGATTTGTTCCAGGCTGTCACCCATCTTCTTCTTCTTCTTCTTTCGTCTGTCCCTGTTAGGGGTTGCCACAGCGGATCATCTGTTTCCATTTCTTCCTGTCCTCTGCATCTTGCTCTGTCACACCAACCACCTGCATGTCCTCTCTCACCACATCCATAAACCTTATCTTAGGCCTTCTTCTTTTCTTGTTACCTGGTAGCTTCATCCTTAGCATCTTTTTCCAAATATACTCAGCATCCCTCCTCTGCACATGTCCAAACCAACATAATATTGCCTCTCTGGCTTTGTCTCCAAACCTTCCAACCTGGGCTGACCCTCTAATATACTTATTCCTAATCCTGTCCACCCTCGTCACACCCAGTACAAATCTTAACATCTTCAACTCTGCCACATCAAACTCTGACTCCTGCCTTTTTGTCAATGCCACTGTCTCCAACCCATATAACACAGCTGGTCTCACTACGCTCTTGTAGACCTTCCCTTTAACTCTTACTGGTACTCGTCTGTCACAAATAACTCCTGACACTCTTCTCCACCCACTCCATCCTGCCTGTACTCTCTTCTTCACCTCTCTTCCACACACACCATTACTCTGAACTATTGATCCCAAGTATTTAAACTCATCCACCTTCGCCACCTTTACTCCCTGCATCCTCACCATTCCTCTGTCCTCTCTCTCATTCACACACATATATTCTATCTTAGTCCTACTGACCTTCATTCCTCTTCTCTCTAGAGCATATCTCCATCTCTCCAGGGTCTCCTCCACCTGTTCCCTACTCTCACTACAGATCACAATGTCATCTGCAAACTAGTCCATGGGGACTTCTGTCTAATCTCGTCTGTCAACCTGTCCATCACCATTACAAATAAGAAAGGGCTCAGAGCTGATCCTTGATGTAATCCCACCTCCACCTTAAATGCATCCATCACTCCCACCGCAGACCTCACCGCTATCACACTACCCTCGTACATATCCTGTACCACTCTTACATACTTCTCTGACACTCCCGACTTCCTCATACAATACCACAACTCCTCTCTAGGCACCCTGTCATATGCTTTCTCTAAGTCTACAAAGACACAATGCAGATCCTTCTGACCTTCTCTGTACTTCTCCATCAACACTCTCAGAGCAAACATTGCATCTGTAGTGCTCTTTCCCGGCATGAAACCATACTGCTGATCACTAATCATCATGTCCCTTTTTAACCTAGCTTCCACTACTCTTTCCCATAACTTCATGCTGTGACTGATCAATTGAATCCCTCTGTAGTTACTACAGCTCTGCACATCACCCTTATTCTTACAAATCGGTACCAAAACACTTTATCTCCATTCCTCAGGCATATTCTCACTTTCCAAGATTTCATTAAACAATCTGGTTTAAAACTCCACTGCCATACATGTTCATAGGCTTGTTAAATTAATGAGTATTTTTGGGATATCCACTATATTATGTTTAACTACATCAGTACCAACATAGTATGAACTTCATTTTCTTCAATGCTGGTCTTTTTGTTTCTGTCCCCAGACCCTTTGTTGCTGTCTTCTCTATTACATACATTTGTTTGGTTTATTATTTTGTTTCTCCATTTATTATACTATTATATGCAGCAGTGCATGAGGAGGGGAAGCCTTTGTTATCCATCAACAGCTGGCAGAGATTACATGGGATCTGATAGGCAGGAGGCTGGATGCCCAAATCAGCAAAATGAAAAACATGTTCCAGTAACTGAGTTGAGTCGCACTCTTGCCCAGGACTGACTTCACTATTTGAGCAAGGGTCCAGTGATAACAGTACCCAGGATGATGACCAGTCTCTGACTGGGTCTCAGCTTGCAGAAACTGCAGATATGAATGCTCAATACTGTCCCCCAACCGAGTTTTCTCCTCTCTTTGGGTCAATACCCATCCATGTTGATCTTCCCTTTGTTTATATAATGTCTTGTTTACCACTATGTTCCCCCCCCCTACATTTTGTTACTACACACCTTCTTAGTCATGTCTGTCCTCCCATGCTGCCTAACCTAACCTACACTCTTACCTTCTTCTTACATTTCCAGACTTCCTTTCCCAACTTACCCTTCTCTTCATAAATATAAGATGGCCATTTGCTAAACAAAAAAACAAAAAAAAAAGTTTTTCCTTCCTTCTTAATCTACCTGCACCCAGCTCATTCCTTATTTGTTCACTGTCTGTTCTATCTTCTGCTTGGTTCCTTTTTTATCTCTTTCCTCATTCAGGGGCCACATTCCCAAAGAAAGTTGTGCAAGTAATAATTTATTCACTGTAGGATAAATGCAGATTCTGTGCACACAACATATTCCAAAACACAATGGGTGTGCCCAAAGATAAAATGTAACAGAGTAGTATGCCAGCACTTTTTCAAAATCACCTGGCAGAGGCCATAGGTGCTATCAATTTTACTTAAAGAATTTAATTAATTATTCTACAGTCCTATGATTTCTACAGAACACTTCTAAATAAAAATGCAAGCTGCAGTAAATGCACTATAATAGGCCAGAGTTCTACCAACTACACTAAAGGACAATCTGCAAAAGCATCCCAGAAAGCAGCCAGCACATTACTGAGCTAGGCTACAGTTAAGCCAGCTCACTAACCAGGAGATCATTGATAGATGCAGATTACATAGAGAACTAGTACAGACTATGTGTAGGATATGTGCACCCCACATGTCTTCATGCAGTTTGTGGGCTAACCCTATCCTGGTGGAAATAAAAGTGTGTCTGAGTCTGGGTATATTGGCCTCTGGGACATTTCAGGGGCATATTGGTGATGCCTGAGGTGCCCAGATAGCCACTAGTCACATACAAGGACAGTTCCTGGCAGTTATGTGACACAAAGTGGATGAATTCCTTCACTTCTCAGCAACATGCAAAGAGTGTAGGACTGTCGTGGAACAGTTTAATGCCACTGCCATCTTTCCCTGTGTCCTCACTGGAACTGACTGCACCCACATGCCAATCAAAACCTTAGCATCATATGATACTTAACATTACATCAATAGAATGGGGTGGCCATTGCTCAATTGTTAGGCAGTGTGCTCTGCAGACGCTTTCATTATCAGTATGGCAAGACACCTTGATAGTGTGCATGATGCCTGCATAAGAAGGGAAGGGGAGCTGAGGGCTGCTTTCCAACAGGCTGACATTCTGTAGGGGCTCCTACTTGGTAGGGTCAAGACTACGGCTATAATGTAATCTGAACCAAGACCTGTCAACAGTAAGCAAGGTGACTAGCTGTGTGTTTTCTTCCATAAACAGGTGGCTGCAGTTATATACTGGAACCTTGGATGATGGTGCTGTTCAGGTCCCCATCTATGCCTACTGAGGATGCACACAACAGAGAGCACACTGGGACATGAAACACCACTGAGTGGTGAGATAGTTGGGCACATTGGGGCTGTATCACTATACACCCCAGGACAGGGTTTACAGATAATCATTGTGTGTGCCATGTTGCATAACCTGTTAATAGCTAAACACAGTGGTCTGCCAGCCCTAGATGTGGGTGGTCTACCCCAGGAACCCCAGATGACTGACATGGAGCTGTCACAGCATTCATAGAATGGTTGGGAGGGAACAAGAGTGAAAACAACCAGGAAAGAGCAATGGAGGCTTCAGTCATATATGGTAGCTCAGGCAACACGGCAACATCTGGTTCAGAGCACTGAGTCATGACAAGCCCCACATATGGAAGTACACAGATAAACCAGTGATGTTCACACAGTGTTGCCTCATTACAGCAGCACAGCAGGCAACTACTGAAAAAAGGCCAGTAGTTGTCCAGATGTAACATCATACATAACAAATTCCAATATGATCTGAAAACCATTATGCACACGTGCACAAAAGAAATTAATACATCTGGATGAGTATAGAATGACATTCACTACTTAACTATTGTAGGCAAGGTACACTGCTCATGCTGACCATACTGGTATATGTGTGGCATGCCTAATGTGCACCCAACAACAAGTCTTGATGGGTAGGTATGCTGACGTCATACTTATAATGAGTGTGTGTAGATAGTAGCATAAATGTGTGTATGACAATGCCTCTTGGATTACATAGTAGGAGATGTACCATAATCGATAGAACTTAGCTGTGTGTGTGTGTGTGTGTAGGGGGGGTGTATGATAACATTGAGATGCATTATGCATATGTCATAGGATTGTGTAACACCATAGGACATGAGGAAATACAGCATGCAGCAGTTGCAATACTAACACCAGGTATGGTGTGCCAGAAAGCCACACACCTGACAAGGTACATAGAAGTAGTGTGGGACATGACTGTCCAGGGTTGTAACACTTAAGATAATGCTATAATGCACAGGTGGTTTCAGCATCATGAAGTATTCAGATGCATAAGTGTAATACAACAAAGCATCAAAGACAGGTATGATACATCAGCCATGGGACACTCATCAGGGTATTGGGAAAACCACCATAGCTATAAAGGTGTGTGTGTAAGCAGGTATGCTTGGAAAGACACACATGATCATTACAGTACATAAGACATATAACAAAGATGAAAAGGAACAAATGTGGTTTCTCCCGCCTCTGAAAAACATGCTGAGTGTTTCCATCTCAAACTCACCTAAGAATGGAGCGGTGGACGGCAGCACAGACTCTAGATGGTATCCTATAGAAGGAAGTGTTGTATAGACCAACTTCTTTGGACATCTACTGCGGTGTACAGTATCCTGAAGCTAGGAGAACATGGATCACAGACTGCGCCATGTCTCTTGGTGATCTGGTTATGCTGATTAATGTCACCAAGAATAGGCATGGGTGTTTGCTGATGATAAATGGGTTGAAGATCAGGCCTACTCCAAACTATGCCAGGGACCCATGCTAATGGTGGGAGGGGTGTATGTACACCTTATTGGCCAGTGTGTGCCTGCCATAAAGATCAGCAGCCTTGTGTCAATAAGCTACTGGCTTGCCAGTGTCCAGTTGCCCAGCTTGAGCTACCTGGAATAGCTCTGTTGAGTGAAAGCTAGACATAAAACCAATCAACCTGCCAAACATGAACTAAGAATTGCTATACTCAATATAGGTTCACTGACAGGATGAACCTTGGAAGTGAATGACATGGCTGTAAGGAGGAGGCTGGACTTCCTATGTGTTCAGGAGACAAGGTAGAGGGACAATGCAGTAAAGCCACTTGTCTAGACAGCCATGGTCTATTATTCAGGAGGAAGACAGGCTAGAAATGGTGTGGGAATTGTGGTGAGGGAGAGGCTTCAGAAGATAGTGAGGGGTGTCATTAGAAGTAGTGACAGACTTATGACGATCAGACTCCAGTGTAATGATAGAACATTATTTATTCATAATCTCAGCTTATGCTCCACAGCAGGTTTGTGATAGTGAGGAAAAGAGTACATTCAGACAGCAGTTACAGGATCTTATAGATAAAGCAGGACAACAGGAACTGGTATTGATAATAGGTGACCTGAATGCATATATTGGGACAGACAGATCAGGATATGAGATCCACATGGGTGGGGCAACAGGAAAAGAGAAGGAGAGGCCATTCAAGACTTCTGTCTGGCAAGTGTCTTGATGGTAGCCAACACATGCTTCAGAAAGAGAGACAGTCACAAGATCACATACAAAAGTGGAAAACATGCAACTCAAGTAGACTTCCTCTTAGCAAGGAAAGGGAACAAGGGTAGAATCAGTGATTGCAAAGTAATCTCCAGTGAAACAGTCTGTCCACAGCATAAACCACTGGTTGCCACAATCAGCTGCAAACCATGGTCAGAGAAGTCCTAAACGGTCAACAAAGAACAGATTGATGAAGTGAAAGCAGACTGGAGAGAAAGCACAACAGTTCAAGGAATTACTCAGGGCTCTAGCACCCCAAGAAGAAAAGGAAATAGGTGAAGCTGAAGAAGAATAGCAGCACTTCAAACCAGCACGTGTTAGGGCTACAGAACAGATATATGGCCGAACTAGATATGGAAATAACGTACACAAGGAAAAGTGGTGGTGGAAAATAGAAGTCCAGGAAGTCATCAAAAGAAAGGATTGCAGGACAAAGTGGGAGATAGAAAAGACAGACCACACTAGGAAGTAATACCGGTTGGCTAACAAGCAGGTTAAGAGAGGAGCTGCAATAGCAAAGAACAAGGCATCAGAGGCACTCCATCAACTTCTGGAAAGAGACTCAGTGGATGGCACAAATGAACTCTATCAGGTTGCAAGACAAAGCAGAAAGATAAAGAAGATAATCAGACACTCTTCATTTGGGATGCCAACAACAACCTGCTCACCAATCCACAGAACATCAAAGACAGATGGAAGGGGTACTTCCAGCAGCTTCTGAATGAAGGGAACACCAAAGAAGCTGCACTGCCTCAGATACAGCCTACAGTGAGAGAAGAAAAGGAACCCACTCAAGAAGAAGTCAGAACAGCACTAAGGAAAATGAAGTCAGAGAAAGCAGCAGGCTCAGATGAGGTCACAGCAGATATGATCGGGATGTTGGGTGAGACATGGGAAAGATGGCTCCTGAGGGTACTCATACAAGTATCAACAGATGTAGCCCAGATGACTGGAGAATAAGCATACTAATGTCAGTGTACAAGAACAAAGGGGAGATTCACAGCTGTGGGCAGTATAGAGGTATCAAACTCCTATCACATTGCATTAAATTTCTGGAGAGGGTGATTGGTTATCTAGAAAGTAAGATAAGAAATAAGTAGTTTGGATTCAGATCGGGATGCAACATATCCAACCCGATGTTTACAGTGAGACAGATGCCATAGAAGGAGTTAGAAATGAGGAAAGAGTCCAACTGGGCATTTCTAGAACTGGAGAAAGATATGGCAAGGTCCCAGGAAAGCTGATTTTTGCAATCTTGTGGTGGTTTGGAATCCCAGAAACACTGGTAGAATAAGTGCAAGCTATGTACAAGGACCCAATAACTGAAGTAATCTTCTGTTTTATTGGAAGGGTTGCCAGTAGAGTGGGTGTACCTCAGGGTTCATCTCTGAGCCCACTGATGTTAATACTGTTGCTGGACTACATTAGCAAATAGGTCAGAGGGGACAAATCAGAAAATTTGCAGCATGCAGATGATGTAGCATTACAGCAGACTCTGAACAAGAACATTAGCAAATGGTAGGGGAATGGAGTGCAAAACTGAAGGCACACGGGATGAAACCAAGTACAGATATGACAGTTGTAATGTCAGCAAATGGGGAAATTTGTAGAAGCTGAAAATTAAGATAGAGGGGAAAACAGTGAAACATGTTAAAGCTTCAAGTATCTGGGATGGGTGGTTGAGGAGAGGGGAAATCTGAATGAGAAGGTCAAAGCTAGAATCAAAAGGGCTGCAGCCAAGTGGTATAGCATGTCAGGGGTAGTCTATGATGGAAGACTGCCAAAGAAGCTGAAAAGTATTGTACAATACAGTGATGTGATGAGTACTACTGTACGGTACAGAAACTTGACACTTTTGTACTATGACGTTCCAGTACTGCTATAACAGTGCTTTCAGCAAAGCAGTCAACAGATGTCACACTACCATGCTGTGCATCCAATGCTACCATGATCTCCCCCATGTCTGTATTCCATGCAACACATGGAGCTGGTATGCTTCACGGTCAATATCATGAGCAAGTGCACGCATGTCATTGTGACAATGTTGCTGGGAACATTCATGCACCTGTAAGACCAGGCGTGCAACATCAGCCACACACCCATGCATATCAGCCACGTGGCCCATGTGTAGTCCCACGGACATTATAACTCTGTTGTAGGGCAGAGTCATCACCAATCTCAGATTCAACTGGGGACAGCAGCTCAATGTTATCATCATGATCAATATCTGTTGCCCCTACATCATCAGACTGGCTGGCCAAACTATTCTCCATATTGAAAGTTATAACGCGAGCCACTGGACTGACCCCTCTAGGACATAACAACATTGACCCCATTGCAGTGGGTTCCATGTGTGTTCTTGGCAGTACTGTCAGAATGAGGCACATCACATCCCTCATCAGGATCAGTGGAGGTGGCAGAAAGTGGACATGTTGCAAATATAGATATGTGTCATACTTTGGAAAAGGATGAATGAGTCAGATTATAAGTATAAAAGTCTGGCTAGTTACTAACTGCTCAGAGCAGGAATGGAGATATTGACTTGCCTGGGTGTCATGGTAATATGTGGTGCACTGCCCCTAGAGAACAGTGAAAGTCCTTATATGTGGAGGTTGGCTTGATAACACACATCCCACTTGGAGTTTATCTATGTGTTTTACATGTCACTGTCATATTATTCTATGCTATTATAGCACTGACACCACAGGTTATACAGGGAGCGTGTCATTCAATTGTCAGCCTATGAATTAGGAAATTCCACCTTTTTTGCAGCTTGTCTCACAAACTGGACAGTATGGTTTCATATTTAGTATAAATCATGGTAATGCTTGTTTTTTTTTTTGGGCAGTAGTCTTGTGTTTATTATACAGATGTAGATGTATGGCATGTTGCATTGAGGAAAATATGTTACCCTATTATTACCCATGCAGTCCACAGAATGTTTCTGACCAATATATCACAGTAAAGCATTGTTTTCCAGTTTGGTGGGTATGATAATTCAGTATTTGTATATATTTGCAACGATATTAGCCATCTAGGCCTTGTATGGAAGTTAATACTGCACACAAACTTGTTTCATGTCAGTGATATCTACATGATAGACTCACTTATAATAGTATTACCGATACTGTTAGGTTTCCTATAACATAACACATGTATGCACATCCTTGTACTTGTTCAATAAATGTCAGAGATCAGCAATTATATTGATGTTTGTGCATGTGGCATGTCATTATGTAAATTACACGAGGCAGCTGACATTGTTCTGTAATGTTTACATACCTTTGAACCACTTAGAGTAAGAAATCTTGGCAAAGCCATAAAAATGGGGGACAAAGGCCTAAAAGTAGGGACGATTTTTACAAACTTAAAAAGTTGATAGAATATCAGGTTTTGCATTAGCATGAATTTTCTGAAAAGTATGAAGCCCAAAACTCAAATGTCTGTCATCATTTTCTGATGATTTACCAGAAAACCAAAATTTTATGAAAAATGGACTAAAAATATGAGGTACAAATTCTGCAAAAATCTGTACAGTTGAGAGGTATATCTTGGTTGACACATTTTCTGAGTATGGAGTATGCGCATTTGATACAACTGAATATCCCAGTCTTGGGCCTATTAAGATAAACCAGAGCTTGCCATGTCTTGCTATGTTTGTGTGTGTGTGTGTGTGTGTGTGTGTGTGTGTGTGTGTGTGTGTGTGTTTATGTGTGCAGGCCACTGTGGGTGATGTTTTGACATATTGATGATGTCTTATTGCTCTATCCTGTTACATGTACATCACACATGGTAGTACACATAGTAGTGACCAGGTATCTAACACAGATGTGCTGCTGTCATACTATACACTCTCAACTGCAACATGTCATGTATGTTATTCCTTCAAATGAGTCAATGTTTTTAGACATATTCCTGAACTTTGATGCCTGCTGTGTTGCTGGCACAGCTGTTGTCATTATCATGTTAATAGACAGAACAGCAAAATGTGTACTGGGTTAGGGCTGCATATATTTCACATTATTATTACCACTCAAAATATGTAATTGACAAATGCATGGTTAATTCCATACTATACATATGTGAAAATGTGTACATTAGCATAAACTGTATTATTATGTTACAATCATGTCTTACTAATACAATGTGAATGATTTATATTACTGTCATGTTACAGACTTTGGGACCTAAGACAGTCTACCTATCCATAGATAACGATGTTGCCAAGCTTGACCTCTGCCAGCAGATAATGACTGTGAGTACCAGAGTGGACAACAGGATGATGATGGTGATGACAATGATGGACTGGGACTATCAGGGGTGATCATTCTAGCCAATTGATGGCAATGACCACCATCTTCAATAGAAGACTTGAGGAACTGGATCCAAGATTTGTCAGTAAAATGTTCTGGACACAGATGCAGGACCTGTTGGGTACATTCTTCCAGGACATGGCACTGGCCATATTTAACCATTTCTGGGAGATCACAAAGGAGATAATCTGTAATGTTCAACCCGATTAAGTTGAGGCTTCGGGACCATAAATATTGTCTGATTTTTCCACTCAAGCCATGTTGCCAGCATGGCTTGAGTGGAACCATCAGACAATATTTATGATTGTCTGATTTTTCCACTCAAGCCATGTTGCCAGCATTATGTCACTGATATTAGTAATTGTTTCACTTATATGCACACATTTGTGGACCTTTTCCCATATTGCAGTCATGCTTTCTCTATGTACTTTGTGATGCAAACTTCACAATCTGGCTGTTATGTAGCCATGTCATTTATATGCAATACATCATATTTTCATACATGCTGATACCAGTATAACCATCCTGTTACTTGGATGTATGCTGCTGTCATTTATGATGTCATTGTTACAGACAGCCAGTTCAGTTAGCCCTGAAGTCTACCTGTGGTCTGCCTAACCTGCATTCTGTAGCTCATTATGTTTGTATGTATGTTCATGTTGGACCTTGTTTGTCACAGTAAGGTGCACTGCAAACTGTAATCCACCACTGACCACAAAGTTGTCACATTGACAGGATTCACATGACTGCATTAACAGCTTATGAACTATGGCATGTGTGAGCTATTGCACCATGTAGCATTACTGACATTCTCCATGCATCCCTCAGTGATGCCATTCTCCTGTGATGGCATCTTCAAATAGGTGACATAGTTGTCTGGTTTGTAAATGTATTTTGTGCCATGCTGGCATTGTGGTTGTTTGTGCCATATCTGCCAAAGCAGATAGGCAGCACTAAATTAGACAGTGGTGAGTCACCCTCCCATGTGCAATCTGTCCATGTGACTAATATGTATAAGTCCTTTGTATAAAATGCATTGTTCAGTACAAATGTGTTTTCAACACATATACTTGGCATGTGCACCTGTGGATAGCTTGTGGCACAGCTATGTGGCACCTTATGTGTTTAAATAACATGCAGAGTGATGTTTATGTGATGTTGGTACCCTCTCACATGCCATAGTGCTTGCACTGTGTCACAGTCCTGCTCAGCCTCATGTTTATGCCACAAAACCACTGTCTCGAGCCTTTTGCTTATTTTGTACATAGTATACATCTTTGATGCCTATAGCAACTGTCTACATTTCTCTGCACTGCACATTCTGCATAGCATGCCTGCATTGTTTTGCATGAATGTGAATTTGCAGACCCCCCATGGACCCCTGTTTTTGGAATATAACTGTGTTTTTATTCACCTTGTGGTGTGCTATAAGTGTGAACATCAGACTGACATTTTTCCAGTCAAAAGCAGTTACTTTTTGCAATTACATCCTTTTTTGTGAGTGTGCCACCTGTTCTCATAGAGTTGCATGGCAGAACATTTTAGATATGTCATAGTAGTCACTGAGTTTTGTGTGTACCTATGCTACATGCAGATTTCATGTTATACACAATTGTGTTGTTTGTGTCATTTACACATAGACAACTTATATCCTGTCACTTGAGCATATTGCACATATGTTAGGCCACTTCACCGTACTGCATGCCCCTTGAAGTTTCTTTTATGCAGTACCTGCACTCCATATTTTGTTAAGGACACAAGCATATGTGTTGGTTTGAAACAGATATGCTGTCCTATGTATGTATGTATTAGACAACTTTTTCAGACAGGATTTCATTATTACTAGGGTCATAACATGACCACTTCCCATTCCTCTTATGTATTTTGCCTATATGGTGCACATCTGCATGCCATATGTGTACAGTAATGTGAATATGCTTATGTGTCCCTTTGTGTATTGTAGTATCATTAGGCTATAGGTGGGCTATGCTGGTAGGACACTTCTGCCAACATGATGAGCTGTCACACACTTGCGATTCATAGCCAGACACTGTGGTGGTAATTATGTGCATCCACCTCTGTGCTATCTTGAATGGTGTGACATGTATTCTCATGCCATACTTATCATGCTTCCTACATATCAGTTACTGAACAACTTTGCTGTTTTTCATCTGTCATACTTCTTTGATGTTTTCTAATGTGCCTTTATCACCACAATCTTTTTGCATGGCTACATACCATTGCATGCGATTGTTAGAGGTCTGCATTCCAAGCAGTCTGGATGCTCCAGTTGTATGATATGAATGGAAACTACATACACCCACTGCATACCTAATAAACAACTGCATTGTCCCAGGCATGTAACACCCCTGTGACAATAGCTTCACAGGTCTCCTGACCAGGTGTGTGGTTATTATATTTGTTTAGCTATTACATAGCCACTTATCACATTTGTTGCATTACTGCTAGTTGGCTTTATGCATGGATGTTTACCTATTGAATGCAGCATTGGGGTTTCTAATCTGACTTGTGCTGTTGTGACTCTATATGTCCATTTATGGATATGATCTGCCTTGCTGTTGAATGCATTACACTTGCATTGTTGACAGCTTACTGAATGGTGACGTTTCTTGTTTGCCATGAACTGCAGTTCTGGGTTTTCTCATATAGTGCTCCTGTTACATACCTACCATCAGTCCTATTCCTTTTTGTATGACTGTCAAACAGTTTACAACATCACAGCACTGCTTTATGCACTGGTGCATAATGCGTTATTATGGTGCACAATGGTTGGCTTGCATCCCTACTGTGTTCATTCACTTCCCTTTACCCTGTTGTGCATTCCATATGTGTATTGTCTGTGTACCTTTTCTGTATATTGCCTTCCTTTTACATCCTGTGGTGTCCTATCCATTATACCATTATATGTTTTTATCAGCCTTTTCCTCTCCTCAATTTCTTTCCAAACCTTTTTTCTCCAAAAATGAAAAAAAAAATGAGCCTATTCGCGCCAATATGTGTATGTGTGTGTATATATATGTATACACCCATGCTCCTCTGACTCTCCCTCTAACCTTCCTATTTACTTATCCTTCCTGTGTGGTCCTCTTCTTGACCCTTACTCTCCATTTGCTTTTCTATCACTCTATTTTCCTGGCTGTGTGCATTCTTGTGTTCCCCACACATGTCCAGCATCCTTCTTTTGTAAGCTACAGCTAGTGCTGGTGATGTGGCCATGTAAGATATTTTGCCAAATTTAATATTTTAATATATTTTTTGAAGGTTATGATGGAAATGGATTCTGAAATATATTTGTGGCACTATTTAATTTTTCTATTGCATTTTACAGTGGAATCCGCAACATATTGTGGATAGTTGTAGTATACTGGGGATATTGCAGAAGCTCCTGTTGCTCCTTTCCCACATATTGTGGACAAGTACAGATGGTTTGTGTATATATCACACACATGGCTTGCCAATGGTAATGTAGCTGCTTATGGACATTTCTTTTTAAGCATTCAGTTTGAAGCTATATATGACTCTGCACCGACATTACTGCTTACCTATTGTATTTGCATTATGCTGATGTAGTTTTCTCATTCTGAGATGCCTTAGCATATTACCTGCTTTCATGTAAATCTTGTGCTGAACGTGGCACACTCCACCAAATTATGGCCCTTAATGTGGTCAAAAATAGATAAACACACTACATACCATGCACATAACCATATAAAGATTCTATCTCAGTCACTTATGTTTTTGTGGACATACTGTGTATGATGGATCACAAAGACCACCATTGATGCTCATTTATGACCAACTAGAACTGCCACTGCTTATTGTATAGCAACAATTAGGTCCAGTCACCTTCATGTACTAAGTATATTGGCCTCAGCTGCTATTGGCTGGCCATACAAGCTGTGTAGTTTGCAAATACAAAATGTGATAAAGCTCACCTCTTCACAGTGACTGCTTCTTTGGCAGGGTATGGTGTGTAACTACCCCTGCATGGTATGTTTTTTTTACTGACTTTCAGTTTAAAGCACTTTTTGAGTTGATTTCAAATGAGCATGCTTATGTGCTCCCTGCAGATAAAGGTGGTACCATCGTGCTTATGGATACTACTAAATATCTTCAAAGTATGCATTTAATGCTAAATGATGCTGATGCTTATACTGAATGCCATAAAAGTGACATCACTAAGGTTATTCAGAATGTACATAATAACATTCATGAACTGTTAATGGGAGGTGTAGTAAGCAGAGATTTGTATGATTACTTTATGGTTGAATTTTCTACTATTCCAATACTATATGGCCATAAGTGTTTGAATAACCCACCCATGAGATCCATTATCTCCGGCTGTGGGTGGGTGACTGAACCTCTGTTGCTCTATGTTGAAAAGCAGTT
Source organism: Protopterus annectens (assembly GCF_019279795.1). Taxonomy (NCBI): domain Eukaryota; kingdom Metazoa; phylum Chordata; order Ceratodontiformes; family Protopteridae; genus Protopterus; species Protopterus annectens. Next base: position 827,413,897 of record NC_056732.1, read on the forward strand.
ATGCCCTGTTATTGATAAGAGACACTAAGTACTTTTTGATGCAACTGTTTGATTGGTCTTGCAGAAATAGTATAACTGATGTTATATTGGTTACCAAGGATGTAGTATCTCTTTTTACCATAATTCCTAATGAGGTAGGAATAGATTTTGTTAGGCTGCTTTTGTCTAAGAACTCTGATTATTCCACAGGTCATATACACCTGATATGTTCACTGCTTGACATTATACTTAGTAATAATGTCTTCATGTTTCATGACAGCTATTACCTTCAGAAGGTTGGGGTGGCCATGGGCACCATGTGTGCAAACAGTTATGCCAACATGGTGCTTGCATATTGGGAACTTCTATATGTTCTAGACAGAAGTAACTTCTTTTTCCAGCACATCTCAGATTATGTACATTTTCTGGATGATGTGTTCTTTGTATGGACTGGCTCAGTAGAGACCCTGAATGAGTTTGTGAACTATTTACATCAGAAAACTGATTTTTTTAAGTTCACATTTAAGCATTCCCAAACGTCGATAGATTTTCTTGATGATTGTGTTTTGAATACCCCTGATGGTTTTGATACTCAGCTCTATAGAAAACCATGCAAGAAATTTAACACACTGCACTACCAGAGTATGCATCCTAAGTATGTAAAGTGCAATGTGCTGAAAGGGCAATTTTATAGACACACAAGACTGAATAGAAATGATGAGAATATGCTTTCCTCTTTTCATACCCTGAGTGAGGACTTTCACGCTACATGGTACTCTGAATATGAGATAGGGATGGCGTGTCATGAGGTTCTGTCAAATAGAAATGATTCAGCTAGACCCTATTTTTCTAACTCTAGTGCTGACAGTTTGGTAAGAAATGATTTTAGAATGTGTGTTACCTATTCAAATGACATTCAACCTCTCTGTGATATCATTAGGAAGCACTGGCATATTTGACTAATGATTCCAGATGCAGGGACTTCCTTGGTAAAGTTCCAAATTTGTGCTATAGGAATAATAGTTCCATTAAGAAACTGCTGTGGTACAAACCTCTAGTTAGCAACAGACCTTGTATTTTAGTTAGGAAAGGGACACATCCATACAGATTATGTAACATATGTAAGTACATTCAAACTAATGATACCTTTTTACATCCTATTACTGGATGTACTTTAAATTCAGTTCCTATGCCGACTGCACTAGCAACCTGGTCTATTTGGCTGTTTGTTATTAATGTGGATGTTACTATGTTGGCAAAATGAATCGAATGTTGAAGAATCATGTCATGAAATATGCAGATGTGACAGTAGGAATGCTTTATATAAGCATATTTGTAACACTGGTATTGAACACTCTTAAGTTTTTAGTTTTGGAATTATTGAATGTAGTGCCAGAGGAGGTGATATTAAAACAAAAACAGAATGCTTAGAAGTTAAATAGATGTTAATTTTACAATCTGACAAAGGGAATGGATTAAATGAGCATGTACCTTTAAAACGCTTGCTGAGGTCACATGACTTGACCAGGTGATTTTGAACTTTCCTGACTGTATTTAAGCACTGCTTGTTAGTTTGTTTTTAGATCTGATGAAGCACATTTGGTGTGAAAGTGCTCATCTGTTATATACTTTTTACAGGTTTTATTTTTTGGATTCAACAAGTGTTTTAGACAGTGCTGTTTTATCTGGTTCTTTTGTTTTACTTGTTGCTTTTGAATTTGTTATTGAACTAGTTTTTGCTTGCTCAGTTTGATCCTTTTTCCTCCTTTTTTTCCCATTCTGTCCATATGTAGCAATAACCTGCCCTTGTGCTTCCTGACAAGTGCAGCATAACCACTTCTGTGTCTCAGCTTGTAAGTTAAGTGCTTGATTGAATATCAGTGGATGATGTACTGAGTTCAATTTCATCTTAGGGCTATGTGCTTCACTGACAGACTCATTATGCATGCTTTTGTGGCACCGCTTGTAAATTAATTGTTAGATGAAATGTCAGTGTATAGGGTGCTACTTTCAAATACCTTGATGGTTAACTGGTAGTTTGTTTCATGACATTTGCATTATAGCACAGATGCAGTGATGAAACTGATTATGTCACAACTGTTTTTGGTCAATATATCTTCTTATTGTTGCAAACCATGCCTATCCTGTCTGTTTTCCACATTTTTTAAATCAAGCACTTTACATTGATATCTGTGTTTATATATCATACCTCCCTTTACATTTTGCTCTGTATCATTGATTTCATCACCTTCTCCCTTTGCAGTTTGGTATCTATTATACATTTGTTTCTGTGCTCCTACTGCTGCCTCTACTCTCCCACCTTAGGTATGATTCCATTACTTCCTTCTACAAGATATTTCTCTGCAGATATGTATCCTTCACTTACAAAACTGTAGCAACACACATGCATTACCAACTGTGTGAGCAGTTTTGTGTTGACTATCCCAGTGGCTTGTGCTTGTACTTTAGTGCAGACATGAGTTGGCCCAACATAATCTTCCCATGGGTCCCTACTGCAGTTGCAAAGGGCATCTGCTCACCATGCAGACTTGTCTGGCTGTATTCATTGTTAACGAGTTACAGAGCTTGTTGTCTACACATACCCCGTGATTCATGAAGCCTGCACCAGGCGCCGGAGTAGCGTCGGCGATCTAGTGCCAAATATGGCCGCCGAGTGATTCAGGTATGAGCTGTTTCCATGTGCACTACCAGCATATGCCAGAGCTGCACAGCTCCCGGTGCATGTATGCTAATTACCCCATGTGCAGCAGTGTAGCATGCAAATGAAGATATATAGCAATTCATGAAGTGGTGCAGGCGTAGCGTAAGCATGTAGAAATGTAAACCAAAAAAAAAAAAAAAAAATGGTTTACATTTTGTCAAACATAAAATCAGAGCCATGAAAGTGGACCAAACTTACGTATTATAATGTTAATATATGCCAATGGCTAAATATGTAGCCAATGGCATAAAACAACATGCACAACATATAAAAAATAACATTTAATGTCATGGCCACACAAATGCAAAGTAAAATCACAGTGCATCTGTGCGCAAACAGGATCACAAGGAAAATATATTTAGATGTCATAAAACTGCAAGGTAACACAATTCATGATATCCCCATAATAGTCAATGGCATGCATGCTACACCACAACCATGGCACAAGGGTTGCCAAGGGTCAGTGACAGTGTTCTGTGTGGTAACTAGGAATTAGCAGTCAATGCCATGCAAATGAGATAAGTAATACTGAATCGCAAATGCCCCACCAGCATAAGGATGTACCACACGGCGTAGTGGTACAACACAGAGGAGTGGCCTGGAGGCAAACATGACATCAAGGGAGGGGCGCGCCACTGTAGCTCTAAGCACATTGGATCATTGCTAATCTGTGTTGCGTGTTGCTAAGCAAAGCCACAGGATAGGGGTGTGGAAGTAGCCATAGCTTTGCTTAGCTGAGAGCACACAAGGTAACTGAAAGTTCATGTGAACGTGGATGAAAACGTCCATGAAACCCGGTAAACGGCTGTGCACGGTGCACACCACAGCTGAAACAGGAAGGATATGGGAAGACAATAAGGAAATGCTGCTGCATGGTAATTGGAGTACAAATGAATAATTAACACCTAGAAACTCACAGTGGGCCATAGACAGCAGCTAACAAGGCTGCTAGCAGCTACCTGCAGGACAGGAAAGGGGAGGTGCCGTACAGCAAAGAAAAGAGAACTGTCACAGCAGAACAAAGCAAACTTGCAGTAGATCAACTGCATAACACATTTCCCAACACAATCCTGGGTTGTGAAAGTACAAAACAAGAAAGCCGGCAGCTGGATGCATGCCTGACAATGGGAGGGGAATCGGGTTGAAATTGAAGTAAAGGGCAATATATGAATCATGGCAGCCAAGCGTAAGTCAACACCAAAGGCCCCACAATAGCAGTACCTGCTGTAAAACCAATAATTAAGATACCCTGCAGCTGGAATAGCACAAACACACCCAATTACACCAGCATCATCCATTGCACAATAGTATAAGGTGTGAAAGCCCCACACACACAATTGTGTATTCCCAGACACTCTGCACCATTGCTGTATACAGACGGGGAACTTTTAATATGTACATGTTAGGGGCTGTCATAGCTTTGATTCACCAGCATGTGTTGGATGCTGATGGTAGTGTGGAGGATGATGCTGACAATCATCTCAGGCACTGGAGGAGGAGAAGATTGCTCAGACCCAGGGTAACCTACCAGGGACTACATGATCTGGAGATAGTAGAGCATTACAGGGTGGACAGGGACATCATACAGTGACTTGTTGAGCTGTGCCGGCCACACCTCAGAGCCAGAAGTAACAGAGGGGAACCCATCCCAGTGGACATGAAGGTATGTGTAAGCTTGAGAATACTAGCCACAGGTACCTTCCAAAGGCCAACTGGGGATATCATGGGGATCTCACAGGCATCAGCATCCAGGGTACTCCACCAGTTCCTGGATGCCATGTTACCACATGCCAATGAGCACATATACTTCCCCTGAATGCAGGAGGAGTTGGCCAGCAATATGCGTCTCTTCCACCATGTGGTAGACTACCCAGAGGTACTGGGTGCAATGGACTGCATGCACATATACATCAAGTCACAACCCAGTAAGCAGGGTAGGCGCTACATAAACCACAAGGGATTCCCCTCCATCAACTGCCAAGTTGTGTGCAATGCCCAGGGCATTATCATGGATGTGTGTGCTGGCAGCCCTGGAAGCTATCATGACTCCCACATCTGGCATGCCTCACAGCTGTATCAGGTATTTGCCAGGGGGGACATCCCATATGGCCACCTGGTGGGGGATGCTGGCTATGCACTGGAACCGTAGATGATGACTCCCATCAGAAATGCACACACAGCCATGCAAGAATGCCATAATGAGGCACACGCAGAAACCAGAATCATCATAGAGTGCATGTTTGGGATGCTGAAATCACAGTTCCGTTGCTTGGACATATCTGGTGGAGCCTTGCAGTACTCTCCAGGAATGTGTGCCCACATCTTCATAGTATGTGCCATGCTACATAATATGATCCTGTGGAAACAGCTGCAGCAGGGACAGAATGGTGAATGCCCTCACAACCCACCACTATTGCCAAGGGACCCACAGGCACAGAGGGACTCAGACCATGAAAACCCTGTGCTAGCCCCAGTAGGCAGACGGAGGCATGCCCAGTATGCCCATGCCTTGGCAAAGAGGGAACGTATAGCACACACACTGACAGTGTAGGCACTCATGGACTGACACCCTTCTCCACCTTCACACACAGCAAACATGGATGGCACACAAGACCACCTGTAAATTGTCATGTATAGGTTGTCTACTGTGTGCATCCTACATAGGTAGCCCTCAACTATTTAACACACAACCACCATTGACACAAGGTAAGTCAATACCTGAACAGTAAATTAAGCTATCAGCATGTGTCCATACTGTATGTACAGGTTCACAGATACATAGGTAGGTACATGCCCAACTGCCGAGGCCACTCATAAGCATAGGTAAAATGTGTCTGATGTCACCACCCCATCGATTAACTAACTGTCCCTCTGTGGAGCAGAGCCAATTGTCGGATCCCAGGGGTGTAGCCACTGTTCCCCACCCACTCTGCAAGGATTCCCTGGAGTGTTAGTGAGGGGTTTTGTATAATGTAATCAGGGATGTAGTTACAAATAATAGGGAGTATCCCTGACAGGAATCTTCACAGATGTTTACATGTTACATAGTATACCTTTAAACACAGCTTGCATATATAGGTAGTTCTCCACATAATAATAAACATGTGGAACACACAACCGCTGAAACGTGCATTAATCACCCTTGCACTACCAGTGCCTGCTCTGAGAGGTAAGATATCACTGCCAGGATTAGAACACGCAACCAAGTACACATTCATCACAATAACATACCACTAAGCTACCTGAGATTTATCAATGGCAGTCGTGTATACTGACAGGATAAAACACAAAAGGTAGGGATGTGTTGAAATAGGACAAACCGGCATGTACCCAATGAAAGGTGTATGTTTTTTGATGCTGGTTATCAAGAAGAGGAGGAGGAGTGTGAGGGCAGCACCAAGGATCAAGTGGTGGAAATTGAAAAAGGGTAATTGTGAGGTGGAGTTCAGGGAGGAGTTAAGGCAGGCACTGGGTGGCAGTGAAGAGTTACCAAATAGCTGGGTAACTACAGCAGAGCTAGTAAGGGAGACGGCTAGAAAGGTGCTTGGTATCACATCTGGACAGAGGAAGGATGACAAGGAGACATGGTGGTGGCATGAGGAAGTATAGGAGAGTATACAGAGAAAGAGGTTGGCAAAGAAGAAGTGGGATTGTCAGAGAGATGAAGAAAGTAGACAGGAGTATAAGGAGATGAGGTGCATGGCAAAGAGAGAGGTGGCGAAGGCTAAGGATAAGGCATGTGAAAAGTTGTTTGAAAGGTTGGACACTAAGGAGGGAGAAAAGGACCTGTACCGATTGGCTAGACAGAGGGACCAAGCTAGGAAAGATGTGCAGCAGGTAAAGGTGATAAAGGATAATGAGGGAAACATACTCACAAGCGAGGACAGTGTGTTGAGGAGATGGAAAGAGTACTTTGAGGCGTTGATGAATGAAGAGAATGAGAGGGAGAGAAGATTGGATGATGTAGGGATAGTAAATCATGAAGTACAATGGATTAGTAAGGAGGAAGTAAGGATAGCTATGAAGAGAATGAAGAATGGAAAGGCTGTTGGCCCAGATGACATACCTGTGGAAGCATGGAGGTGTTTAGGTGAAATGGCAGTGGAGCTTTTAACCAGATTGTTTAATGAAATCTTGGAAAGTGAGAGGATGCCTGAGGAATGGAGAAAAAGTGTTTTGGTACCGATTTTTAAGAATAAGGGTGATGTGCAGAGCTGTAGTAACTACAGAGGGATAAAATTGATCAGTCACAGCATGAAGTTATGGGAAAGAGTAGTGGAAGCAAGGTTAAGAAGGGACATGATGATTAGTGATCAGCAGTATGGTTTTATGCCAGGAAAGAGCACTACAGATGTGATCTTTGTTCTGAGAGTGTTGATGAAGAAGTACAGAGAATGTCGGAAGGAGTTGCATTGTGTTTTTGTAGACTTAGAGAAAGCATATGACAGGATGCCTAGAGAGGAGTTGTGGTATTGTATGAGGAAATCAGGAGTGACAGAAAAGTATGTAAGAGTGGTACAGGATATGTACGAGGGTAGTGTGACAGCGGTGAGGTCTGCGGTGGGAGTGACGGATGCATTTAAGGTGGAGGTGGGGTTACATCAAGGATCAGCTCTGAGCCCTTTCTTATTTGCAATGTTGATGGACAGGTTGTCAGACGAGATCAGACAGGAGTCCCCGTGGACTATGATGTTTGCAGATGACATTGTGATCTGTAGTGAGAGTAGGGAACAGGTGGAGGAGACCCTGGAGAGATGGAGATATGCTCTAGAGAGAAGAGGAATGAAGGTCAACAGGACTAAGACAAAATATATGTTTGTGAATGAGAGGGAGGATAGAGGAATGGTGAGGATGCAAGGAGTAGAGGTGGCGAAGGTGGATGAGTTTAAATACTTGGGGTCAATAGTTCAGAGTAACGGTGAGTGTGGAAGAGAGGTGAAGACGAGAGTACAGGCAGGATGGAGTGGGTGAAGAAGAGTATCAGGAGTGATTTGTGACAGACGAGTACCTGTAAGAGTGAAAGGGAAGGTCTACAAGAGGGTAGTGAGACCAGCTATGTTATATGGGTTGGAGACAGTGGCATTGACAAAAAGGCAGGAGTTTGAGCTGGATGTGGCAGAATTAAAGATGTTAATATTTGCATTGGGTGTGATGAGGGTGGACAGGATTAGGAATAAGTATATTAGAGGGTCAGCCCAGGTTGGAAGGTTTGGAGACAAAGCCAGAGAGGCACGATTACGTTGGTTTGGACATGTGCTGAGGAGGGATGCTGAGTATATTGGGAAAAGATGCTAAGGATGAAGCTACCAGGTAACAGGAAAAGAGGAAGGCCTAAAATAAGGTTTATGGATGTGGTGAGAGAGGACATGCAGGTGGTTGGTGTGACAGAGCAAGATGCAGAGGACAGGAAGAAATGGAAACAGGTGATCTGCTGTGGCGACCCCTAACGGGAACAGCCGAAAGAAGATGATGATGAGATATATATATATATATATATATATATATATATATATATATATATATATATATATATACATCATCATATATATAGAGAGATAGACAGGGAGAGAGAGAGATATGTTGATATATGGGGATATACATATATATGTAGATATATAGATAGGTTAACAACATCTACATAACCATGGAGGTACATATAAATGGGATACCTACCACATACCTACTGCTTTACATACCGATGTGCATAATCCCGAGGCTTAAGGTCCAAAAGAACACAGTACTGAAACACCAGATGCGCGAGGTGTAAAATCACGATGTTAAGGGACAGTTAGTCAGTGCTTCTGGTGTTGCGGTTCAGGTAGGTTACTGTGTGTAAGTGTGTTTCTTAGGGCTGTAGTGTGTGTAAATGTGTGTTCTGGGTGTGGTGTGTGTTCTTGGGGGACTGTAATGTGTTGGTGTGGGTTAGCTTTGTGCGTCTGTTTGTGAGACCTAGGAGGTAGAATATTAAAGTAGGGGGTGGTGTGGGGGGCGCAGACAGCTACATGGGGGTGTAGGGGGGCTTGGCCACCTGCTCATATGTAGTGTAGGATGGTTTGTTTGGATGTGGTGGGTAGCAGTGTGTCTGTGTGTGCGTGTGTGTGTTTGATGTTCGTGTTAGTTTCGAGAGTTACTGTCACTGTCGGTAATGTGGGGTATGGGAGTTTGGTCTCGGTACTGTGTGCATCGGAACACTGTAGTTTCGGGATTCCATAGGTATCCCATATACAGCGGTTGAAGTGTTCATATATGTGTATAACATGGACCATAGCAATCACACATTCCGCCACTACCAACCTTTATGAACAAAGGATATGGAGAGTATATGCCTATACACTATTACAAATATGTGCTATGGACATGAGCCAGTGATAGTGTTACCACCTGTCCTACTTTGCGAGGGACACTCCCTCTTTGGGTGATTGTGTCCTGACCAAATATATTAAATGTGGCAAATGTCCTGGGATTGTAGGACATAATTATGTCCCATATGTACTGTAATAGTTGCATACAATAGTTATTTCTGTATCTAAAATACCTACATGTTACAAGAAACAGGATAAGCAACTAAACTGCTACAAGAATAAGCTTATATTTAGGCAAGAAAGGAAAGTTCTATCCCTTGTACTGACCGTGGGTTAGTGTCGGCCTGTAAATTCTGATGTGTGTCCCGAAAATGTCCCACTATGGCCATATGAAAAGGTGGCAACCCTAGCCAAAGAGGATCAGTCACCAACACAACTACGATGACTGCAAATACCTATGACAGAAATACACAGCTTTCATGTAGCAACACTTTATTACATTCAGATGAATTACCGAAGGGATTCAAGGGCTAACATCACCTGCATGCTATACAGGAACCACATAACAATGCCTTAATGAATCAGCCTGCAATTACCATTGTATTAGTCCACAAAAGGATAGGTGTTCAAATAGGGAAGGAACCCTCACACACTTATCGATTATGTATAAAAGCAGTTCCTACACACCTGCATCTGCTATGCACACCCACCATCACCCCCACACCCAAACATATTACAATACAAACTGTAATAACATCACAAATCATTCACTCACTGTATGACATCTGCAGAAGCCTTAACATACCTTGTCAGAGACACACTAATATGGCCTTATGTGAAATAGCTGCTGTTATACAATGGAACAGCTGCTGATGTTACAGGGTTTGTTTGCACTAATCCCGTTTCAAAGGGTTGTGTTAGAAAAATATGTATTAGTAATATGCATGCATGCTTAGTGCATTCGAGGTTTAAAAGGGTTAATACATTTATTCTGTTCACACTGCATGAATCTGCACAGCTATTAGAAACTTAACAAGAAGCATTCTATTTTCTGCTAATGTCAGCAAATAACAAGAAGTAATTAATTTCTACTAGTGTCATGAGACTTAACAAAGAGTTATTGATTTTCTGCTTATGCCATGAGAAAGTACACAGCTGCTAGAAGCTTTGATAAGGAACACAATGGATGCTTGAAAGTATAATCCGTAGTCAGCATTACTTATACCTAAGCTAGAAATGTACCTTGAATCTAGGCAAAATGTAACACATATATTAAAACTGCACAATTGAAGAATTGAAAGTTTGTGGTGGGCTAAAATAAGCCCCAAGGCCAGGTTGTTTTTCTCAGATGTTTTGTAAATCAGCAGTTATTCTCAACTAGTCAGCAATTAGTCTAGTAACATTTTCTGTAGAACAATACAGAAAGCTGTGTCTAACTACGTCAGCAATAGAAGTAACATTTCTGTGTGACATGGAAAGAACTGTATAAAAATGCCATACTAATTATTAATGTTCAGACAAACCATTATGCCAGCATGCTTTGTCTCCTTGCTGCAAGTTAATAAAGGGTGCCTTGCTTGAACCTTACGTGAATTGGTCTTTGAAGTTTTTTCCTTTGACAGATTGGTCCTTCAGACCGGAACCCTCTCTTCACCTCTGATCAGATGGGCCAGGTGGTTGAAACCGTACGGGGAAGAAACCAAATCGGTTCTTCTTATTTGAAAAGCCCTCCAACTGAATTGTTGTTCAAAAGAGGCCAGCCACTTTCTGATCTGCGACTGAAGGACGGGTCTCCGTGAATCAGGTGATCAATTACATAGGCTCAGGTAAGGTGAATCTACTTTATCCTGTTTTCTGTTTTAGATCAGGGACTAGATTTGTATTGTTTTTGTTAGGACTGTATTTTTGCTTACAAGTCAGGGACAGAAAAGATTACTGTCTTGTCATAGATCAGGAGAAACAGAATAAGTAGGCAGTCATTCTGAAGAGACTATAACAAAATCCGTGGTACCACGTTAAAAATAAGAGAAGTTACGTAACGATCAAAAGGGTAGAACAAAATGGGTAATAATTGCACAAAAAGACCCCAAAATCCGCCGTTAACAGAAGACACAAAATACATGCAGTCGCAGCTTGCCAACAATATTAAATATTATTCAAAATGGGTTAATAAATATGAATTTGACGGAAAATTAGAAAAATCCTCACTTATCAAACTTGTCATACAGCTCAAAATCGATTCCAAAGGACGGGTAAAAAAGCAACGTAAATTAGGAATTCCTCAGGCACACAGGTGGATTGAGGAAGTAAACCGTAGGGAACAAAAGAACAAAAATTCAAAAGCAATGTTTTTAGATAAGGAGGACAATAACTTAGTAATAGCATCAGCCCCTCCGCCTCCCTTACCAGAATATGAAGCAAGTGAACAGGTTAGTCCACCCCCACGATATCCTGTGGTCACTGAAGAAAGAGGCATTATGAAAATAAAACCGTATATTAGAGATCTCATCGGGACCAGGTCTCGAACAAGGGCAGGTAACTCAAATGAAGGCATCGAGTTATATCAAATGGTTAAGAATTCACGATCTATGAGTGAAGAAGAAATATGCCCACTAATAGAAGTACCCAACCCTCAGGCAGGTCAGGACAATCAGGACCCAACTATTTTAGTGTATAGACCTTGGACTCCGGAGGATATCCGGAAAGCCACTGAGGGTATTCCCCATCCAAAAGTTAATTTTAGAAAATTCTCAGAAGATTTACAAGGAATGAGGCTGAGTTATAACCTAAATGGAGAAGAGGTAGAAAAAGTAGTTAGACAAATTGTGGGGCCAGATTGGCACATGATTAGTGGCAACTGGAATCCCCGTGACACTGCACAAAGACCCCTCCTACATAGCAGCGCAGAATTAGACAACAGAGTAAAAGGTCTTACAGACCGCATCTCTGAAAAATGGAAGCCTAGGGCAGACTGGACTTGCATTAATCAATGCATCCAACAAGAATGTGAAACTATTGACCAGTATTATGCCAGACTATTAGAATGTTTTAATAACCACTGTGGAATGCAGGTTCCTGAAGATCAAACACAAGATTCCCCATATGAGCAGCAGTTAAAGAATGCATTTTTAAAGGGTAGTATTGCACCTATAAGCAGTTTTATTACAAAACACATGGTAGACCATTGTACAAGCAGGTTACAGTCATTACTTGAATATGCTAGGCATGCCGAAAGGCATTTTAATAGCAAAAAGAAAAAGAAAGCTCAAGTATTTTCTGTAGAAGATGGAGCAGAAGTTTATGTAGTACAATCTGGGAAAAAGGGCAAGAAATATGCACAGGGAAACAAACAATCTGATCAACGATCAGAGGACTTTGAAGGGTGAAAGAAAAGGGGAGAATGTTTCAAATGCGGTAAAAAGGGACACTTGGCAAAGGATTGCAGGAAAAACAAGAAGGCAACCACGGAAGACAAGGAGGGTGAGGACTGACTATATGGTAGTCAGGAATCACTAGAAGGGGATAGCGAAGAAAGGACAAATGAGAATGTGATAGAGGGAGTAGAGGATGTGACAGAAGAGATAGAGGAAGTGCAAGAAGTTAGTGACAGTGAAGACAATGAAATATTAGACCTAGCTTTATTGAGCTTGGAGCTCTATTTAGCAGACACGAAACCAGAAGTTACACTCTTGGTAGAAGGGAGACAAGTCAAATTCTTGTGTGACTCAGGGGCATCACGAACCCTGATACATCCCTCCAAACTGCCAGAAAACATGGAGTCACCTGATTACATACTGGTAAAAGCAGCTAATGGACAGCTGTATCGGGAGCCACTCTCCTGTAACATTGCAATAACTGATCCAGTTTCAGGATTGACTCAGAAAAGCAAAATTGTTGTTTCTGCAAAATGCCCAGTAAACCTCTTGGGCGGAGACCTCATGCAACTATTTGGTATAGCAGCAGTCCCAACCATGCAGGGTATGGAAGCACAGTGACAAATTGATACCTTTGCAGTGCAATCGGAGGGTGAAATGTTTTATTGGTACAGCCAGGACTTTGTTACAACTGGTCCAGGGACTGGGACTGAAGAATTAAAGAATGTAGCCATCAGCAAGTTCCCCTCCCTTGACATTGATAAGCAACACTTTTTGCACTGTACCCTGTATTATTGTAACACACCAGGACCTGATAAAGAACATGAGCAAGAATTGTTTAAAAATCATGCAAACAGATTGATATTACGTAACCTGTACTGGGACACAGAAGGGAACAGTGTAGCCAGCTGTTCATTGCCCCAGGAGTTCTTTGCACTTTATAAATCTAATCGATTACCACATGTTAGCTTAACCAAGAACAAAAATATAGAATGGGCAGACCTAGGAGAAAAAGTCACGAGATGGAAGAAACAGACAGAATTAGAACTGTCAGAACAGGGAATACAAATACAGAAGCTGAATTGGATAACTCAGACCCACCCAGCTGTGCATTTGCAGTCTAGCAAGGACAGCTGATTAGCACTCCTATTAAAGGAGGAAGAGAATGCCTTACAGAATATACCAGAAACTCTCTGGTCAACAGGAAAGTCAGATGTAGGACTTATTCGTACAGTGGGACCAATTACTATCACGCCAAAGTCAGCATTTAAACCACAGAAAAGACAGTATCCCTTAAGAAAAGATGCAGAGGCAGGGATAAAGCCTATTATAGCAGCCTTACTTAAAGGAGGGATACTAGTAGAATCTCCCGATTCACCATGTAACACACCCTTATTTCCAGTTAAAAAAGCAAATGGAGAATGGCGTATGGTCCAAGATTTACAAGCTGTAAATGATGCAGTAATACCAAGGGCACCTACGGTGCCAGACCCACACACCCTGTTGAATGATTTAAAACCTCAACAGAAGTATTTTTCTGTGGTAGACATCAGCAATGCGTTCTTTTCGATACCAATGCACCCTGATAGCCAGTATTGGTTTGCATTCACATTTCAGGGGAAAAGGTATACATATACGTGACTGCCACAGGGATATTGTGAAAGTCCAACAATATTCTCACAAGAAATGGCAAGCAACTTGGCGGGATTCACCCCACCAAGAAGCAGTCAGATTTTACTTTATGTTGATGACATCTTGCTGGCGGCCCCCACCCAGCAAGATTGTAGAGAAGATACCATAGCGCTATTACTATTCTTAGCCACTGAAGGACATAAGGTAAATAAAAGTAAACTGCAGCTTCGGAAAAAACAAGTCAAATACCTGGGATATGTAATATCCAAGGAAGGTAGAACATTGGATGAGGACAGAAAAGTAGCAATTTTGCAAACACCAAAACCCACTACCAAGAAGGAAATTATGTCCTTCCTGGGTACAACTAATTTTTTGCCGGAGCTGGATTCCAAACTATGCTTTGGAATCTGCACCGTTAACTGACCTTATATATAAGAAGCCTATGGCAGCGCAGGATTTATTACAATGGACACCAGAAGCAGAATCTGCTTTCTGCAAACTGAAGCAGTTAATAGCATCCTCATTAGTTCTAGGATTACCAAACTACCATAATCGTTTTTTCCAAACTGTAGATTGTAAGCAAGGTTATATGACATCAGTGTTAACACAACAGCATGGGAATAAGCAACGCCCCATTGCTTACTATTCATCACAACTAGACCCAGTGGCACGGTCCTTACCCCACTGTGTACAAGCAGTAGTTGCAGCTGCAATGGCAGTACAGACTTCGGCCTCAGTAGTCTTATTCCACCCTCTCACCTTGAGAGTGCCTCATGCAGTCGCAATTATTTTACTACAAGAAAAGGTGGCATATCTTTCCCCTGCTAGGCATCTTTCCTGTATGACTATATTGTTGAGCCAACCTCACATGACAATTGAGCGATGCACGACTTTGAACTCTTCTACTCTGCTCCCGACCCCTGCAGACGGCACACCGCACCGCTGCCTGCAGGTAATTGAGCAAAAGACACTACCTATAAAAGATCTCACAGATGTCCCCTTGGATGATGCCGAGGTGACATACTACGTGGATGGTTCATGCAAAAGAGGTCCTGCAGGACAGAACCTAGTAGGATATGCAGTAGTTTCTGACACTGAGATTATAGAAACAAAACCTTTACCACACAACTTATCTGCACAGGCAGCAGAATTGATTGCCTTGACACGGGCATGTATCTTAGCAAAGGGTAAATGTGTAAACATTTTTACTGACAGCCAGTATGCTTTTTCTACTGTACATGTTTTTCGCAACAGTGGAAAAACCGAGGAATGATAACATCTACTGGCAAACCTATAAATCATGCACAATGTATTTTAGATATTTTTAGAATCTTTTCAATTACCTCAGAAAGTAGCCATTTGTAAATGCATAGCTCACACCAAGCAACAAGATAGGATTTCAAAAGTTAATGCGAGAGCTGATACAGCTGCAAAACAAGCAGCTACAGAAGTATTTATTTTAAATGTGGAACTACAACCCTCTGAGATTTTAGACCTAGAAATGTTAAAAACAATGCAGACACTCACTACGCAAGCTGAAAAACAAAGATGGGTAAAACGAGGAGCAATTCTCGAAAAGGGGCTGTACATCTCTAAAGAAAGGAAACCGATACTACCATCTAATTTGTTTAGATATGCAGCTTTGTTGAGCCATGGGCAGTGCCATGTCTCAACAGGGGGGATGGTACAGCTGGTGAACCAGGTGTTCATAATGTACGGATTTACAAACTACTCTAAAAAATTTTGTTTGACGTGTCAAATTTGCAGCAAACATCATGCACAAGGGGCGTTAAAGCCCAAGCAAGGGAGTTTCCCTACACCACCATATCCATTTCACACTATCTGTATGGATTTCATAGAATTGAACAAATGTGAAAATAAGAAGTATTGTCTTGTCATTGTAGATATGTTTTCCAGATGGGTGGAAGCCTTTCCAACCAAAAATCCAAATGCAGCCATGGTGGCAAAAGTACTTGTTAAAGAAATCATCCCTAGATTCGGCATTCCGGAAAGGATCTACAGTGACAATGGTACACACTTTGTAAACCAAACCATACAGCAGTTAAGTAAGCATTTTGGTATTTCTTTAAAAAAATCATTGTGCATACCATCCGCAATCTGCAGGGCTAGTTGAAAGCCATAATGGCATATTAAAAAACAAATTGAGAAAGTTAGTAGCTGAGACAGGAAATAATTGGTTGTATTGTTTGCTCCTGGTGCTGTTGAGCATGAGAACTGTTCCGACTGCAAAAGGATTGACTCCTTTTGAAAAAACTATTTGGAAGGGCTTATTATACAGCCCAGTGGAAACTTCTCATGTCCTCAGACCAGGAAGCTGATTTTACACTAGCTGAATATATGAAGAAAGTCATGAATTCTAAATGTCTGTTGCAGTCAAATTCTGTTTCAGATAGAAAGCAAACCGAGACATCAGAAGTGGCAGTGACACCCGGGGACTGGGTGTGGATAAAAGTTGTAAAGAAGAAGAATTGGTCATCACCAAGGTGGGAAGGTCCATACCAGGTGCTTCTTTTGACACCCACTGCAGTCAAGATAGCAGAGCGAGCTTCGTGGATCCACCTGATGCACTGCAAACTAACTTTGAACTGGACAAAAATCTTACCTCTCCATCGGGACCCTCAGCACAAAGTTTGGCTACAAAGGGGGGTCAGATCAATAGGACTGATCCGTCTCAACCCCAGTGAAGAAACCATCAGTGCTGAAGGTCCTTTTAGGGCAGAGAGTAAGAACACATGTCTGAAATAAAGATGATCGGATCCAGTAAGATCCAGATGTACCTACTCGGAAGAGTCGGAGAAAGCAGGAATGCAGAACAACCGTTTCCTCAGAAGTATTGCATAATCATCCTGTTGACTGTACTAGTGACAATAATCTTTTTGTTGCGGCCATTCCTTTTCCCAGCCACACAAACTGAACTGAATAAGCGTGGAGAGTTGCACGTAGTGGCACCCAAACTTCAACACTTACCAGACAATCAAATATGTGTATGCAGAGACCTTCAATGTTTCGAATTGCTGGATTTGCACAGCTTTGCCAACAGCATACGGGGGGTTATTGTTAACTTCAGTCTCCCTAGGAGCCAACAAGACCTGGGAAAACTTAGTGTATGATACATCAGATGTCACATCACAAGATAAAGTAGCATTGCATTGTTCGACAGAAGGGGACTGTCTGTTTTTACAAAAATTATACAGTTCAGGTGGGGTGGAGCAATTGCAATGTGACTGTTCCTTATAGATGCTACAATAAAACTGACAACACAGGTTCCTATTGCAATACAAGCTATGATTCATTTTTTGAACTGATGCATAGGACAACTGATGAAGTAAAACATAATGCTGACCTCTATAAACAACTGATTATAGTTGACAAAAAAATGTTTCATCCAAAGCCAGGACATAGTAAAGTTACTACGAAAGTAGAAGATTGCTACATTGTATGTGGTAGGAAAGCATATAAGTGGTTACCTGAGAATTGGTCCGGCAGTTGTTATTTGGGGTACCTGGTTCCGACCATACGACACACAGCAGTTTTACCTCAGGGGAAAATTCGGAATGTTCGACGAAAAATCAAGAAGCCTGTCAACCAAGTGGGGCAAATCAATGCGGGCTGGAAAAACCATCATGCTGTGAGCTTAGGGAAAAATGGACTGTCACATATGGACTTGGGTGATACCATCATCTCGTGGGCAGGTGTACTGCCAGCATATGGAGCAACAAAATCAATCTGGGAACTGAGAAAACTGTCTAAACTTCTCAAAATAATGAGCAATGCAACCTTTTCCACTCTAGAATTGGTGGCTGATGAACTGACTGCCATGAGAACTGTAGTGCTTCAAAACCGCATGGCTCTTGACTTCACCCTAGCGGCGAGAGGAAGTACTTGCTCTTTAATCCAGGAGGAGTGCTGTTCGTATATTCCTGACCACAAACACGAGATAGACAATCACCTTGAGGTAATTCAGCAGGTGTCGGCTATGACCAAGCCAGGACCAAATCCATTGTCGGACTTTTTCCAGAGATTATTTGGGGGGTGGGGCAGTATCCTAATGAACATCCTGATTGCCATCTGTGTAGGAATGATCCTGCTGGTGGTATGTGTGTGCTGCTGCATCCCTTGCATGAAAAGACTGATTAAAGACTTTATAGACATGTCAGTTTCAGAAACCTTATACCAAGGTGCTGAACTTGAAGAATTGCTAAAAAATTGAAAATGCTTTCATAAGTTTAAACTGAATGACTCTCTTAACTGCAAATCCTGAGTAGGAAGAGGTTAGGGGAAGAAAAAAAAAACTGTTTATGCTTATTTTGAAAGTAGAATAAAAGTATTAAAAGGGGGGGAAGTGTTAGAAAAATATGTATTAGTAATATGCATGCATGCTTAGTGCATTCGAAGTTTAAAAGGGTTAATACATTTATTCTGTTCACACTGCATGAATCTGCACAGCTATTAGAAACTTAACAAGAAGCATTCTATTTTCTGCTAATGTCAGCAAATAACAAGAAGTAATTCATTTCTACTAGTGTCATGAGACTTAACAAAGAGTTATTGATTTTCTGCTTATGCCATGAGAAAGTACACAGCTGCTAGAAGCTTTGATAAGGAACACAATGGATGCTTGAAAGTATAAACCATAGTCAGCATTACTTGTACTTAAGCTAGAAATGTACCTTGAATCTAGGCAAAATGTAACACATATATTAGAACTGCACAATTGAAGAATTGAAAGTTTGTGGTGGGCTAAAATAAGCCCCAAGGCCAGGTTGTTTTTCTCAGATGTTTTGTAAATCAGCAGTTATTCTCAACTAGTCATCAATTAGTCTAGTAACATTTTCTGTAGAACAATACAGAAAGCTGTGTCTAACTACGTCAGCAATAGAAGTAACATTTCTGTGTGACATGGAAAGAACTGTATAAAAATGCCATACTAGTTATTAATGTTCAGACAAACCATTATGCCAGCATGCTTTGTCTCCTTGCTGCAAGTTAATAAAGGGTGCCTTGCTTGAACCTTACGTGAATTGGTCTTTGAAGTTTTTTCCTTTGATAGGTTGTGTGTACACCAGGATGTGTTAGCAATTACTGAGTAACAGCACAGTATGCTACACTTGTACACCAAATCAAGGATGTCTGGTGAGCACACTGTAAACCACATAACAGTTCATGCATAGCCATACAGCCTTGATCTGCCCAAACATCCTTGCCAGACTTAAACATCTGCAGAAGTATCAGGTACAACCAAACCCTGCATAAGTAGCAATGTTCTGAAATATAACAGCTGTAATCATATGTAGAACAAAATCGTCTAGCCATTACACACAGTCCATGGGAGTCATGAAGCTAATATATCTCTGTGTGTCTCCATATAGCTGCTGAAATATATCACAGACAACACATCCAGGCCGTCTTCCTGGAAAGTAAGGCAAACGGACAACACTCAAAAGGACTACTCAGTTATACACCACTGTTGCCATGGTATCGGCTAATGGAGTAGCTGCACAGCTGATGTGCATCTAATTAACTAATTTGGAACAGCAACTGGTGGACAGGATACAACATGTTATCGATATGTAACTAGAAAATGATGTGTTATCAAACATTCAAACCATCCGTATATACCAGCAGAACGTTACAAAGAACATTGAAACACAAACTGAAAAGGATTGAATCAACAGTTAACGACACCTCGAGTTACTAATAAGGTATGTAGAACAGTCATTATGTCTGTGTATGTAGTACCTTTTTGTAGTATTTAAAGTACACGCAATCCATATAGTGGAAACAGTTATCTTGAAGTGATGTATTGTTGAGCATAGTAACGCTTGTAATATTTGTGTGTACTGCTGTAGGTCACAAGGCAATCACCGCCTACACCACAAGGGATGCTATATAAGGGCTTTGAAAAGAAATATTCCTCACCAGCCGCTGTCAGTGGCAGGGCTCGTCCGACAAGTATGTGCTATAACAGGGGATGGTATATGTTGATATATTGTAACTGTAGCCATATGTATGGGTGTATTACTGAGAATAACATGTTGAAGGTTGGGCCACTGTGCAATCATGATTTGCATTGTGGGATATTGTGCCAATAACTGTGTAATGTACAGTATTGTAGGCAGATATGTATTACAAGCTACATAGCATTACTTTAATGTTAGGCAAACATTAGTTATGTCTATTGGCATTTACAATAAACAATAACAGGATACATATGTCTTTTGGACACCCAACAGTTTATCAGCATGATAGCAAAGTAAAATGGAAGAGCTAGTTAACTATCCATGCACAAAAGGCATGTAATATGTGCAAAGGTAGGTACTAGGCTGTCTTACCAAGGGTATTTATAAGCCTAGCTAGAGTGTGTTGGCTTTCACCACCCCCATAGGTAGGTTCCCTGTGCCTCTGAACGGCAGAGCCATCAGTTCCCTGTGCCTCTGTCCAGCAGAGCCACTGCAGTGATCCCCAGGCTACATGTCTGTCTCTCATCCACACGTCAAGGTTTCCCTTGAAGAGTGCTAGTGAGGGGCCCTGCCTGATGTACATTGGAATCATGTTCCAAAGCATGGGGAGTGTCCGGGTCAGGAATCTATCCGTCTAGCATGTTCTAGTCATTGTTGTGGTTAGGTGTATATCCCTAGAGCATGTAGGTCTCAGGAGTCTCTGTTTACGTGGAGCATATCCAGCAATGCAGGGTTGGACATGGGCCTTGTATGTCAAGCAGAGATCACCTGTGAGTATGTGGTATGCAACGGAGTACAGCTGGAGTTTCTCAGGTTGGGCTGCATAGGTCATCTGTCTGAGGTCTGTAATCCTCTTGGTGAGGTACTGGTGTGGTCTTCCAAGCTGTTGCAGTTGTCTTGTAAGGTATATCCCAAATGGGGTGTTGTATCTTTAATGGGTCTAATAAGTCATGAGTAGAGAGTCACAATGGCCTCCTTTGATCTGGATCCGAACCCATTAGAGATTAGGGGGGCCATGTAGAAGGATATCCTAACCATCTTGTCATTATGGGTATTGAAGGAGAGATTGCTATCTACTGGGGTTCCCGGATCCCTTATTACTTTTTCTGTATGTAGGGGACTAGCATCTATGTGGTAGTCCATGGGTAATTAGTTTTATCCAAAGGGGATGACTATGCACTTTTAGGCATTCAGCATGACACCATGATATTAACAGCAGGTATCCATCTCAGTGTGACCCTTCCAGAGGGTGCCTGTAACAGCTGGGGAAACAATTATGTCCCCTAGTTTGCAGTCGTCTGCAAACCTTTTCAGCCAAAGCCCTCCTGTGCTTGTCTGTACATCAAAGAAGTATATGCCAAACATGAGGGGTCCTAGGACTGAGCCCTGGGGGATGCCACATGTAACTGGTATACAGTTGGACCTAGGGTATGCAACTCCCACTGTGTGGGTTCTGTCCGTGAGCCACTTTGCAAACCATCACATGACATAGGGGTTAATGTTCAAGTGGATGGGTATGTTGATAATACCAGAAGGAGGAATGGTGTTGAAAGCCTATGAGAGATCTAGGTAGGCTGTGTGGCCCTCCTTACCCTCATCTAATGCCTTGGTAACTGTCTCTAAGAAGTCCACCAGGTTTAGGAGGCATGGTCTGCCCTTAACAATGTCAAACTGGGAGGGGGTCAAAGGTTTGGAGATACCCAATATCTCTGTGACTGAGATCCATGATGTGCACCATAGCCTTGCAGACCAGGCTAGTCAGGCCTATAGGGAAATAGGTCCCATGGTCTGTTGTGGCACCACCTTTGTGGAGTGGGGTAGCTGTTGCTGTGCACCATTAAGGGGGCACTATGCCTGATGTGAGGCTATTATTGAACATGGTGCGTAGGTGGGGAGACAGTACGTTCTGAAATTCATGTAAAACGCAGCCTGGGATGTTGTCTGGTCCATGGATGCTGTGATATTGGCTTTAGAGTGTGCAGCTTTGAGAGGGAAGGGGGAAAGGTAGCACTGAACCTATCTGCCAGGATGTTGCCACTATCAGTTGGTTCTGTAATGTTCGTGCCTTTGTGCTGTAACTCAGAGCAGATCTGGTTGTTGACATTGAGATATGTGACATAGCTATAGAATGCTTTGTGGCTGTTGTTGGAATTAGTGGCAGTTTAGTTTTTGTAGCTAGCTTTGGAGGATCTTATAAGGGGATCTCACCTTCTTACTGAGGCTGGCCAGGGAGCTCCTCCACGCATGGGATTGTACTCTCATTTGCAACAGTGTCTTCCTCCTGTAGTACAGTTTGTTTATGGCAGGGGACCACCAGATTGGTTTCCTTAATTAGGAGTATAGCGTCTTGGTTCTGTTTAGGATAGCACAAGCCATGCACTCGTGTAAGTGCTTATAGAGTGCATTTGTGTAGGATTCAGCAGTTGTAACAGTATTGCCCATCTGCATGGGTGTCATAACGTTCACCATGTCTGTCTTAAGAAGCATGTAGTTGGCTTTGTAGGCATATTATACTGTAGTTCCTTTAATGAGGGGTGGGAGCGGGATGTGGATATCAATGGTGTTCAGCTCATGGTCGGATCGGACCAACGAGGAGTTGACTTCACATGTGGAGAACCGGTAACTCATGTTGGTAATGCCTAGGTCTAGGATATTGTTGCCCCTGGTGGGTGTGTGGATATGTTGATTCAGGGCATTGGTGTTTATGAATTCCAGAAAGCATTGAGCTAATGTGTTGGTACATGAGTAGTTTTCCTAGTTAATGGTGGGGTAGATTCAGTGAGACTATGTGATGAGTGTGGTGTGGTGTGAATGTTTACCTTCTCCACATGACTGTCAGGGTCAGACTTGGTTGGAGAGAGCTTTACCTCCAGTTTGGCTAGATGAGTGCATCTCTCACAGGTTGTAGTGTTGGGTGGTAGGCGGAGAGGCTTGTCTGTGTACAAGAGGCAATGTATACATTGCCTCAAGATGTCCAGATTCATCAGATAGACAGGTGAGAACACTGGCAGTTGATTCTTGGACATGCTTGAATATAGAACTACTTTCACTTAGATAAGTGAGGAAAGTGAGTACAATAGCTATTTTACTCTTAGCAAGTGAGAAAAGTATGTAGAAAACCTGTTTACCCTTATCTCTAGGTAATGAGGACAATTGAGTGCTATAGTAATTATTAGCTTACGTAGTGCTTACAAGTTCTGAACAAGTGCTGAGCATGAATAAGCAATCCAGATAGGGTCTTAGATAACATAAACACATGGCCCCCTCCCCCCAACAGGTACACAAGCATATATCCATGTACACCACAGGGCCCCTGCACCCACAACTATGCAGGTACAAGCTACACTCAGGCTGCATGGGACCTGTCCACATCACAGGTTGTATCATAAACATATGGCAAAACAAGATGCTCTCCACATACACATCATGTAAAACATAGCTCCATGTCAGGTTGTGTACAAACTGAATGGTGCACACCAGCAGGTATCACAACCCACAAAGGGGGAGACACCACTGATAATGGGAAGTATTGCACTACTACCCTGCTGAGTCTGGTCTGGAAGGCCATGAACCTTGATCAAATAATTGATGTCAGCAGTACAGATGTAGATGACAGTAAGGTTGAGGTCACACTGCATATCATAACCTGCCAGGTCATAGGACATCATCACCCATACTGTGTACCACCTGCACTCAGTATACTAGATGTACATTCCTATGTCACAGGAGTGTTTTGCAACAGGACTGCTGGCAGAACCAACACTACAGAAGGTGTCTGAATAATACATGCTCATCACACCAGTGGCAGCTACGGTATGTCAGGGTTAATGAATTTTATTCCCCTTCATTGTAGTCCATACCTCACAGACAAACAGAAGGCATCTGCCTATTGAAGTATACACATGACTATGACCTAGGAGCAATAGCTGACTCAGGAGTGTTGTGGACAACATACAGAAGGGGCTTTGTGGGTGAGGTGTGTGTGACATATGGCCACAATCTGGCAGCTACATATTGCATTGTCACCCCTATGTTAAAAACCCTGTACCCATGAACTACCACCTAGGCAGTGGTCAACATAATGGACACTTGTATGTAAGGGATGCAGCTGGGCAGTTGTCTTTCCTGTGATAGCTATGTCACCACACCTGTCAGGTAGTCATATGTGGTAACCCTAATAATGATAGGGTGCCATCCATGAATTTAGAGATCATTGTCCAGCCATACACAGCACTCAAGTGACCCATATCAGATAACATATTTCCTTTAAGGGGTATTGGCCATGTGCAGATGGCTTACACCAGCCTTCCCATTCCCCATCTCCACTATGTAGCATGATGCATACCCTGAATAAATCCATGCCCAAACAAGTGATGTTGGACATGCTACACGTACTCATCCTGATCATGAGCACATACTTCATGGACATCCACCTTCCACATGCTGGACAGATCCTTGTCCCATACACTTTACACAGTCCTGCCATATTATGCATTCCTGTCTGTCAAAGCTGCACATCGCTCCCCTCTCAGACATGGTGTGATGACCGCATGGTAAATGTATCATTAACCCTGTGGATCAGTAATGTGGCACCGCTCTACCTGGCCCCACAGACCTGCCTGTCGGCTACTGCCAGGTAACCTTTCATCCTAAATTCATACATGGCCCATGGCATATAGCCCACAAGTTGACATTGACTGTACATGCTATAGTTGATATCCAGCCCTGCAAATACCATCTGGCTAGCCAGTGTCCCATGTGTATCACATGTGCAACACAGGTGATACATGGCAGGATGTTGAATTGCTGTACAGTGCCATGTAGATGTATATGGCAGAACACATACATGTAAAACCTTATGTGATCAAGTCTGCAGGGTCACAGGTCATGTCTGTTAAGGCAGTGTAAGTCCTTATAAGTGACATATACACAGCATCAAGTTCGACTGCATTAATGTGGACATATCCAGCCATGTGCTGATAGGTAGGAACACCAGTACAGGCAAACAGACATGCCCACATCAAGACAGCATCCACATGGAGAATGAGCAATGTAATCAGGTGACACACACACACATATATGGTGATAATATCCACTCAAGATTGAGTGTCACATGTGTGTGACCCAAACACGTCAGTGTCATGTAGGTTTACAAATACAACTATTTAAACTTAATAAATGCGATACACATGTATGTTCAGCTGTAGCTCTGTATGTCTATGTGAGTTACTGTGACCTGTCTCCATCATTATGTCTTGCAAGGTATGCCGCATGCAAGGCTACCCCCTTTTACTTGCTTGGAGGATGAGGCCCTCATCTCATACCTACTCGACAATCACGATATCCTGTTCAGCCATGTGCCACAGGATGCACAGCAGTGGGATGCCCTGTGGATGGAACTTCGCAAGAGGGTTAATGATGTTGGTGACCACAACCGCACATACCAGCAGGTGCGCAGACACTGTACAGATCTCATTAGATGGGCGAAACAGCGTGCAAATGCAATCGCTAGGGAACAAGGTGCAACAGGTGGTGGACCACCAACCCAGCCCCCACTCACACATACTGAGGAGCTACTGGCCAACCTGAGGACACCTGCAGAACCACATCCACAAGCCTTAGCCGATATTGTGGAGGTGGGTGTCTCTCAACCACTGAGCCTGGAGTTGCCTGGTAAGCTAGTACTGCACCTATAACAACTATATTCCATATAGTTGCATGTGTCACTGTACAATATGTAATGTAACATCATATGCAAGACATGTATACACACATGCCACATACTATAGTATGCTACGCTGTGTATGCACACATGTGCATACACCATAGTATAGTCTAATGTACTGGTACATGTGTTATGCATATTGCACCCTGTGGCCATTATACAGCCATGGATTATGCTCATACTGCTGTGTTACTCCTATTTAGGTACCTCTGTCATTCTGCTGTGACAGCAGTCCATTGCAGGTGAGAGTGTTATTATTTATCAGGAATCGTAATGCACGAATCTATCTGCCATGTGGCCGTTTACAACATGTACACATACTGTATGGTCCTGTCACAATATACAGGTCAGACCTGCAATGCATCACAATGACTACCCATGTGCAACACTTGCAAACTATGTGAATCATCTCACCAACATGAATCCTCACAGTCATTGCCAGATGTGTGGACAGCTGTGCATACAATGATGGATGTGCTGTTCACTTTAGGGATGTACTACAGATCAGAAATACACATGTGGTGAATACAAACAGTACTACACAGTAGGCTGAAGCATGGCCAGCACACAGGATTCACTGGTGTGGATCATAGCCCTGCTATGACTGTCACACAATGTGATGTGCTATCTTGACATGTCCATGACATCTAATGGCCTGGCTGCAACACTGCCTACCTAACCTGAAAACATATCCCACATACCACTCTTTATCTGCATAACCTTGTTGTCAGTGGAGAATATATGTCATATGGGACAACACAGACATGTGAAATAGATGCCCATCACAATAATTTGGACAACACATGTACACACATGGCCATGGAGGATGGCCAGAGACATGGAGCAACACACACAGTAGACGTGATGTGCTTGTGTGTACACCCTGTCGTACAATAGCTACACATGGTCCAACTATGGCCTTTGTATAATGGTCATATTGTAGATGTGGAACACTAGACATCCTACAGGCCTGTGCACATCTTGTGTAGGCGTAACATCAATCCACCACATAAGATGTGTTGAACATCTTGAGGGAGTCACAACACGACACCAGTCACCTGTACAGTTTCCACATCAGCCCACAGATACAGTACATTCCCTTTGCTGGTGTTGGACATAAATGTCATACTTGCTCCTCATGTGTGTGTGTGTGTGTGTGTGTGTGTGTGTGTGTGTGTGTGTGTGTGTGTGTGTGTGGTACACAGATGTCATGTGGGACATGGTGTACTGACGTGTTCGCCATGTCTTGTCATAGTTGCCAGGCAGCAGCAATATGGTTGCAGATGTGCAGGGGTGTCATCCGTATACCCATCAGTGACCTGTGTAACAACTTCAACATCATGGTTTAGTGTGTATACACCTCAGTGACGTGGGTCACATTCCACAGTATATATGTATTGTATCTGAACACAGTCATGGCTATGAACTCTGTCTGTAACTCACACTGTATAGCACTAGAGATGCCTCATGATTCCCTGCAATGGCCATGCACATCAGCTAAATGTGCAGTATATCTGTAGGGGGTACAGACAACACTGCATTGGGACAGCATTGCCCCACGGTATATTTGACAGGGCACCATTGTGTTAAACATGTATGCATTTCATTGCACACATCAGCAGATCACATGTCATACTACATGTGATTGTCAAGGTCATATGCCACACATCAGGCAGGTGTACTGTTAACCTGTGCTGGTCTACATGGTCTAACACAGGGATGTATGCTAACTACTACTATGATTGTGTAATTTACATGCTGTCTGCTATGACACATGCATGCTGTTGTGTGAAACCCAGGGATGTATGATAACTACCACTATTATTGTCTGCGCTGCATGCCGTCTGCCGTATTACATGCATGTTGCATGCCTTCTGTCATATCACATGCGTGTGTGTCTGTGTGTGTGTCTATTGCATAGATTGTAATGTACAGTTCTTGTCTGCCCTCACAGGTGATGTAGGTGCATTGCCCTCCTGCGGTACATCTGATGTTAGTGTCCCCACAGACTCTAGCAGTGATGATGAACGTATGATTGAGTCACAGGCAGAGTTGTCAGGGGCTGAAACTGTAACATTGGTTGCCATTCCATCCATATCCCCCCTCATCCCCGCACACAGATCCCATGCCTGCACATACCCCATCACCAGTGGCCATAGAGGAAGGACAGTTGGTGCGTGTTAGCTTGGAACAGGAAAATGTGGGGGCTATAGAAGGTGTGCCTGCACGCCATGGTGTCAGCCAAATGACTGGTGGTGCCCCACACAGGCACGTGGCCAGTGCTGCTCGTAGGAGGACCTCTGGCCAACATGCTCCTGCAAGACAGAGCGCAGCAGCTGGTGTCACCAGATGCATGTTTCAGGCTGTAATGGAGGCACAGGCACATGCTGAATGGCACAACAGAGAAGAGCAGAGGCTACAGAGGGCTGCTGTCCGTTCTTTAAACAACAACATCCTGGCAACGGTAAATGCTCAACAGCAGATTGCTGAAGCTTTGGATAGACGGTTGGGTGACATGGTTGGAGTCCTTGACCATGGCATGACAATCCGTGAGCATGAGCTGTCTGCATTGGAACATCTGGTAGGAGTGAGGCATCAGGCACGTGGACGTAGGCCTGCTACATCACCTGTGTCAGGTCTACGTATACGAGCTACCTCACATGTCCGCTCCCATAGTGGCAGTAGCAGCAGCAGTGCATCTGGTGCTGTGCTGTCCACACCACGACACAGCAGGCCACATGCATGTGGCCCAGGATGGTCCCAACAGGGACATGGTTCCAGTGGACAAGTGATATCAGACAGTACTCAATCTGCACCTCTGCCTGGTAGTGCCCGTGCAACCCCTGGCAGGCACAGGTCACATGTCTGTGGCCGGACACCATGAACTGTAAAACCTTCCCTGTACAGTCTGCAGCTGTCAGTATTACCCCTGTGTAGGCCAGACACATGGCAGAACTGTGTGCATACATACACGCACACACTGGAAACATATGTAGGGCACCGCAACACACACATGCATAACATCCACACACGCCCAGTTAGATCAAAGGCCCAAACCTACACTCATGATGTCATCCAATGGTGCAGTCTAGGCCTCTGGCAAACATTAACACCCTGTGCATATGATGATGCCGGTGAGGAATCCCTGACATCCACACCATCGGTGCAGGGACATGCTCATATGGTCTGATGCACAAGGTGAACAGACTAGGAAGATAAGTGCAGTTTACAATTGTTGAGGACTGTTGACAGGCAGCAGATATACCATGTACTACAGGTGTACAATACTGTTAACAGTATGTGTCTTGTGTAACAACAGTAACTGCATGTTGGTCATGATGTTCTGCTGTCCTCCTTCAGGTCTAATTGCACATGCTGGTGGATGTCAGTGTTTGCAGTTAGTGTCCCATATGTCAATGTGGACTACTCACAGTTATGTATAAATATACCAGCATGCACTGTGTAGCTGCCACATACCATTGAGAATGTCCCACGTTACAAACACGTCTACTGATCCAAGAGCATGATAGCTGTGTATTAAGCTATTGTGGCCACAGATATGACATCCATAAAGGGTGACATCACAGGTACAGTTACATGGAGTGGTGAGGTAAGAGAGTGGTCTAGCTGATTACATGGGTAGAGACCAGTCTGAAGTATGATGCCTCATTGGGAATCAGTAATCCATGTTCCCATGACAGGATGCCAACACACAACTGCACCCACACACTCAGGTATTGACATACATGTATTCAGTGACACAGTAACACACCAACTCACTCACGGATTCACCGACACAGTAACACACACTCGCACACAGTTGCTACTGGTGAGGTGAGGACCCCTGCCTATGTGCAAATCATCATTACAGTACTGTGCACGTACATGAAGTGCCACAAAGAATACACATGTACAGGTAGTCAGTATGGCCTAAGATCGGGGACATCAACATGGATAGTAGAATGCATCGCCTGGGTGGGGGGAGGGGTCTTATCAGTTCAGTATTGTAACATACATCCTCACCCCAGGGACCAGTCAGCCCTACATACACACACTGTGGCATTCAGTATTTAATACACCTATGTCATGCACATACAGATACCTCACATGTGAGATACACGCCCCTGCCTATGTCCTGCTTTCTACATTGCAGTCTGTACAGATGTGTACACTAGTATACAGGAGAGTGAGTAACAATTGAGATGTATTCCCCACAATACGTAACATAAATGGACACACACGCAATCCCACATGCCAGTACTGTGAATCTCAGACCTGCCTAGCTCATGTTATGTATGACAGACATACAGCAGTATTGCACGCATTACAAACTGTACTGATGCTTCCTGTGGCAACAGCACTGATATATGCACATGGGACGTCTTAACTAATAACAGGTGTCAAGTGATTTACCTTTGCTGTCACCCTGACCGCTGTCTAAGTTGTGTGTTATGTCCTTCAATTAACTAAACCATTGCTTACCGGTTACACAGGTTATTGTAGGACCGCTTGTGACACACCTGTGAGCTGTCCACAGCAAACATCCATCTGTAAAGATGCCCCACCACTTAGTTATTTCCACACATCTGTCCATACCTGAGGTACATCTTTCTGTACATTCAGCATATCACCATATACTGTTAGCAATGTTGAGGCTGCATTGCAACTGCATGATGCACTAGGATACACATCACCTGCATACATCAGCAACTGCACATGCATGTTATCTGAATGCACAACACTACGTGTACAGGTGTGTAGGTCCTACAATCCTGACATTTGGGCATGTTTGTAGGCATTGCAATTGGTGGACATGTGTAATGACATACATGACATATGGACTGTTGTATGATATGATGGGTGTAATGGATGACCAGAACAGAGGGAATGTTACCTCTCTCAACACTGATATCACACCTTATGTACTGTTAGCATTCAGCAGCCATGGACCTACATTCCATGTTCATGTGTGTAATGGCTGTAGCCACCTGTTTGCACAAAGGACAACAACAGCTATGCTATTTACATGTATGTTGTGTGTGTGTGTGTGTGGCATGTACATACCCAGGGCAGGCACATGTATGTCATATCCATACATAAGGGTGTGCACTGGTGTACAGCAACAGTCATCTGCTAATGGTTGAATATACCGAGGGCCCCTGGTATGTGTACAGCTGACCTGGTCACAGACAGTGGTATCAATGCATTGCATAACACATAATGCAACTGTGTCAGTACATGTGTACTCTCTACAGTCGATGTAGAGCTTAGTACAGTACACAGGTCAAGGGTCACATGGTGGTGTACTCTTCTATGTCATACAACATGTATGGATGTCTGTTGGTGGTCCGAGGGCATGGTGGTGTCTGAGGCTTACATCCTAGAATGCAGCATGTGACACTGTGTCCTGCACATGACTCATCTGTGATGCCTTTCATGGGGGGAGCGGTCAGTACATGTGAGCGGCCTTTATGTATGTGGGTACACCACCTGGAGCAGTCCGTACCTGTGTTATTGCCCACATGTCTCGTTCTGAGGTATATGGTGGTAGTGCTAGGTTCAGAGGTATATGGTGGTAGTGCTATTGTGCAATACAGATCCTTCAGCCAGGTGTTCCTCACTGCACAGATGTCAGTACTCCCCATTGTTGGATCTACAGTGACTAGTTGTGAATATGGACACTACACATCTAGCACTAGTTAGCATGAGAAAACAATGCAGTTGTCCTGTAGGTGTATGGGAGTTAACCTGTGTTTAGGACATTTGCCTTGGAATGGCACTGTGTGTGCAGATGCGACTTGGGTAATATCCCCACTCCCTTGAATCATGGATGCATGCAATATGTGACAAAGGCCTGCCTACTGTCAGCCATGTCATCCCAGAATGACAGCAGATGTTGCGTAAAAGACCAGCATCAAATATATCTAGAGCAGTGTTTCTGCTAACAATGACAACTACTAACACCAGAGCCCATTACAATGTGTTCTTTACGTCTACCTGTAATAGTATGGCCACTGTGGCCTTCCGTGTTTAGCATCAGAGTGCATCCCAGTCAACCCTGTGTTACTAGCAGTATGAGCATGCCCAGTATATCCTTGTGTAGATGGACACATAGTAATGCATTCTGACCAGCCCTGTGCTACTGTGTGAGCATGCCCCCTCTGCTTCTAAGTGTATGAGCATGCCCAGTATATCCTTGTGTAGATGGACACATAGTGTATTCCGAACAGCCCTGTGCTACTGTGTGAGCATGCCCAGTGACACCTTGTGTCGGTTATGTGCCTCTGTGTATGGGTATGGCCATTGTAACCCTGTATAGTGGTAGTAGTCGTCCATTCCACAGATGGGCATACTCCAGGTCAGGATGGATTTCTACTTTAAACACACAGGTTCACAGGTATGTACATCTTAACTGCCAGCATTCCTGTTGATGTCCGCATTCCCAGAAGGTCATAATGACAGCCTTGAAATGTGTAGTCTGTGTGGCGCGATTCATAAGTATGTAGTATTGTAATAGTAATCTGTAAATAGGCAGGTGTTCCGTTCCTGCCACTGGTGTGTGTGTGTGTGTGTGTGTGTGTGTGTGTGTGTGTGTGTGTGTGTCTGTCCCCATTTGCCAGAGGACTGTAAATTGCTTTTAGACTGCCCACACTCCATACATTTCTTATACCAACTGTTAGCAAGGCGGATGATGTCACCCATCTACAAATACACCTCTGGTAGTACTGTGTCCCAGTAATCTCGGTAGCTTGTTCTGTAACTGCATAATTCTGTAGTATAATAAAGTAGTTAGGTCGGTGTTCTAGTCCCACACTTGCCGTGTGTGTGTGTGTGTGTGTGTGTGTGTGTGTGTGTGTGTGTGTGTGTGTGTGTGTGTCTGTCTGTCTGTCCCCGTTTGACTGAGAACTAAGTAAAGCTTTTATACTGCTCACACTCCATACATTTCTTATACCCACCTTTAGCAAGGCCGATGATGTCACCCATCTACAAATAAACCCCTCTGGGAGTGCTGTGTCCCAATAATCTTGGTAGCATGTTCTGTAACTGCGTAATGCTGTAGTGTAATAAAGTAGTTAGGTCAGTGTTCTAGTCCCACACTTGCTGTGTATGTGTGTGTGTGTGTGTGTGTGTGTGTGTGTGTGTGTGTGTGTGTGTCCCTGTTTGCCTGAGAACTGAGTAATGCTTTTATACTGCTCACAATCCATACATTTCTTATACCTACCGTTAGCAAGGCCGATGATGTCACCCATCTACAAATACACCTCTGAGAGTGCTGTGTCCCAGTAATCTCAGTAGCACATTCTGTAACTGCATAATGCTGTAGTGTAGTAAAGTAGTTAGGTTGGTGTTCTAATCCCAGACATGCCAAGTGTGTGTGTGTGTATATGTGTGTATGTGTGTGTGTGTGTGTGTGTGTGTGTGTGTGTGTGTGTGTGTGTGTGTGTGTGTGTGTATGTGTGTGTCTGCCTGCGTGAGACAAGTACAGTGCTTTGTAATATTCGCCGTAGCGCATGCCCTAAATGCGTGTTGCTGCAGTGTGATACGGTAGGGGTTTGTATACAGGACATGGCAAGTGTGTGTTTGTCTGTCAGAGCCTGTGTAGAGGTTGCTGTGATTGTCTTACCATTGCACATGTTTGGGAGCAGGGTTTGTAGTCTTCCTATATGGTATCCGTCTTATGACACATTGGCCACCTCACGAGGAGTACAGCTGTCAGCCAGCCACAGCACTGTGTTGACAAGCCATACCCATACATCTGGCAAAAAGCCTGATGAACTAAGTATGCAGCCCTACTAGTACCCGTTATATGTCCTGCACCCATGTGCCATGCACATACAACCTTGCCTAGGATATCCCACTATGTTGCTTGTAACATACACATTGAGGACAGATAGTAGGCATGGTGTGAATGCAGTGGCCTGCAGAGGAAATGGCAGCCTGTACAGCGGCACAATAGGCACATATATGCGGACAATGTGCCTTCACTATGTTCCACACTGAATGCCTGCAACATATGTGGTGCCATCAGATGTGATCCACTAAGGCCAGACAATGCTGTACACATGTGCCCTTTATGGACCCATGCCACTGACACCACAGAATACCTGTATCATACTATCCATGCAGGTGGAGGGCCGACCTGCTCACTATAAACAGGTTTTGCCACACCAGGCCAATATTGGCATATCGGGGTATAACAGGCTGTGTACACTACATGTGTCTGCCAAACCAGGTACACCTGTACATGTCACTGTACAGTATTGTGGGACATGCACATCCCAGGCAATGTCCATGTGAAGGACTATCAAACACAGACATGGCATGCATTGCAAAGCTATGGCCCTAAACATTGGTAACCAGGATGTCAGGCCAGATAATGCAGTACCCATTTGTGTGGGACATTGCAGACACTAAACCCCTGCACTGCAAACCATTGTCAGGTGATGCGATGGCAAGGATGACCCCTCACCCAGCCTTGTACAGCCATCTTGCACAGCCAAACACTACACACCCATGGAGCAATGCATACCTGCATGCCAGTACTGGCACCCTGTGTCTGCATGTGGGTTGTGATGCTCCCAACCACAGTCACTCCCTGTATAAACCTTGTTGGCATACTAACAGTTGTCAAGCCCTTTCACATGCCCTAGCCCATAGAACCTCCAGATATCCCCTGTGGTGCATGTGGTCCTGTGCATTGCTGCAGTGTGGCAAACTAAGTAGTTACATTGTGTATTTGTGGCCCTGGAAAAGGTGTCAATGCAGGTCCATTAGAGAGTGTGGTTGTGGTGACAATGGCATCCATTCATGTGGACTGACATGTGTGCCACACCTAATGTACGTCTACTATATCTGTTGCAGATGGCACTCACTCACCTACACACATGTTCTTACAGCATAGCAACATGTCACCTTTGTGGGACATGTAGTAACGTCATGCACATGTAATAGTAATGAGTAGTCAGGGGTTTGCCCCGTACTATTCGGCGTGTGGCAGATGATGCTTATGTTTACGTCTCCAAGACCTTCCCTGGTGTACATTGCCTTTCCCGCCCACACACACTCTCTGGTGGATGTGAAGGTATACACCTGCACAGCAGCAGCATGTGTAGTTTAAGAGATGGAAATGGTCAGGTGATGGCCTCTGCACCTATTGCAGTCCTCCTCTAGCTGATTGCATGTGGTACAGTTGTGATGGTGTTCCCATAGCCATCCGCATGATAAACACAGTACACCATCTAGGGAAACATGCTATTATCTGGCCATGACAGTCACTGTGAGTGGTACCTGGATGTGGTGTTCTGACACGGCATCACAGATGATATCTGGATGTACCTCAATCATTTTCCACAGTGGGAAATAGCCTAAAGACAGGATGGTGATGTGTCACACATAACTACAGCATAAGTTTAGCTATGCTGCATTGAGACTACTGCCTGTTTAACATGTGTGTGGTAATGGCTATTCTGCATGTTATAATACAGACATGACAGTACTCTGTTCATGAGGGACCCCCATCTGTAGGGCCATCTGTGAACTGGTCAGTGTGTACAACCATTTGTTTCCTGTGTTACACACTGAACACACATCTGTGCACAGCAGAAGCATGGTGTGAGAATTGCAGACAGTACATGATGATAGGGATGTGTTACTGCCATCGCATCCCTGACTGGACATGTGTCACATGAGACAGTGATATGACTGACACTGTGTCGGATTCCCAGTAACAAGCCAATGATGGGCAACTGTTCATAGCTACAGTCACACATCTACTACACATTGTACAGTTGGCATGCGGTATATATGCATGTGTTGTGCTACCTCTGCAAATGTATACCATCTGTTGTGTTGGGTTGTTGGTGATAGCTATGCATACTGTCGTAGGTAATCCTGTATGCTGTTGTCTATCACTAAGCCATATGTGGGTTTAAAATGCAACACTATAGGCTGAATGGGTTGGGAGGTCCCGGCAGAGCCTCCTGTCCCACTTCAGCTGACCATGGCACCGGGCACTAGCACATCTGGGGCCTTGCCATAGACATCAACCTCTGTTGGCTCTGCACCACCTTCTGGTGGTACCACCACTGAGGATGGAGCGTGTCCCCCTTGGGAGCGGGACCAGACAGGTACATATCTGCTGTCGTGCGGTCCTGGACATGTTGTGTTGGTGGCTCCCTAAGGGGTTACGAAGCCAGATACGCCAGTTCAAGGGTGGAGCATCACATTTACAGGGTGATGCTGCCCCTCCTGGACAGCCCACAGCACTGCCTCCATTGCAGCTGTGTAGGTGCAATGGCAGTTGTTCATGGCTGTGGACCTCTGTCCCACTGTTCCCTTTTGAATGCCGAAGACCCATCCCAGTCCGGGGTGTATCCCCCCCACATGTGTCATATACCAACCCTGTATGCTGTCTTTTCTGCGCTCCTACCTATCCTCCACGGCCATACCTACACTCCTTCCCCAACATCTGACCCTCACCTACAGACACATAAGGCCATTCAGCTCCTAGGACACCATCTGCCCTATACATAGCTGTCCATTACACACATGTGCCCACTAGACACATGAAACCCTTGTAATATGCATCATAACATACTACTGTTATACTCACCCCTGTCCCTCAGGCGCACGATCCTGGTATGCACATCACTCCTACATGGTCCAGGTACATGTGAGGAGGACAACCCCATTGTATACAAAACACTACCGACCCATCTATGGTTACCCCATTTACCTTTATCATGATGATGATGTTGCACACAGCACCTTGCAAGAGTACTGTTTACACATAATGATTGGACAGGTACAGTTGTGTTAATGTACATTACATGCACAGAGTGATGTATATGGCCAATGTACAACTATTTGCGTGTATGACTGACACATGTCTGTCTGAGGGAGTCTTGTGATCACATAGAGCAACGCCACTACATAATACAGGCCTCACAGGTGTTTCCTGTTTCATTCATTTGTAATGCTTTGTTGCCACATGGTATGTTCCTGATACATCTCTATATATGTATGTACCTATATGCTGGACATAAACACTCACATGTACATCTACATGATGGGATACATTCCTATACTGTTGAATGACTGCGCTGTATGATATGTTTGTGGTACTGTCCATTGTCTGTATATCTGCCATGGCACATTGGTAATACACATTAGCTGTGTGTGCAGAGTCCTGGTTCCGACCCTTGTGAAGGACGTTTAGTTGGTTGCAGGGCAGAAGAAGCCCATTGGATACGGAAGGAGTACGGCACATTAAAGCAGTTGGGAGCGGGTGTGCATGGGTTTGCGTGGTGTTAGGCACTGCTGACCTCTGGTTACAGCCTCATATGCTCAGTTAGCCTCTACATTGCTTAACCAGTGCAATATTCGCATACTGGTATTCAAACATGCTTACACCCGCTCACTCCCGCACTTGCTAATGCACCGACATTGGTGCGTGCATCTGTCACTCACACCCCTGGGTGCAAGCGAGGAACACAATATTACATTGTGATGCCTATTACATTGGACTACATGACTACAGTATTGGGATTGGCTGCCCATTATGCGACGGCATTGCGTTCGACTGTACGGAATCAGCGGCCTGTCCAGTGACACAATCATATTTGTGTGTACCTCATACAATGTGCTCCCACCTTGTGATGTCTATTACATCAGAATACATGAATACAATATTGGGAATGGCTGCCTATTAGGCGACGTCATGGTGTTCGACTGTACAGAATCAGCGGCCTGTCCGGTGAATCATTCATATTTGGTTTTCCTCTTACAATCTACTCCCACCTTGTGATGCCTATCACATCGGACTACATGACTACAGTCATAGCCGGCCTTAGGCATAGGCCAACTAAGCGGCCGCCTAGGGTGCTGCTTTAGTGGGGGCACTTTACCAGCATTTATTTGGTGTAGGTGGACCAGGATGGGGGCACTGGGTGGTGTGGTGGGGTGTGCCATTGTGCCCTCTGTCTAGGGCACCAGTTGACCTAAGGCCACTCCTGACTACAGTATCGGGAATGGCTGCCCATTAGGCGATGGCATGGTGTTCAACTGTACGGAATCAGCAGCCTGTCCGGTGAATCATTCATATTTGTGTGTTCCTCTTAAAATCTGCTCCCACCTTGTGATGCCTATCACATCGGACTGCATGACTACAGTCATAGCCGGACTTAGGCATAGGCCAACTAAGCGGCCACCTAGTGCGCCGCTTTAGTGGGGGCACTTTACCAGTATTTAATTGGTGTAGGTAGACCAGGATGGGGGCACTGTGTGGTGTGCTAGGGGGTGCTGTTGTGCCCTCTGCCTAGGGCACCAGTTGACCTAAGGCAGCTCCTGACTACTGTATTGGGAATGGCTGCCCATTAGGCGACAGCATGGTGTTTGACTGTAATGAATCAGTGGTCTGTCCAGTGAATTAATCATATTTGTGTGCTCCGCATACACTCTTCTCCCATCTGGCTGATACATGGGAACCAAGACTCTGCAATACAGAGAAGTAGTTGGGTTGTGGGAGCCACATCCATCAGATGAGTCATGCTACCGCATACCTATTATAGGTTTGCCACCTTTTCAATTGGCCAAAGTGGGATTTAGGGTTACCACCTGTCCTACTTTGCGAGGGACACTGGGAAAATATTCAAGACATAGCAAATGTCCTGATTACAGGACATTATTATATTCTATGTTTCATTAATAATTGCATAAAACAGTTATTTTATATATGACACTTCTATATGTTATGTGAAGTAGCGTAAGCAATTAGAATGCACCTAGATTAAGCTTTTATTTGTGCAAATAAGTATAATCATGTACTATGCATGGCTGTAGGTATGTTTTGTCCTTGAATGTCTCACATTTCTAGAGAACATGTCCCACTCTGGCCATTTGGAAAGGTGGCAACCCTATAGGACCTGTATGTAGAGACATCAGACATTGCAGGGCAACACACCCACAGCCAGTAGAAAGGGGAGTACTTCACTGTTTTGCCTCAATAAAAGGTTACTCTTGTAGAATTATAGATGCTTATACTGTTACCTATAACATTTAGATGTTTCAGGTGAACATAATTGTTTTATGCAACTACTACAGACAATATAGATAATCCTTGCCCTAAATCACAGGACATTTGCCATAATTACAGTTATTTTGCAGGACACAACTGCCCAAAGGGGAGTGTCCCTCACAAAGGTGGACAGGTGGTAACCCCAACCCTATTATTCTATCAACTTTCTAAGTTAGTCGACGGAACATGTGCTTTCTCTCACTATCAGACCTCTCGTATGAATGGGGAAGAATGAACACTGAATCAGGGACACTGCATAACAACCTCAGGGACACATTTAGAAGGTTGGTGCTATTAACCTGACACATTGACAGACACAGAGCACATATGTATTCATACACATTGTCTGAGGTACATGCTGTCTATGACTCTTACATGTTGTCATTATTCATTACGTGTATTCTGCCACCTTTCCTCCTAATATCACTAGTTCTAGGAGGGTTTAGTTGGGACTGTGTTAGATTCTGATTCATAATTACGGATGTCCCTGGTAATCGGGGACAGTTTAATGATATGGTCCCTATGTGTTCCCCCAGTGGTTTATGGACTGTCCAGTGGATGTGCTCTTAAGGTTTGGTAGGTATGGGCATCTGCTATACCCACATCGGAATATTACTTACACCCACAGGGCGGTCCTAATACGTGTCTGCCAGCCAACACCTGCACGCCTAGCCGCATAATCCCATACCCATAGTTCCCCCACCTGCCACTACTCTACAGCACTCATCCTTACTGTGGGCACAGGTGGACGCAGGTGGGATATGAACACACCCCTACACACTGCCCACTCTCCCCGTGTTGGGACACATGTCGTACGTTGAGTCAACCCATGTGTTATCAGGCTTGCACAACCTACTGTTTTGTGTACAGCTACATCCTGGTCGTAATTTCGTTACTCCCAATGGTTGGAAGGACCACATTTTTGGTGTCCCACAAGGGACGTCGCTGTCCATGTTTAAAGTGTAGACCTTGTAGCTCTCTCCCACTGGTAGTTTCCTGCTGGTGGTCTGGGAAGCAGTGTTGTATTTACCTTTATTGCATGTCTGTATGTCTCACCGGCCTAGCTGGAGGGGTGGGAGGTAGACGTTTGTTGACTGGACATCCCACCAACATATGCCCGGTCTAAACATATGTTACCCTTATCTGCTGTAACATAACCTAGGTATATACATGTGTATATTTACTGTAACATATATATATATATATATATATATATATATATATATATATATATATATATATATATATTTAAATTAATATATACAGATATATCTGCATATGTATTCATACATGTATATTCATATCTTGCTATATATTTCTGTGTCTATATATATATATATATATATATATATATATATATATATATATATATATATATAATTATATATATGTACATCAGTGTGTCAATACATTCCCCGCTCATATGCACTTACACAAGCGTAATGGTGTTTATATGCTTCACCAGCATACTAGTGCCTTATTCATTATAACACCGACACTTCACTCCAGTCATCTTGTAATCGGTATGTAGCATGTTATACAGTGGACAGATGTCGCTATATGTTCATATATGGATTACTGATGGTAATTGGAATGTGATAGTGTGATTCGACCCATCTCTCTTCTGCACAGCCTATTATTCCATCTACTGTCGATGTTTGTATGGGCACATTCATATTATTTATGTCAACAAATGGAATGCATGTGTTACAGAATTTGTACTTCAACATATATTGTTGTCTGCATGTGAGTATGCATATATACCTATTACGACCTAGCTGACCTCCACGGAGCAGTCCATTAGATCCGGCCCATCCAACCCTGGCATGCCTGGATCCATAATTGCATACTCATAGTTCCTCCACCCCACCCATGTTAAATTTACAAGGGTAACATCCATTATCCACTTGTTATCACAGCCATGACACACCTTTACACATTGCCCTCTCCAGTGCTTTTGGGGCCCTACACACATTTTGTCCCACCTCGTGTATTCACAGGGTCTCCCGCCATGTATATTTGCACATATGTTTGTTTTCTGGGATTATGGACTCTGGCTATTTGCGCTTCCTAATTTGTGGAGGTCCCAGCATGGGACTACATTCAGTCTGTGTGCAAAGTAGACGTAGCATGTCAGCGATGTTACTCCCACTGGTAAAACCCTGCCTGTGGTGTGAGTAGTGGTGCTCTGCTCACTCCTGGGCAGCTTTTTATGACATATGCTGATAGCACTATATAATACCAACATTGCTCTTGAGTCCCTTCAAATACCTTGTGTATGCTTTATTGTTACAATGTCCATTCTTTATATATATATATATATATATATATATATATATATATATATATTTTTTTTTTTTTCATGTATGTAGATATATATCTATACACACATATATATGTGTGTGTGTGTGTGTGTGTGTGTGTGTGTGCATGTGTGTATATATATATATATATATATATATATATATATATATATATATATATATATATATATATGTGTATGTATATATTACTTCTGTACATACAAACATACATTTCCTATGCTGGGAGCTGCTTACACCCATGCAGGTGCACTCGCCTATGCTTACTGTGCATTACATATGTTTACTGCCACTTATTTGTGCTTATTTGTGCCTTATTCATTATGACAATACCACTTTGATTGAAAGGATCTGGTTAATAGTGCCATGCGATACACACATTCACCTTTACATGTTTAAATATCGGCTTTACAGCAGAGCAACATTCATTCCACAAGGAAAATGATATGTGCTATTGTCGACCTTGAACCGTGAATGTCTTTTCGTTAGGCGGATGCTCTAACCACTACACTATTGGTGCTCTGCTTCATTTATATGTATAACCATGGTTCATAGTTACCCGAACATACGCCTCATCACTTTACTTACACAGCAGGCATCCATTTTCCTGTTGGGAAAACCACACTACTACACATGCGCCATTCCCTATTCCCCACTGCTCTGGACCCGTGCCACATGTTGACTCACTCCGAGGATATTCAGACCTCCAAAGCCTATAGTCCTGGCACATACGTGTGTTTGATTGTCAGGGTGTTCATATGGTCATCCGGGTTTAGGCTTGTCTGACTGGGGACCGGGACTGCCCTGTACCTAGTTCAAAGTCAGACTTAGCATGGGGAGATCGTTCGTTCCACTTTTAGCGTGTTACCTGTGGTTGGGGATGCGGAGGTGTGCTCACCTGTGGCCATCCTGATATATAACAGCACTAACTATTACGGTGATTTCCGCTGCTGTTTCCTTTCGCATTCGTTATGACTGCTATATTGTGACCATGTTCATTCTTCATATCTACATGCATATATATATATATAAATATATATATATATATATATATATATATATATATATATATATATATATATATATATATATATGTGTATATATTGGTCTGTACATACACATGCAAATACACCTACATGCTCATTTACATTTCCCATACCATTGAATCACCGCCACTTACCATCACACATACACGGTTGCATACCCGCTTACGTCTAGGGTTGCCAACTTTTCATATGGCCAAAGTGGGCCATTTTCGGGACACACATCAGATTTTATAGGTCGACAAATATCCACGGTCAGTACAAAGGTTAGAACTTTACTTATTTGCCTAAATGAAAGCTTATTCTTGTAGCAGTTTAGTTGCTTAATCTGTTTCTTGTAACTTTAAGTATTTTACATACAGAAATAACTGTTTTATGCAACTGTTACATGAAATATGGGACATAAGTATCTCCTACAATCACAGGACATTTGCGATTGTATTATATTTGGTCTGGACACAGCTGTCCAAAAAGGGACTGTCCCTCACAAGGTGGGGCAGGTGGTAACCTTACTTACATCTGCTTTAAAACGCCTTAAGCACCCTATATCTGACTGCCACTATGCGAATGTGTAAGGTATATATTTCCGATAATGCACGTGGGCAGACATGCATCACGGTCAGGTGTTTAATCCCTCGCAAGGTGGGGCAGGTGGTAACCCTACTTACATCTGCTTTAAAGTGCCTTAAGCACCCTATATCTGACTGACACTATGCGAATGTGTAAGGTATATATTCCCGATAATGCACATGGGGAGACATGCATCATGGTCAGGTGTTTAATCCTGGGTCATAGGTTCTGCAGGACCGGCTGGAGGCTGAGCAGTCTTGTGGACAACTACTGCTCATACAACTTGTGTCCAGATGTATACA
Organism: Protopterus annectens; assembly: GCF_019279795.1. Lineage (NCBI taxonomy): Eukaryota > Metazoa > Chordata > Ceratodontiformes > Protopteridae > Protopterus > Protopterus annectens. The sequence goes on from NC_056732.1 coordinate 827,456,923, forward strand.
GGACTAGACATCGTGTTGTGACACCAAGTCTAATGTTTAGAACAGATACTTATCCCATGAGGGATATCCAAAAATTGTGGGGACCGATGACCTTCTTTGCTTTATGGCTATAAGGTAGTGTTATACATGCTAGGGATACATAGTTTGCAATCCTGAGACTGCCTAGGGTGAGACTGCCTACTAGATATGGGTAGGGGTCACTATGTGCAGATATGGCTGCGCCTATCTAGCAGCCCGAGTATGGGTGGTTTTGGTGGATGTTCAGGAAGGGGGGGTGGTGTGCTGTGAAGGGGATGATGGGTATTCAAATATGTATCCAGGTGTGTTGGGGTTGGATGGCTCAGTTTAGGCCAAACCATTATGTGGGTATGTGCCGGTAACGTTTCTGTACATGTGAATTGCACTTTTTAATGTTCACATGTTTGTGGGATTGTATTGTGGATGTATATATTTGTTCTTTGGTTATCTTCCTGATTCACCAACTGCTCCCTCGCAGACCTCCAGTTCACCTACTGTGCATCCAACCTAGTCTCCCCTTGGCAAATTATTACATTACCTGTCACCCCCCACCCCCATATTCCACAGACACCATTCATCCCTTCTCTAGTTGATGGCCCATGGCACACTCAAAAGAACACATTGCGTACACTACATATCTCTGGGACCAATATGGTTGTGAGGGCTACCCTAGCATTTCTGATCATCCACATGCTGTACTTCACGCACATAGGTACATGCAAATACTTATCTTTCATGACATGGTAGGTAGACCCGGGTAATACTCGTTCATCTATGGGTCATCCTGACAAGGACGACTTGGACCGCGAATGGGCAGATATTGGGTGAATTCTCTGACCATTGGTAGGTTTGCCACCTTTTCATATGACCTGGATGGGTCATTTTCGGGACACACATAAGAGTTTACAGGCCAACACATACCCACGATTATTACAAAGGATAGTACTTTAGGTTTATGCCTACGTATAAGCTTTTATTGTTGTAGCAGTGTAGTTGCTTATTCTGTTTTGTTTACTTGCTTATTCTGTTTCTTCTAACATTTAGGTATTTTATATATGAACATAAGTATTGTATGGAACTATTACATAAAATATGGGACATAATTATGTCCTACTATCGCAGGACATTTCACATTTATAATGGTTTTCGTATGGACACACCTGTCTAGAGGGGGACTGTCCCTCACAATGTAGGACAGATGGTAACCCTAACCATTGGGCTAGGCTTAGCATTTGGCGGCGCGTTAACCCGATGCATTTCACTTCTGTTTGGTATAACTAGTGGCACTACAATGGAATACGGGCATGGAGTTTTAAATATCATTTGTTTGAGGGACGGGGACTTAATATTCAACTACGTGCCTTTGTGTTTACTTCTTATTGTGGTGTTCACAAAAATGTCTTGTATGCTTTGCATACATTTCACTATCCATGGACACTGACAGGAGTGATTACTATTAGAGGCAGGCTGTACTAGTCAGCATTTTAGGTTGCGCGCATGCAGCCGACATGTTCACGCCTCCATGCAGCGCTTGGACACGCTCCCTGCACTCGTACACGTTTCCTATGCATGTGGCCGTTATGGCAGCGCACCTTCATTAATATGCATATGGTGCTGCTGCACCATCTCTACACCGCACAGTCGACGCAAGGCTAACGCCGTCTTTGCGCCGAGCTTCATGAATCCCAGGGATAATTAATAGTTTTGGCTTGGCCATGATGATAGGCATGCCATATCTGAATCCCCGGATTTGTGTCTAATCTTATAAGAAAAAACTTTTCAAATGTATTTTGGGACAGCAATAAATCAGGTGTGCAAGAAACACTGATATGACATTTGTTGACCGGGAAAGTCCACTGGGCCGAATGACCCATTTTCAATGGAAGCCCATGGAGAAAAGCTCCATAAAATCACAGACATTTTTATATAACATCAGCTTAACTTTGAAAGTCAAGAAAGTTTTTACATAATACAAATTGAAGTAGATATACAAGACAAATACATATTATAAAGGTATACAATACAAGAAAATAAACCCAGTGTGTTACTTTTTAGTAATTCTGTTTGTATATTCTCATAAGTAAGAATACTGTTTATATGCATATATATATATATATAAATAATCTGTACTGTCTACCAAACGACTCTTTCACCAAAGGTGAAATGGCTGAGCGAAATGGCTGAGCACACTTTCGTGAAAGTGTTTTCACCGAAAAAGCACTTCTGCGAAAGTGTGCTAAAAAAAGGGAATAACGTGGGGAAATGGATGTTGCTGATATCATAGCACAATGGGATAAGGGAATATTCCCTTTTTTCCACTGTAGTGCAATCTCGGAGTGAGCATATAAAAGTAGGGGGTGGGGGGCTTGTCCCTTGCATAAACGTGAGTTATTTGTTTGTTTTTTTTTAATTTTGTTTTTTTTTGCACACTTTAGCGAAGGTGCTTTTTCAGTGGAAAGCACTTTTGCTAAAGTGTGTTTGGCGGTTTTACTTTTGGTGTTTTGGGTGTTCTGTAAATAGTCCTAGAACTATATATATATATATATATATATATATATATATATATATATATATATATATATATATATATAAAATGAGAGATAGAGATAAAGGCTGACCCTAAATATACTCGTATCCCCTTACATATCAGCATGATATTCTCATTTATTAAACAGAACTTATCAAAGTGCTTTTCTGCTGAATTAAACAGGAAGTACAGATATAAAAATTATACTAATAAAAAGAGATAACTAAAACACCTGTGGATCATGTTGATATCTTCAGTATCTTGAGTTGTAGGGGTAGGATGCATGCTATTGCAGCCTTACTTCTCACTGCTTTACTATCACTGTATTCCTGTAGTATGCAAGTAACAATCATTATAAGAAAATAATGGGCATCCCAAGGATGTTGTGAGACCTGCTGCTGCAGACAGAGAGCATCCACAATCTTGGAAGGACTTCTATTTTTCTATGATGCCATGTTTGGAGGGCATTATTACACTTGGCAAAGGGCATCTGTATTTTTTTTACTTATTGATTTTTTTTTAAAGATGCTTTTTTCTTTTTCCTGTTTTTTTTTTTTTTTTTTAGAAAAAGTAGTGCATTGTTTATTTCTCACAGTGATCTTCACTGAAATGCTTATGTTTTTCTTTTTGAACTTGTATCTACTAGAAAACTGTATTGAATGCTACTTTGTATAGACTAACTAGAAGATAGGTATTGTGCATCTTACTGTATGTATACTATTGGGGTCTATATTACCCGATTGAATGTTTAGGTTAGCGAATACCTAAATGTCGACCTGGTAATATCGAAAAATTAAAACAACAAATGGCTGATTTAATGTAGGGAATGAATTCCCTCGGTCGCAAAAAAAAATTTTAAAAATTTAAACCAAAATGACCAAATGAAGTGGGGGGCTTTGCCCCCCACCTCCCGTAACTAAATAAACTAACTCTGAGATCGCTCTACAGTGGGGAAAGGGGCAAAATCCACATAACGGCCATGGGGATTCTTACCCTATGTTAAATCAGCCATTCGCATTTTTTTGCTTTCGTTATTACCAGATCGACATTTAGGTATTCGCTAACCTAAACGTTCGATCAGGTAATAGGAACACTACTATTGTGCTAACTAATTATTGTATATTGCCTGTACTTCTGTGGACCTTTTCTCCACGGGCCTCCACTGAAAATGGGCTTCTGGCCCAGTCGGATTTTCCCGGTTAACAAATGTAAATAAATAAATAAATAAATATTGCACTTTTACAAATGGCTAGATAATAATGAACCATGTAACAGATCTACACAAGTGTGTGCTGTGTGCTTTCTGTGTGCATGTGTACATGCCTAGATGTTTACTAGCATGTGTTTGTGAGTATGCATCTGTTTGTCAGTGTGGGTGTGTGTCTGTGTGTATATATACATGTATATATATATATATATATATATATATATATATATATATATATATATATATATATATAGTTTACTTTAATTCTAGAAAGAAACATTTGTCATCGTAAAGCTTATCAGCCTAGAGGACTGAAATTCTGCATTGCATTTTATCAGTCAAAACACAGATCAACACGGAACTGTTCTGTTATAAAAAGATCTAGTTTGAACTAACTAAACTGTACTTGTTTGACTGGCGTTGAAATGGGAGGGGATCCAAGTGGAGCTGTTACAATTTACATTGCATTTTATGATGATGGAATAGTAGTATCCCTTATGTTAAAATAACTATAATATGTAATACTACTTTAAAATAATGATACTAATAAACAAAGTAGGCCTGTCATTGAATGTAATGCACCATTTGGCATGTACCTAAACCAGTTTGAGAGACAGCAACATTTTCTTCACCTGCATGATCTCAGGTCTTTGCACCCTTATCTATTCAGATAGACTAAATGCCCTGTCCCTCCTACTCAGTGTCATCCATACTCCACAGTGATGATCTGTGTTAGCCATTCATGCCATCAACAACCCAGCAGTCTTTGAGCTCCTTCACCTAATCAGAAGCAGTGATAAAATTAACACCTGTTCTACAGACCTAAACCTATAATATCACATCAACAACACCAAATGGCATGACATGTACCAAACCCAACAGATCTTCCATTTCTGGAATAGGCCAGCCTTACCTATCAAGCAGACTACTTTCCGAACAACCTTTATAACCAATCTGAATGACCGCATGTGTGATCACAAATTTTCACCAGGGATATGTGGAGAAAGTCTACTTAATGGGGATCTCCCATCATTATTGGGTGACATGGCTGAGCTTCTCACTGATCTCTTTGGTTATACGCTTAGTAAGAACACATGAACCTATGAATTCTGAAAAATAACAAATGGCATTCCAGGACTTTTCTAATTGGTTCAGAGATGTGACATCCTGTCTTGCATTTTATGATACAGAGCATATAGGTTAACAAGAATCTAGCATTACTCTGTGATAATAAACACTCTTGTACAATATCCAAATTGTACGTCTTTGACTGGAGTTGCGACATGGGGGGGGGGGCAAGTGGAGCTGTGACATTTTAAATTATATTTCATAACAAATGGAGAAGAAATAAACATAAAAAGGGTTTTATTTATATGCTGCTTTGAAATGGTGAGTCTGCTATCTAATCAGATTTGTATTTCTTTGAACTACCACATTTTGACAGCTATTTTGACAGCTGTCAATATAGTTGCCAAACTATGGCATTTTGGCCAGTAGTTTGCTAAGAAGTTTATGTAGACTAGAAAGATATTTTACAGTGGCATGATTTTAAGGACTCTTTGTTGTCTGTTTTTGTTTTTCTTGGGGCATGATGCAGGATTAATGACAAAATGTTTCTGAGATTTAACCAATCAGATTTTAGTATTCTAGACGGTTGTTTGCTGAGAAGTACTAAGCATATCTATAATAATCATGTTCGCTCTCTTGCTCTGTAGATGAGTATATTTGTCTATGGTTTAGAGTTACAGACTATCTCTCTTTCCACAGGACCGCCTCTATTTATGCAATTCTGTCCTGTGGAGGGAGGGGGTTGAAAAAGGTCAAATGTCTTGAGATTTTATGAGTAAAAAAAATTCATAAGATTTCTTTAATAGTTGCATAAAACAATTATTATATACCTGAAACACCTAAATATTATATGGAATAGCACAGCAACTCAAATTCATTTTGACAAAAAAAGTGATGTTCAGTCCTTTGCACTGGCTGTGGGTAGAGTCTGTCCTGCAAAATCTCATATCTCGACAAAAAATGTCCCACTTATTGGGCATCTGATAAAGTATCAACCCTAATATAATTGCATTTAATTTTGTTGAATGGACCCTTTTTCAACAGAGTTAACTTGTATTTGCTTTTGTCGGACATCGTAGATGTTGAATGTCAGGTTTGTCAATTACAGTTTTATTGAATTGGCATTTGTGATGGGGATGTGTACTTGATTAAACTAACAGCATATTTTTGGTAATGCTAAAAGTTTGAGATTTGCCATATGTTTTGGCATTGGGATAGGAGTGTGTGTGTGAGTGACTGCTGTTTAGGGATAGAATAATAGCCAGTTAGTGTTTTGTGTTTGCGTGTGTGCATGTGTGTTTGTGTGTGTTTATATGGAGTTTCTAGATTAGGGGTGGATGTGTAGGTGTTTGCTGCTTAGGGTTAGAGTAAGGGTTAGGTAAGGAGTTAGATATAATGTTGTGTTTGAGCATGCATGCATGGAAGGTGTGTCTGAGGGTATTGCTAGGTGAAGGTTTTTTTTGTAAAGTAATGTGTAGGGGTGGGGTTACTGTCAGGGGGCAGGGTTAGGGTGAGAAAACATGAATAACATGCTGCAGCAGTGAGAAGTTGTTTGCTCTACTTTTTCTGCATTTTATGTAAGTAAAAATGATGAAAAAGTTGCTCCAAAGTATTTGCAAACATTTGCTTGGTATTAAAAATAAATACAGAAATTAATTAGCTATGCAAGCACTCAACCAAATGCATCAGTTTTAGTAAGTTTGCATTCCTTTTCATTGGGGTGTTCATGGTGAAGAAAGGAAAAGTGGCTCCGATTTCTTGCTTGAAGTTAAAGAAATATAGGGGCAAATTAAATTAAATGTTAGCGTAGGACCTGATTGGAATGACTACATTGGCATAAACAGCACATTAGGGTTGCAATGTAAATAGTAAAGTGTAACTCCATGCGGCACATGTGCGGTGTGTTTGGAGTGACATAGTGTAAAGTTATGACATGGGAGATATTAAGCCCCATAACAACATAATTTACAGAAATACATACACATCTCAAGTGCAGTGCATTTAGCAGAATGTTCTGATGCTAACTGAGAGCATACTATGTGTTCTACTGCTCAGTTTGTGCTCATGTGGTTCTGGCATCAGTTCTTTAATTGTCTCGCAAACCTAGCCAGTGAGAGACCAACACTACAGAAAGTCATGAATGCCGTCAAAGCGACCTGGCTAGTCCAATACTGAAAGTGGAGTTTGCACATGGAGGAGGAGCGAAAGATTTCATTTTATCACTGGTCAGTAGAATGGCATTTGTTTGGGAGTCAGGAGAAGCGCAAGACACCTTGCTTTAGTTCACATCTCACAACCTCTTAGTGTAAGAGGTCTGTAGCAGCATATGCATCTTGTTGGCACAGGCATTCACCCCCCCCCCCCACACACACACAGAACACACACACGCACACACGGAACACACACCCCTTATTTATCCCTGAGTTGACAGAACATACACAGTTGTCTTTAGAATGATTTATCCTTGCTATCTTAAATCACTCATCCTTACAGTCAGTAAATAATGACAGTCTTCTTCCCCTTAGTGTTTCTTAAATGCATACTGATGAATGGTACAGCTGTTGCTCTATTTACTTTTTAATTGAATCCCACTAATATTTTAAATCCTCTTCCTGGTGTCATTTAGTGTTTCTCTCGTCTTTGTACTGAAACCTCCCCTCATTGGACACACTTCTGCTGCTGCCCTTGTGACTCACAGACTATCACTCACCGAATCATGCCAGAAATTAGAGTTTCATACTTCTTATTATATAAAATAATCCCAATTATACTAATTTAGCAGAATAATGATGCTGCTCTCTGCTTCATGGCTGCAGCATTCAAAATATTTTACTTTACATTCTTTAAATTTTAAATAAACATTTATGTCTTATTTTGATGTGTTACAGGTACAGATAAGCTTCCAAAAACATAACTGCCTCAAAATCACCATGATGCAGTCAGCAGAAGAAATAATCCAGTATAAGTTTTAAATATTTATTAAAACACGTGATTTAGCACTTTTGTCTGATAAGGACTTCATCAGAATCAATAAAGTTTCAAACACACCCTAAATAATTCACAACATCCAGTTATTATTATTTCAGCTCTCATTACTTGGTAATACATTTGAAATATGCAATATAGTCATTAAAAAAAAAAACTGAAATAAATATTCGAGTGTTTAGGGACAGCTTTACCCAGAGATTTTTATTGACACTATCCTTTGATGAAGTGACCCAGAAAAGATCACAGGGGGGTATTTTCCCCATTTCTGGGTAGTGGTGTAAATCCTGAAAATAAAAAAAGAGATACAAAATGTTAAAGAGTTTGATAACGCTATGATTATAAAATATGAGAGTGAAGCAACTTGTGCGAACGCAATTATTGATATGCATTGGCAGATACTGAAACATTTTCCTGGCATTGAAAAAGTGCAGGGAACCAACCAACTTTTCCATATAAGAGGACACATAATTTGAATGATGGGTTGGAATTTAAAAATTCTAGAAATGCCAATATGGACACGGAGTAAAAGATGCAGCTGCTGCAAGCAATGTAATTTTATATATGCAGACAAAGAGACTGTCTTAAGCAGATATGTTTTTTTTTCAAAATTCAGTTTGAAATGCAACTGTGAAACTTCAGGGCTTGTGTATCTCATAATATGTAATACCTGCCCTGGCTTCTACATTAAGAAAACTGAACATTGTTTCTGTAAAAAGATTTATGAACGTTAGAGACATCAAGAAAAAGGATGTTAACAATACATTGGCCAAACATGTGAGCCTATGTCCCACCTTTCAAGGGTTTAAATTTGCCAGCCTTGAAAAGTACTTAAATGCCTACAGGAAGTGAATTGTCCTGAGCAACTGGAAAAAGGGAACTCATGCGGCAGGTCAGGTTGGCAGCTTACAAATTCCCCAGTACTAATGATAAAATCTCCATAGTCTGTATAGCGGCCCTTAAAAAGGAAAGATTATAACTGGATATTTATTTATTTAACATTTGTTTACTGGGAAAGTCCGACTTGGAACAAACACAATTTTCAGTGGAGGCAAGGGGAGAAATGCTCCAGGCGCATGTCTGTTTTTAAAAATGTTTTTTGCTATTTTTTTTTTTTTTTTTACTCACATTTTCATGTATTCCACTTGAATGTTTATTTATTTTTTTAAATGATTATATTATGTCTTTCAAATGTATTGCCATATAACGAGAGCTGAAGGAATCATTGGATGTTGTGAATTATATAAGGTGTATTTGAAACTTAATTAATTGATTCTGATGATGTCCTTATTAAATGAAAGGGATAAAATTATGTGTTTTAATAAATATTTAAAACTTACATTGGTTATTTCTTCTGCTAACTGTACTGTGGTTATTTTGAGGCAGTTGCAACTTGTGGAAGCTTATTCCTACCTGTATCTCTTCTTGGTTGTGGTAGGCTTTGGATTTTTTCGACTATGTGAACAGACAGGTTCTTGAGGATTATTGTTTTGAAGTGTTCCTGCTATCCAGTACTGGTAGTGCAGGTGATTAATAAACCTTTATTTGAGATGGGACAATACTAGATTCAAATCCTTTTTAGTGCAGTTAGGGCATGATGTGCAGAACATTCCCGGTGTCTAGTGCTTCTCCAGACCTACGTCAGCTTTCTTTCTTTTCCAAGCGCCTTAAGGCTCAAAATGCACATATCTCTGACCCATGTTGTCCTTCATTCTTTATTTTCTAAGTGCCTTTAAGGCATGAATTATGTGGTATCTGTGGTGCTAGTGTTCTTCATGACACGTCATCTTTTCCTTCTTTGTGTATTTTCTAAGTGCCTTTTAAGCATAAGGCTACACCCAGTGATCCTCCCAGATCAAGGCCCATAAGGCAACCAAACACTTTACCTAGTACTCTTGTCATATGGGATTCTGTTATACAACATACAAATGCCTCTTTTACCAGGCTGGATGAGGGGAAAATAACTGTTAGTTGCCTATCTGGAGCAAGGATGTACAGTATCATGCAAGCACTCAAGTCACAGCACCACAGGTTCCAGTATGATTCTGTTATAGTCAAAGTGGGTGTATATAATCTGAGATGTACCTCACTGGACTTTATGAAAAGAGACATTATGGATCTCTCTGAATATGTTTCACAGACAGGTATGTGCCTTGCAATGAGCAGCATTCTACCTTCACCAAGGATGACACCACAGTATGAACAGAGAATGATTGATATCAGTAACTAGCTTAGTTTCTGGTGTCACAGCAAGCCAATGCAGTATCTGTTATCATGGGAGGACATGGTTAATAGACCATGCTGCTTTGCTAAGGATGGTCTGCATCTGTAAACTTGGGCTTTCAGATATTGCCTAAAACTTTATCAAAACCCTTAGAGCTTTTTTTTTGAAAATGTCAAAATAACAGCACTACCAATATAGCAAAAAAATAAATAAAAATAAATAAATAAACCTCAAAGCAACATTCAGCTGTTACTGCTCAATGCTTGGAGCCTAAACAAGAAACTCCAAAACTTCACACCCTACAAACCCTCCTCAGTCTGGACATCTTTGCTGTCAGCAAGACTTGATGTAAAGGTGCAGAAAGTACTCTGGCAGTGGAAGGCTACAGTGCCTGCACAAATTTACACCAACAGCAGCACAGACACAGGCTAAAGGTGGAGGTCTCATGAACTACATTACTGACAAATACAACTCTAGGTTGGTTAAACAGGACGATATCCTGGAGTTCATCCATGTCCAAGCCTCCATAGATACCTTGTCCTGGCCAACTACAGGTCACCCTCTATAACCCACAAAGCTTTCAGCTCTCACTAGACCTACTAGAGGTGCTCACCATCCAACTAAATACCCAATGCATTGACGACTTTAATTAGCCCTGTATTAACCAGGAAACATACACTGCCTCTGACTCACAGGTACAACATTTCCTGGACTTTATCAACACAAACACCCTGGACCAGATAGTGCATACTTCAACCAGAAGATCAAACGTATTGGACCTAGTACTTACTAACACTGGAAAGTGTTGCACCCTCCCATCTTATATCCTCATTGCTGAGGTCAGACCACAAAGCTGCAACCCTCAAAATAAAAATCAACCTGGAAAACCCAACTAAATCCATAACAGTTAGGAACTATTCTATAGCAAACTAAATCCTATTAAGTGAGATGTTGTCAAAATTCACAGCTCCCTAAAACCCTGAGAACACTGCTATCTATGCAGAATTATTTACAGAACCCCTGTACAAACATGTAAATGGCTGCACTGAGGCCGCCATACCTACCAGATGTAAGCTCTGATCTAACATGAAAAACAACCCCCACTGGTGAAATCCTTACCTTAACAGGATATAAAAAAAAAAAAAGGTCAGGGCCAAAATAAGAAAGAACAACTCTCATACAGACAAGAGCAATCTAATTCAACTAAACAAGAAAGTAAGAGGTCTAATAAAGTCAAACATGACCAGTTATGAGGTCAGGATAGTCTCCAGGCTAAGGACAATCACAAGGCCTTCTTTAGCTATGTCAGGAACCTTAAACGTAACACTCTGTAGTGTGCAGAACTGGTGGTAACTAGAACAACCTTCGTTGACTAAGGTGACATAGTGAATCTATTGGCTGATAAATTTAGCACTAACTTCATCCCCCATTTCCCCACACTCCCTGCCACTACCCCCTGTGAAATCCCTTCTACCATATCTCCCGATTATCAACAGGACTCAGGCCCTGGTGATGCTCGCTAAGGCCATAAACACTGCTCATCAGGCCCCAACAATATGCTACTTGCCTCATAAATAGCCTAAAACATGACCTAGTGGGACCACTTGAGGCACTCTTCAACTACAGTCTCAAAACAGGTTACATTCCAGGTAAATGAAGGGCCACAATGATCATCCCTCTTCATAAGGGTGAACCTCCAACTAACCCCGGGAACTACAGACCCATCAGTCTGAGAAGTTTGATATGCAAAGCCATGGAATGAATAATCAAGGAAATGATCAACAAGAACATTGATCCCATCCCAGTTTGGATTTGTTAAGAGAAGGTCTCACCTGCTGAACCTAGTAAACATCTTTAAGAGGGTCACCAAGGTTATGGATGAGGGGAAAATATTGCATACTACCTACCTTGACCTGACCAAGGCATTCAATACAATATCCCATTCAGGTGTTGTTGACAAACTCTCAAAACTAGTTATAAATCCCTACATAACTCACTGTATTGCTGGCTGGCTCACAGACAGGACCCAAGAAGTCAGGATCAGTGAGATCATCTCCACCTGGAGACCGGTCAGTGGTGTTGGGCCCATTCTTTTTGGTAGCTACTTCTTGAAAGTAAAGGCTAATGTTAAAGACCTCTGGCTCACCAAGTTCACAGATGACTGTAAACTTGGAGCTATCATAGATTCTTTCCATAATAGCAACATCCTACAAGAGGGGCTAAGACAAACAAATGACTGGTGCCAAAGCCACAGATTAAAACTCAGCATGAAGAAAAGCATTATAGTGCCCTTTAGAAAATTGTCCACCCAGACTAATTACTCCATCAATAAAACACCCCTAAGATATGACCCGATAGTTATGGATTTGGAAACATATGTAGACAGTAATCTGACCTTCAACCAACATGTAGCCAAAATACTAAGAAAATAATTTTATGTTGCCCAACTCATAAGCAAAGGTATGGCAAATAGGTCCATGGTAGTGGTAATACCACTCTACTCAGACCTTATTATACCCCAACAATGCCCCCTTTGTCATGGACCTAACCAGGAACTTGCAACAGTTGGAATACTCTCAAATGTTCTTTGCCACTAGAATGCAGAGTATGAATATTCTGTCCTACACAGATTACCTTAATGTCCTATGTCTGTACTCAGTACAGGTTGTTGAGCGGTGATCTATGCCTAACATATAAGGCATCCTCAGATTCAGCTCTGATATTTCTCATGCAGATCCAAAAAGCAAACAGCATCAGAAACACTAGATCCAAAGACCTGAACTTTGCCTGTGACATACATAGAACATGCTGGAGAGACTGATATGTGTCTCACAGTTTCCCCATGGTATGGAATACGCTCACCCTCTATGTGAAGCAGAGTTTATCCCTGGCAATGTCTAAAAGAAACCTTGATCATTGAATGGGAAATTGCAAATTTACCCCTGGCCTGTCCCCTATGTCTCTGATGGACAGAGGTCAACAGAAAGTAATTTAGCCACCAACTAGCATACCCACCCCCACATAACCCTTAGCTACTTCTTTACTAGCATACACCTCCATATAGGTGCCCAAGGACATGGGGGACAAAACTAGCTTCCTATTGAAATAGTGGCACTCGAAATGATGAGTGCCAAAAAGCCAAAAGTAAAAAACCCTGAAAACCCTGAGAAGAGTGAATCTCAAAAATCGTGATGCTCCTTAAACCCCCCCCCCAGCTTATATATACCAACTCTGAGATTGTCATAACTAGGAGAAAACGGAACATTTTGGCATCTTGGACTTAGTATATGCAAGTCTGATCTTTTGGCCATTTAGTCTCCATATTTCTGGACTTGCTCTAGCAGGTTCTGACATTTCAAACAGTTACAGACAAAACTGCATTGGATTGCACAGCTAAGCTTGTAAAGACCTGTCTTTAACCTACTAAAAATCTATGAACCTATATGCAGGTTATCACTGATATCTAATATTACCACAACTAATGTCATTGTTCTTTCTTTATTTTTCTAGGTGCATTTGTGAAGGATAACTTCAATCTCTACTTTTGAAAGACATTCTCCCTATGCCAGGCGAGGGCAGGAAATGGAGTTAGAATGTTCTTCCTTTTGAAAACCACAATAAGTGAGGCAGCAGCAAGTATATGTTGGCAAACAGTGGTCAGTATTTGTCACAGTGCAAATCATAGGGTCCAGCAGTGGACATAAGCAGTGAGAGAAGTCATTAAAGAAATATGCATTCTTCCCAGTGTAATTGGTGGTCTACAGATCTGACAACATCCAACAGGCCATGAAAGCAGAAGATGAAGCAGTCATAAAAGTGAAGTCATACATATGTGAAAGTTTTAGCGAGGCAATGGAGAATGCCATTCATTTGTACTCAGAGTGCTTCAGCCAAACCCTACTCTGAGGAATGGGTAAGACAGAATGTTACCTAGGCTATTCTATGAAAGGGTAGGTAAAATGCTGCATCAACTTGTCTCATTGTTGGAAGATGCATGAATTAATCTGAAGAACTTCCAGACCTAATGGGCAAGCTATCTTTTGATGAGGCTTTGCCAGAAGGAACCATACCTCTCATGTGTATCTCATTGTGATGAACGATTCTCAGTTTTGGTCTTAAAAAATTCATGTGCCTCAAAGTTCCACATTGAAATGGTCTTAAGCTGTTAATAAGTGTTTGACATTTTTCCCATTTGTTTACCATTGTGAGTGGTAGTATTCATGATTTTGGGGATGAAAGGTTGAAAGCAATGGAAGGAATTAGTGGGACTGGGTCCATTTTTCTAGATGAGGCCACTGTAACTATTAAATAGTTTTGAAATGACAAGGCTTTGGATGTTTACAGAATTAAGTTGTAAATGATGATGGTTAACATGCCTTTTCCTTGCTGCTTTAATGATGAAGACAGTATCTTTGCACTGGCAAAATGGGGTAATGGTCCCCTGTTTTCTAAAAGGAGTCGGGAAGTGTGTTTATTTGTGGAGAAATCATGCTCCTCAGCCTTCTTGGGAAAACACATGCCAGAGTGCAGTAAAGGACACTTCATCTGATAGCTAAGGCTCTCATTCAGAAGAAGCAATGCAGATTATGTCCAGGGTGTGAAATCATCTATTTTTCCCTCTCTGCAGGAATAGTTTAAAAGCTGCTCTACCTGCACTCAATTGGCCCATTCATTCAGAGAGACATATCCCAACCTAGATGAGTATCTGTTTCCTGTGGGAGCACTGTGAGCTCAATTGCATTCTGCCTGCTGCAGGGAATGTGCCATCACATGATAGGCCACTGTTCAGAAAGAAGCACAATATGGCCATGCTGTGTTAAATAGCATGGTGAGGATAGTGCAGAGAGGCTCATCAGTGATTAGGTATGCATAATGTTGACATAGTGCAGGCAGTGCCAGGGACAGTTCTCATAATGAAGTCCCAGAGCTGAGAAATGATAGTCACCATACAAGTAAATGAACTGTGCTATGATTGATCATAGAGGTTCATAGGTTCACAGGTGTTTACTAGGCTAATGACCACAAGGGCCTTTTTAAGTCTAGCCACGTATCTCACATCTCTGACAAGTTCTGATCAGGAGACATCACCATGCTGACAGTGTGCCCAGTGCTTTGTGTGTTCACATGTACATCAAAGTACCTCTTAGCTCTTACAAGGGAACATCTAGGAGCCCATGCAATGGCTTCTCAGCAAAGTACCTACTTTATATAAACATGGGAAAGAAAGGGATGATAGAACAGTCAAAAAGTGTCAAGAACAAGCAGAGGAATACACAGAACAACAGTAGGAAGGGAGGAGCGGAATGGTGGTTGGGGACAAAGGATATATTTCTTTTGTGGGACAAGTGCACTTTTTATTTTTCTAAGAAAGGTACTGGAGAAAGGGAGCATGGGAAAGGAGTGGGTAGGAAGGAGACTCTAGGGATGTCAGTAAGGGCAGACACTCAAAGATATAAAGCAGATGTAGACTGACAGGAGAGGCAGAGACACAAAAGGGGGGCAAGAATCAAGATATGCAGATTGACAAATGGTGGACAACTGGTGATGGGGTAGACTGAGCTACAAACAGGAGATGGGGAATAACACATAAGGAAGGGGATCACTGTTATGGGGGATAGGTGGAGTGAGGAGGGGCTGCTACATCAGGCCACAGAAGAACCCAGCCAGAAGTCAGTCACTTCTGTGGCTGATGTCATGGGTGCGTCCTGACTTTGGTGATCTGATAGTTAGGCTTGGTTGGCTGCACTTCTTTACTAGTTGCATGAGGAGGCTCTCTGTTTTGCCAATGCAGGTAGTGAGCTGTGGATCCATTTGACCCTCACCAAATGATGAACATCAGGAAGGATCAGCCACTCACCAATGAGGATCCTATGCTGCCCACTAGAGAAGTAGCAACTGCAGCCATCAGTTTGCCTTCCAGGTCCCCTTCCACAGGGTGACTTTTGCCACTCTGTATTGATACAGGCCATTGGCGTTTTGGGGGACCAACAGTTGGTGTAGTGGCCGATGCAGAGTGTAATGTCTGCTGCCTCACCTCTGCTTTTACAGAAAAAGCAGTGTCAGTGGCGAAACAGGTAGACTCTTGTCTTTGGTGCTGGAAGCACAGAAGGCTTTGGGTTCTATTCTCACTCCATTGATTAGAATGCTGATACTTATGTGGTGATGCAATCTTGAATGTGTTGTCCTTTAGATGAAACATTAAACTGAGGACCAGTCTGCTTGGGAGCTCAGGTCGATGTAAAAGATTCCATGGCAACTAAGAGTAGGAGACGTTCCCCACTGTGCTGGCCAAATTTCTCCTAGTAGTATAAATACCACCTCGGTCTCTCTTGAAAAGAGGCCACAAGCCTAGTGGGCCTAACCTTGTCAATAAAGGATAAATAAAATAGAAAAAATAAATAAAAGGAGGAAAACACAACAAAATAATATAAGTGAAAAGGAATGCAAAAGAGAAAAAGTGAGACACAAGTACAATGCTCAATGAATGGCAATAGAATGCTACCATACAATGGATAATAACACAGGTAAGCTGTATGGTTAGTGCCGTAGTAAAGTAAACGGAGGAACAAATAATCTACAAAGCCATGAACAACTCAGCAGTGGTTAAATATAAAAAAAATGCTTAGTGCTGTGGTACAGGTTAAGTGCAGTTACAGTATATGTTAATGCCCGCAATACAGTGCACTTAGCTCACTGCCTGGAGAACCCTGTCTGCACCCCTCTGACAGGAAATCCAGTTTTCAACAACCTCTTAAGCCACTGCAAAACAGAAAACAAACAGTAATGAGTACAGCATATAACTGCAGAAGACATTTATAGCTACTACTGCCAAGTCGCAATACAGAGACACAGGAAAAACAGACTACTTACTACGATGCTGGTTATCTTTCTTTGTAGCCTATTCTTCCTACTGGCTGAGAAGGTCTTAGTGATGCCACCTCAGGTCATGATATTTTTCCTGGCACTGCTCGCTAGAGTGGGTGATACCAGCAGCATTAGTCACTAGTCCTGTAACTGCATGTCAGCATCCACTTTACGTATGGGAGCTTTATAATTTCCTAGTGGGTGCTCTGTATGCTGCATATGCAGCGGATGTAAAATGATTCTGTGTTGTACCATACAGGAGCCCTACTAGAGCCTGATTCTGCTGAGACCATATTCTCTTCCCAGGTCAAGTCTGGGAGTGAAAAATGGTAGCTGGGGTACATGGCCACATGTCACAGAGACAATGTAATGCTCACTGGTGAGTAACACAACAGTATGATGCCCATCTATGGAAACATGATGCGTGTGGATAGTAGTGCGAGGCAGACTGACATTAGCAGTGCGAGGCTTCACTTATGCACACCCTATGTGACTTCTATTCCTGTGTACATGCATAGCAGGCAGCTAAATAGTGCATTGGCAATGGTCATTAGCATGTAATTAGTGTGGCCATGTTCCCCACTCTTAAGACCAATGCACAAGCATGACCAGGCCCTGTAACATGGAATAGAGATGATAACACATTGTGTTACTGGCACCAAGTCAGAGGCAATCATGCAAAATCATCTCTCTAACATAATAGCTGTGCTGTGAGACCCATTTTCTATGCAATAAAAAATTTGATCACCATTTTGCAGGAGTCTGTGTTCCAGTGAGTAATATAAAGAATATGTAGAAAATGGATATCACAGTGTACTGCCATACATGGAAAATGACAAAAGACAGCGTAAGTGGTAGTAGAGCTAGGGACAGCATTCACCACTGCTCAAGGGGACATGGCCACCATAGACACTGTCACATAGAGGTTCACTCTGTGAAGTAATACTGCGCATACCTCTCAGGTGTA
The DNA here is from genome assembly GCF_019279795.1 of Protopterus annectens. Taxonomy (NCBI): domain Eukaryota; kingdom Metazoa; phylum Chordata; order Ceratodontiformes; family Protopteridae; genus Protopterus; species Protopterus annectens. Next base: position 827,474,783 of record NC_056732.1, read on the forward strand.
CACATTTTTGCAGAATGTCCAGATTTTTGCATCATATTTTTGTTTTTTTCCTCATAAAAGTTGCACTTTTCTTGAAAACCACTGGGATGATCTGAGGACTGAAGTCACTAAATAATGGCATACATTTGATTTTCAGACCTCAAATACTTCAGAAAAAATATGTTAACACAAACCCTGTTACTCTAGCAACTTTCAAAGTTTATAAGAACAATATTTAAAATCTGTCCCTATTTTTGAGCCTTTGTCCCCTATTTTGTCAGGCTTTGTCCAGATTTATAGCACTAAGAGGTTGAGAGGTATGATACTACACTGGGCATCACAAGGCAGGCTGGGAGTGGCTGCTCACCCTGGCTGGGGCACAGGGAATGGCTTGGTCAGGTTGCAGTCTATATGAGGGTGGTCATCCAGATAGGTCAGAAGGAACAGACAGGACAGGTTTCAATGCTGTGTGGGGAGAATCAGTCAGGTTGCAGGGATCACAGGTAGATTCAGTCACAGACTTGCCATTTAAGTTTTACAGCATGATAGGTTATACAGGATGCTGGACCTTCAGTACACCAGGCACACACTATGCTATTGGCACAGGTACAAGAGATAGCACTTATGACTCACATGCCCACATCTGCCACACTATGGCACAGTGTCAAAACAGTTATCTTAGCAGTGCAAAGGGCTGTGACCACCACAAGGGTGCTGGGGATGATGAGCAGACAGATTTAAGTGACATGCACTGTCATGCATACTCATAATGATTCACATGTGGACAAATGGACATACTGACCTACCAGATGTTCAAAGAATGGCAATAGATGGAGAAGTTCACCTCACCTGAAACTCTGGTGTTGCTGTAAGCCCTGCACACATATCAGGCATATCTTTGACAAGGGTAAAACAGACAAGGCCTTCTGTTACCCAGTGTGACAGTGACTGCTGAAGGGCATCGGTCCAGTGACTGGCTATGATAGAATGATAGTACAGGAATGTTACAGGGTCACTCAGGAAATAGCCAGGGACAGGCTGACACCGTTGGAAGATCCTTAATATACTATAGAGTCTCACAGACCTTGAGGAATTCCTACTGTCTCCTAATAGTGATATTCAGAGAACCCTCACACCTGTTAGGGGTTGTATGTGGGAGCTGTGCTGATGGTGACTGCCTAACTATCAGTATGGAATGCACCAGGTGAGAAGTGGCATGTGCCAGTCCTTAGGGCATTGTCTAGCATCTCTGCGGGGTTTCCTCAAATGTAAAGTAAAAAAAAAGGAGGACAATGGGAAATCAAACTGGAGTAGAGCAAGATGTTGTGGCAATTTACATTAAAAGCCCTGGGGTCAAATAAGGTTATTTCCATTTTTCCACTCCTCCACTCTTGAAAATTAGGTCACAGAAGTTTTAACATTCATAAGCATGACGTTTTAAAAGTTTTTTATCAAAATGTTTTTGTTTTTACATTTTATATTTTACATTGGTCTTTTGATAGTTTAGTCTCTTTAATTAATATATTTTGTTTTTACAATATTTATAAAACAATTGGCTATGTGTTTTGATTGTGGCATTTTTAATAATGTATGGTTTAAAATAAATCAGTTTGTAAAGCAATTTGTTCTGATGAAGTCGATGTGATAGGGACAAAAGCACTAAACCAAATGTTATATTTATTGTTTCATTAAAGTTTCTCTTTGAACTGTGGCTCATTTCAACACTGTAGAATTTATTACTAAGTCTTCGAGCTGGTGTATGGATTGGGCATCCCTTTTTTGGTTTATGGTTTACATTTTGAATGCTTTTGGCCATGTATTTGTTGCTTACTCAAACTTACACATCTGCATTTATGTCACCCAGGGGCATCGGGGCTGCAACACAGGCTACATACAGTATACCAGAATGTACAACTGACATATTGTCTGTAGGAGGTGCTCCAGGCGAGTAGTGACGTGACACTCCTTAGGGCATTGTGCATCATCACTTCATGGTTTATCCAGACATACACATCTGCATTTATGTCACCCAGAAACATCAGGGCTACAATGAAAATAGCCTGCACTCCAAGGTTCAACTATGCAAGTGTCTGTAGGGGATGCAATAGGTGACTAGTGGCACATCCTATTACTGGACATTGCCTAACACCTCTGCATGGTTTACTGAGACAGACATATCTGTGTTTATGTCCAACAGGGACATTTGGACTGCAGCAGAGGCAACCTATCTGATAAGAAACATAGGTGTGTATATGCTATGTTCAGTCTTGACATTTAGCAGTATCTGTGCTGCATGGTGGTGGTTGCACAAATACATATTGGATTTATTACTTGCATGTTATCTGTCAGCATTCACAGGTTTCACTAGGATAGGAACTGGCTCAACACATCGGCATATACCTTATGTCAGCAGGCCTCTACAGGTTGATGATGGTGATGATGATGATGATGGAATCATACACCCGTCATATTCAGAAGACAGAATGGCCATGTGAGCAATGCTGACAGCGGAGGGCATAGGATGAATCTTTGGTATCACCTGTGATTTTTTTTTTTTTTTTTTTGCTTGCCTGCTATTACCTTGCCTATTCGGCTCCTTTACCATCATCTAATTGTTCCATTTATTTGATGGAATGGGAGACAGGTATTCCCAGGCTAGGCGAGAGTCCTATGACCCATTTGCTCCTGTCTGGGAGCCCAACTCAGCCCTCCATTCTCAAGTGATAGTTGGGTGTTACAGAGAGAACCAGCATGCAAGTTTGGGGGATGGCCTTCCATTTTCCTTTGGGAGTAATCCCATTTCTCCTCAGCAACTCCTCTTGGCCCACATACATTACCTACTTAGGGGAAGTGCGGATCTGCATGCTAATTTTCCTCTGCTGTATAGTGAAAATGCACAGTATTAGCAAGGGCTTTGCCAGCTCAAAACCCATTAGGTGAACACCTAATGCTCTCACTAGGTGTCACTTGTGTGATAATCCAAAGTTGCATCCCTTCCCCCAGGATGGGCAAGCCAGCCATGGCCACATATTTTCACCTTTCCCAGCCAGCACCTATAGGCAATCAAACCACTGGGGGAACTCAGGTCACCTGCTCTGTAGTCAGGGCTATGTCCCTCTGTGCCATGGAGGTGGCTTGGCTTTACCTTTGTTAAGGAAAGGTCAGTCCACCCATGTCACCGCAGCATAGATATACAGTCAGCACTACCACAAGTAGCTTCAGAAGGATGCACTGCTTCTAAGATGTACACAAACATCACTGGGGGGAAGGGATGAATGTGGCCATTGCTGTGATGACTTTAGAACATTCCCAGACCTGGGTGTTTCCCTTGGCATCATTCAACACATGTGTAGGTCTATATTCTAGGAACTAACGGTCATCAACCAGACAGTGTGAGAGCTTCTCAGTGTGCTGCATGGCCTATGTGAAGACTTTCAGCCATTGCAGGGACTTCAGGATGTGCTGCACTGCATGCAGAATGCCACTGCATGTAGAGACCTGGAATACATATGCCTATCGACTGTAGTGGAGGCCCATTTAACATCCATTACAGCATCCATGCAGCTGCAGAGAACTGGCTGCTATGGTTATGCTAGGGGATGGTTGACAGTGTGAAAGGACTGACAGATATGGCATGCACTGTTCCTGAGATGGCCACACACACTCTGTCCATGGCTGGCCCCAGCCCTTACCATGGATGCTGTCCTGGATTTGAATGATGTTTGTCTGATTCCACTGTGGCTTCCAACCCTGTCTACAGACACTCTCATGGATGTGGCCATCAGTTGCCCTTGTGGGCACACCCCACCAGAAAACCCACTCAGGGTCCCACTGTTTAATGCCACTCCACTTCCCCTGTAGCCTTGTAATGAATAACACTTACCCATGCTTGAACACAGCATGGTAGACACCATCATTCTGCTAGAACACTATAACAGGGACTATCCCAAAATTCATGCATATAGACTCAAGGTGTTAAACCATCTCTTAAACAAGTTGCCTCTAGATCTGACACTGCAGGGCCATATGGTACCCACAGCCACCATTTCACCCCTGGAAGCTGCATCCCATCAGTGAGAAAGTGATTCATTATACTCCACTCAAATTTTTCCTTCTGCACACTCACCTACAGTAGGAAACGAAATATGATTTAAACAGGTGTATGTGATTACTGCAGACACCACCCAAGACCCCTTCATCTATGTTAGCATTGCTGGGCCCTCTCACAGTGGCCCCATCTGTGAGAATGGTAATGATTGTGCCCTACTCACCCCTTTGGCTAATATGGGTATGGTGATGTATAATGTACTGCATGGCCATCCAACGTACTGTAATCCATAGCTTGTGTATTTTAATGCATTCATCAGTTTTTTCTGCATTGTTCTTGACATAGTCCCTTGTTGTGGACTAAATGCCACCTTTTTCTAGTGCCATTCTATGTTTCACCCACCTATGCCTTGCATAAGGGTCCACTGCAGGTGATTCCTCCCTTGTTTCTTCACTGGCTTCCTCCTCTGTTGCAGCTACAGGTATATTATCCCTTGCTACCATGTTATGTAGCATGACAAAGACTGCAAATATTTTGGTGCAATCTCTGGGGTATGCTGCGATATGCAATCACATGTATCCAGAGAGACGAAGTGGATGTTCAACAGTCTGACTACACATTTATGGTGTTCTGTTTCTGCTACACTGCAGTGCCATCTCTGCAATAGGCAGAAATCTGTGAATGGGACTCTTCAGCCATGGCTCCAAGACATATCCTGTATCATTTGCAATACATAACAGTAAAAGTACACCATGAGGGCTCTGCTACCTATTTTCATGGGAATGGAACTCCCTGGACTATATGTATGGCAGTGTGTGCACCTACCTATCCAGATGACCATCTGAAAAGTGATTCCATATGAAATGGTGGTATAGGTCATATGTGTGTGCCAAATGTGAGACTCAAGAAAACTGCCTGGATGATACACAGCTACATGGTATATAACACACTCCACTCTGTACACCACTAGTATTTGGTGGTCTGGATGTCCTTCCAGATGATATATTAGACACCATCTATATCAGATGGTGCCTTGAAAGGAATGTGAGTGCATTCAGTAGCCTACAGCGCTTCATGGAAACAGGCTAGGTCACAGAATGAGTAGTGATCCTCTCCTCTATTATATGTTCCTCCACATGCATCTGCATCACATCAAGGAACTGGTATAGGATTCTCAAGGCCGAGGTCTTCAGAACTACTAAATTGTCCAGTGTCGGATGCTGAAAGGTTCCATAGCAAGAACAGTTAATGATATACATATGATTCTGTCCACCGAGATAGGCAGTCCATGCATCCCCTTTGAAACCCATGTAAGGATAACACATCTACTTGCTCCCATATGATGTCTCTGTTGATGTAGTAACAGTCGACTATGTTCTGGTTGTTGAGCTGATGGTGTGTCAGTCACTGATGGACTCTTATGCAATGTGGATAGTGGCAGTATGCAGCACTGTGCACACTGACCAGCTAAAACAGATGCTACTCCTAACATTTTAGCATGAGTGATATATCTATTTAGCAAGAAATTATTGTGTTCAGATAAGTTGACCACTGTTACTCATCACACAGAATTTATACATTTCTACTATGTTTGATTTCATCATCTGTATGCACAATGCTTCTCATTAACATACTGTACTTCATTTGCATGTCATTATATAATCATTTACATGTGATGCATGCAGAAATATTTTCCTGCTTGCATGGTTGCATTACACATGTCCCTGAATCACCCCTCCACAAGTCACCACACACCATACTATTTCACTTTACGCAGTACAGTACAATACTTGTTTCTACATACCCTCAATAGTCTATACTCATATCAATATACATGAACCATGATCTGTACTGTGATTTTCTATGTTGTATTTAATAGCTTCCCTAGATGCAAAGCACCATATCAATACTGAGCCAAACTGCATAGTGATTAAACTAGATCATTTTACATTTAGGATTCATAGTACCTATTGAAACAAACATGTGAGAACTGCACAAATTTGAATACTATATTTTGAAAACTGCACTTGCATCCACATTTCAATGAAAACAATGTAAAACAAATGATTTTTTATCAGGAACTAGTATTTGCAATTCTCTGCATAATAATGATCACAAGAATTATTAATTAGCTGGGGAACTAGCCTTTGCCATTTGAAATGTTCTGACTGCGGTTTGGAGCATTTAGGGTAGAATGTTCGATTGTTTGGTGACAAACATATTAATGTATTTCTTACAATCACTTAAAAGAGCAGAGCTAGCTGATAGCTGTGGTTTGTGCTTTGGCTACTTAGCTCGTACAGGATATCTACTGATTTTTCTCTTCTGAAAGTTTTAATTCAGTTTAGCACAGATGTAATGCCAATAACATTCAGTTTTATATTATAAAAGGAAACTTTGACCTAAACATTCTTCTGAAATGTTCAGAGGAAAAACATGTTTTCAGCATGGTTAAGTAAAATCATTTAACTAAAGACGTAAGTCTGGAGATGGCATTTATATTTGATGTATAGGTCAATTGATGTGATTGTTATTTAAATGCATGTTATGCCCTGCTGACTTGAAAACTGAATTGTATTAAACACTATAGTCATCTAAGTATTTAAAATCAGTTTGTGTGGGTGGATTTCACCACAGTTGCTGTCACCTAATGTTTAAAATTGAAAAGATTGTCTGACTGTTCATCAGTTGCAGAGACATAAAGAAAAAAAAGACTTATTTTCACATTTATCATTCACTTTCTGTGTATACAGTTCAAAACGAGTTGCTTGGTTGCATTTACCAAATCATAATTCTTTTTAAATAAGTTATCTTGATGTACAATTAGAGCTTGAAAACTGTATTGCTGTCTGTCTAAATCTACTTGAACACAAAAAGTAAAATATATATGATATCCTAATTGTACTTAACCCAATTTTCTTGCTTTAACACTTTCATTTCAGATAAAATTCAATGGTACACTTAGAGAAGCTTCATATTTTTGTTAAATATCTTACATCCATTTATTCCTTGAGTATTACTCTTCAATTGATTAACTTATATGGATTTTAGGGAAGTGAGCAACTGTAGTGGATTAGATGCCAGAAAAATAACGTAGAGGGATCATCAGAATGTCAGTTTTAACTAGTATGTACTCAAAAAAAGAAGAATAACATCTCTTGATTCATGCCCGCTTAAATCTTGTTTTATTTCTCACAAGGTGAACTGGCTTAGCATAAGCAAATATAAGCAAATAATGTAAGCTATTTATTCATTGATTCATAATGGTAAAATCAATTTTATCCTGGATTATGCTGTTTGCAATTTGAATATACTTAATGAAAGTCAACAGAGGATAAACGTTCCCCATACTTTTTTTATTTTGTTTAATTTATAAAAGACGTTCCATAAGTATACTGCTTTTTATTCTAGATGAGTCTGCATTAATAAAAATATGTGTGATTTCAGTTTATATTTAAGCAATACTGCATGAGTATGGACAATATTGAAAGAGTATGGACAATACTGCATGAGTATGGACTGCTGGGGAATTTACCATATAACTTATGGTATTGCTATGATGTATAGCCCAATAAATTAACTGCATAAGAATTAAAAAAATGCAGCACATATCTGGGGATGTCTTATTGTCCATAAGTAAATATCTGGGGATGTCTTAATGTGGTCAACTAATAGACACACATTTCAGATCTATGTTATTGCTTGTTTTAGGTGGCATTTCTCAGCTGTGGATTAATATAGTAATGGTACATGTTATGGTGTAGGTTGTATTAGGATTTAATCACATCTGTTTGACATGCCTTCTCAAGCATTACTGCTGTTAGAAACACCTTAAATAAAATGGGTAGCACAGTGGCTTGTTGGTAAGATCTTTACCTCATAGATCCAGGGTTGTGGTATCAAACCTACCCTCCATTTTTTATTTATGCTTTGCTGACCAGGTTAGTCCCACTAGACCAATGGCCACTTTTCTGGGGAGACCCAAGGTGGTATTCATACTGACAAGGAAAATTTGGCAAGGGAATCAGAGAAATTCCACTATTCTTTTCAATCAGTGCCATGGGATCATTTACATCTACCTTAGTGACCCCTCAGCTACCAACAGCATAAGTAGATGGCTTCAATTTAATGTCGCATCCAAAGGATGCCATACTCATGAGTGCACACCCCCATTTGCTTCACTGTAGTGTCAGTATAAGAAAGTGAATCCAAACAGCTGGTGTCAACATAGAACTTGCATCCTTTTAATAATCCCGTATCAAAGGTGCATTCCTGTCTATGTGGAGTTGTGCATGTTTTCCTCACATCTGCATGGCTTTTTCCCAGGTATTGCGGCTTCCTCTCAGCTTTGCAAAACGTGTTAGTTGACTGGCCACATATAAATATGTTCTAATTTACTTTGCCATTATGACCTGGATCATAGCTGAAAAGGCTCTGAGGCATGGACAAATTTACTCACCCAGGTTAACAAATTAATACATTAAAAATGCAAAACATGGAAAAAAAATATACCCTGTCAAAGCCCTGTCCCTAAACTGCTAAGAGTTGACCTGTGTCTGGCATATAAGGCATCCTCTAACTCAATACTGATGGATTTACTCTACATCAGCAAGTCAAATGGCATCAGAAATACTTGGTCTAGGGATCTAAACTTCTTATGCAACATCGACAGAACAGTTTGGATGTACAGGTATATCTTGCATAAGATATCACTGCTCTGGAACAGACTGCCCATCCACATAAGACAAAGCTCATCCCTGTCCATATTCAACAGTCACTTGGATCTATGGATGGGAAAACAGAAAATGCACCCCAGGACTGCCTCCTGTACATCTAATGGACAGAGGTGTTGACTATTTATTTATTTATTTATTTATTTATGTATTTATTTATTTGACATTTGTTAACTGGGTTGGTTCAGCTAAGCCAGAGGCCCATTTTCTGTGAAGACCTGAGGAGAAAAGCTCCAGTGATTAAGTAATGTTCATAAAAACATACAGATTTATAATAAGCAATACATTCAGAGTTTTACATAATAATCCATAATGAAAAACATGCAGTAAGAAAGTTACAGTAGTATAATTCTAAACAGAAACTAAAAGCAGGTTTTTCGTGAATCATCCAAAAAAAAAAAGATTTTTTTAGATGTGAAAAAAAGACATTTTAGACTAGTACGATAGATATTTGCAATACTTGTGAATAAAATGACATTTTAGGTAGTTAGCAATAGATATTTACAAATAGTCAAAGTAAATATTGGTAAGGGGCGAAGAGAGTTGAAATTACTATAGGTAAAACAGGAAAAAATATGATGATGAGAGAAATAGTGCAGTATGATATATGTTATTGCATGTAGTAAGATAAGAAATAACTGCAAAGTAGAGATAGGATACTGTACAGGAGTAGTATAGGGATAAGTTACTAGAGGAAAGAAAAAAAAAATCACAAGACAGAAATAGGTAATGGAAAGTGTCATGAATTAGTATGATGTTAGATAAAATAAATGTTTTATCCCATGAATGGCCCTCCCATGAATGCTTTATTCCATGAATGGGTCTCCCCACATTATGTATGGTATGATCCCAGTTATCATACATCTCAAACTCTTAGTACACAAAATCCAGATAAAGTCTAAAATAATGGGGGGACAAAGGCCCAAAAATAGGGGAAGATTTTATATATTGCTTCTATAAACTTATAAAGTTAATAGAATAATAGGGCTTGTGTTAGCATGCATTTTCAAAGGGTATGAAGTGTGGAACTCAAATGTGTGTCATTATTTAGTAACTTCAATCCTCAGTGATTTGCAGAAAACCACAAATTTTCTGAGGAATGGACCACAAATATGAAGCAAAAGTCTGGACAGTCTGCGAAAATCTGGACAGTTGAAAAGTATGCCAGTTATTCACATTAGGAGTGATATATAATTATTGTCCTTGGGATGAGTAAGATCAATCTAACACCAAATGGGATAAGTGTTACTGCCTCCTCCTACTCACACTGCCCTACCCTAGCTCAATTCTGCTTTCTGCTTACCACATATGGGGAGTGGGGGGATGGGGGGATATGTACCTTTCCTATTTCTACTGATGAAACTGTTGCTGTTTGTACTACTTCTTGTTTGACCATTGAGTGTCTGTAACTAGAACATACTGTATCAACTCCTGGTATTTCTCTTGTATTATCTGTCGCATGCAAATTTTTGAACTATTACTGTTAAATTGCTTGCTGTTTGATTTTGTACATATATACTATGGAACTTTTCTCCATGGGTCAAATTGAAAAAAGGGCTTATCTCAGCACAATGGACTTTTCTGGTTAACAAACTTCAAATAAATAAAACAAAAATAATAAATAAGTTAATTTAAGTACCAAAAGGGAAACTGGCTAGGTTTAAAATGACCTGCGAGGGCAGCTAGCTGGTACTTACCTATATACCTATGAAAAATAAGTTATGTACCTACCATAATGTTCCATGTTAGTTGTCTTCATCTCGCCTTCTTTCTTGCTTGTTGGGATCGGAGCCGATCCTCGGCACCGACTCGGCCATCTTCTATAGCTCGAGAGCTGTTTACTGGCTCGAGGCTACCCCTTATCCCATGATGCCTAGCGCTAGCTACCCAGATCTCATTTGTAATAGCTAACCCCAGACATAGCCAGAGAATTAACCTGTCCAAACATTTAGGTTGAGCATACCTGTCATACTATCTAATTCAGTAGAGGAAACAAACCAGAGAACACTCAGCCAGTGAAACTTGACCTCTCGGTCCAATAGGACAGGCGGATGGAGGGGGGGGGACGCAAGAAAGAAGGCGAGATGAAGACAACTAACATGGAAAGTTGTGGTAGGTACATAACTTCTTTATGTTAAGTTGTCTATCTCGCCTTTGTTTCTTGCTTGTTGGGACAGCATCCCTAGCACCTACGATCCTGGGTGGCTCATTGGAACATACTCTTCAGAACAGTGGAACCAAAGTTAGCTCTACTCCTGGAGGCCATGACTAACTTGCAATGAGAAATAAAGGTATGAGGAGTTGCCCACATGGCAGCGGCACAGATAGAGTCCATGGGCAACCTAGACTGGAAGGCTACAGAGGTGGCCAAAGTCCTAGTAGAATGACCTTTCAGTTTGGTAGACAACTCTTTGTTTCTTAGTTGATAGATGAAGGTAATAATGTGAGACAACCACCTGGACAGGGTCACTTTGGAAATTGGAAGACCCTGTTTGCCCTTAGCATAGGAAAGAAAAAGTTGATCCGGCTTCCTTATATCCTTCGTTCTATGCAGGTAAAAATGCAATTGTCTATGAACATCCAAAAGGTGTAATTTATATTCTGCCTTGTTGGTGTGGTTAGGGAAAACACAGGAAGGTCTATAGTTTGGTTCAGATTATTTTCTGTTTAGACTTTCGGAAGGAAGGAGGGATTAGTTCTCAGAGCTACCCTATCCTTATGAAAAACCAAGTACGGAGGGTGAACACTTAGTGCCTGAAGTTCCGAGACCCGTTTGGCTGAGGTAATAGCTACCAGAAAGAGGGTTTTCCAAGATAGAAACTTAATGGAACAGGATACTGCCAGTTCAAAAGGGGGCATAATCAAGGAGGTTAGTACCAAATTAAGGTCCCAAGGAGGAGGGGGATTTCTCACTAGGGGCCTAAGGAGAGTAGTCCCTCTGAGAAGGCCTTACACAGCTTATGAGACATAATGTTTAGATTAGAAAACCCAACATGAAAGTTAGAGATGGCCGCTAATTGAACCCTGATTGTGGCAGAAGAGGACCCAGCATGAAAAAGCTCTGTTAGGAACTCTAAGATTTTGTGAACTGGGGCTGAAAAGGGATCTATGTTCCTAGCCTCTGCCCAACAAGAGAAACATTTCCATTTGCTAGCATAAGTCTTCCTAGTAGCAGATTTGTGAGAGGAGACAATAATTACACGCACAGCCGGGGAAATGCTGGGAAGACTAGAGGGTCTCTCGGAGGGTGACCAGGAAGCGGTAAAAGGAAGAAGTAGTTGCTGCATTTGCTGTTGAAGGGGGTGGCAAACAGATCGCAGCAAGGTTGTCCCCATTTGCGGAAGATCAGATCCGCAACTACCTGATTCAGAGACCACTCATGAGGCATGAGAATAGCTCTGCTGAGCCTGTCCGCTATGATGTTGGACTTCCCAGGGATGTGCGTTGCAATCAGAAATCGTTGGGAGGAAATCGCCCACTGCCAGAGTCTGAGTGCTTCTCAACATAGGGAGTAGGACCTGGTTCTGCCCTGCTTGTTGATGTACCACACTACTGACATGTTGTCCTTTTGAATGGCAATGGTCCCAGAAGGGAGAGAGTCCTGAAGGCTTGCAACGCTAGGAGCATGGCTCTCATCTCCAAGACATTTATGTGCAGATGGTACTCGTGGGGCTGCCAAGTGCCTTGGACTGTCCTGCCCTGATAATGCCACCCCCATCCTATCAGTGAGGCATCCATGGTCACTGTGGCAACCGGAGGAGCCTGGATGAATGGTCTGCCCTGAGACACTAGTGGGGAGACCATCCACCAAGAAAGGTGCCTTTTGCATGTTTCTGTAATCATGATCATGTGAGACATGGGGAGCTGTTGAAAGGACCACTGTGTGAAGAGAAGCCACTGAAGGATTCTCATGTGAAAATGGGCCAGAGGTATCAGAAGAATTGCCGCTGCCATAGAACCCAGAGTTTGAAGGACCAACCTGACTTGTACCCTTTTGCATTGCATGAGGATATGAATTTGCTGCCGAATTGTGGCCACCCTGTCTGGTGGTAGCCTTGCGGACATACTTCTTGTATCTAAATCTGCTCCTATATAGGTAATAGATTGACAGGGCAATAAGGCAGATTTTTCGAAATTTATAGTAATGCCTAGCTGGGCACAAATTGTGATTGTATAGTCCCTGGCTTGAAGGAGTTGATGCCTGGTAGTAGCAGTAAGGAGCCAGTCATCTAGATATGGAAACACCTGGAATCCTTGATGCCTCAGGTGAGCTGTGACTACTGCCATGCATTTGGTGAACACCCTGGGGGCTGTGGTGAGACCAAAGGGCAGAGCACTGAACTGGTAATGACTGGCTCCCAGCCAGAAGCGAAGGAATCTCCTGGAGCACCTGTCCATTTTGATGTGATAGTACGCATCCTGAAGATCTATTGAGCACATCCAATTGTCCTGACCCAAAAAGGGTAGAATGTACTGTAGCATGACCATCTGAAACCTTGTTCTTTGAACAGACTTGTTTAGTCTGCTGAGATCCAATACTGGTCTCCAGTCCCCTGTCTTTTTTGGTACCAAAAAGAACCTTGAGTAAGTTCCGGATCCATGTTGGTCTGCCGGGACTTCCTGGATGACTCTTTTTTTCTAACAGTCTTGAAACTTCTATGACTGCCTGGGCCCTCAGATTGGGTGGAACATCTGGAAGGGATTTGCTTGATGGTAAGGGAGGTTGAAAGAATGGAATTATGTAGCCTCTGGATATAATTGAGTGTACCCATTTGTCTCGCGTTAGGTTTTGCCAGGCTTTTGGGTACAGCGAAAGTCTTCCCCCGACTGCCTCCAGAGGCGGGCAGCTGGGCAACCCTTCAGGGATGCTGGAAGGGCTTGTCAGAGAAGGATTTTCTGCTGCCCTGGTTCTGCGGACCCCCTCTGCCCTGAGGGCGGCATCTGTTGCTGTTGTTTCCTCCTCTGCCCCTGGAGGAAAAATCAATAAGTGTGTCAGGCGAGGCTCCCTGGGATTTCTGAAACCACATTTTACCACTCTTCTGACCTTTGGGATATGGTCTGGAAGGAGTGGAAAAATGGACTCCCACGGCAGAGAGAGTCTTGCCTTCCTGCTCACACCTAGTGAGGGTGTCTTTCACTTGTGGTCCAAAAAGAAATGAACCGTCAAAGGGAGTGTTGGTGAACGATGCTCTAAAAGGTTCTGCAAAATTACATAGCCGCATCCATGCGTGTCTCCTAAGGACCACACCTGTACCTGTGGCTCTACTCACACCATCGGCTGCATAGGAAATGAGCCTCATGGAGGAGTTAACTACCGAATTAAGGGTCGCCAGCTGAGAAGCTACTTTAGCTTGAGCCCCTTCAGCTGATGGATCCTGGAGGGTATCTCCAAGCTCTTTCAGGAGATCCCTCTGAAGCCTAGTAAAATGGCATAAGTAATTCAGCGACCTCATGGAAAAGGTTGCTGAAGCAAACATATGCTTCCTGTATCTATCCATGGTCCTAGACTCCTTGTTAGGAGGATGGACAGAGGAAGAAGTTTCCACTAACTCCTTTTAAGTGGCTGCTGCTACCACCATGGCATCTACGGGAACACCCTTAGTAAAGAACTGTTTATCAGGGGATGCAGTGATAAAATTGCCGGGTCTCCTGAGGGTTGATTCCACTGTATCTGGGGCTGACCAAGCCCTTTGAGCCACCACTGACATTAGTGGATCGAAGGGCGGAGACACCCAGGAGGTGGAAGGTCGGGAACCGAACGCATCCAGGAATACAGATTCGTCCTTGGTAGGGGCAAGGGCAGTCCAGTTCTCCCTCTGCTTAAACATTTCTAGGATGTCTGAAAAGGAAACATCTTCAGAGGGGGATCTCGAGGACTCTTCCAATTCATCCAAATCCGTATCTGAAGTGACAGACTCAGGGGAGTCAATGTACTTCCTCTTGCACTTCCTCTTCCGAGGGGGCTCCTCTGAATGATCAGGGGAGGCCTCGGAAGAAGAGGAAGCACCCAATGAGGTGTGCTGGAGTGCCGGTTCTCCACGCTTGGGATCTGGAGGAGGGGCAGAGGTTGACACAGGTACTACAGTTACACTAAACAACAACAAACTAGTTAGCAACTATGTTGAAAAAACAATAACTATCAAAAAGGACCCTTAATCTGACAGAAATATAGTACAATAAAATTTATACGAGCCTGAGCCAGTAACAACGAACCTTACAGCTGAAGCAGCAAATGAGATCTGGGTAGATAGCGCTAGGCATCATGTGATAAGGGGTAGCCTCGAGCCAGTAAACAGCTCTCAAGCTATAGATGGCCGATCCCAACAAGCAAGAAATGAAGGCGAGATAGACAACTTAACATTATGCTTTATTTGTAATTTTCTACTGTTATCCTGCAGCAATAAAAGCTAATTTGTGTAGTATTTTTAATAGCACTATGCTAACTATGTGATAAAGAAAAAATAACTGCTACAGTAAAAGTTGTTTATGTTAAAGAAAGCCAGTAGTTTAAAGTATATTAATTGACAGGACAGGGTTAAAAGGAATTTTCTGACTTGAGAAACTAAGTAGCACAGAAATCATAGAACTGATGTGTTATTTGTTTAGAATATTTCATACAAGTCCAGAAAGATACAAAAATGTTGTTTTCATACACTGCCCTGGCCTCCCGTATCAAACTACAGCATCAATATTATGTTTTTAAAAGTTAAAAAGAAGCCCACAAAAAGGATGGTGGCAGAGGACTTTGCTTCCAATTTTGCTGCTTTTTTTTACTTGTTGCCTGTTCGATTCTCAGCTGGAGTGCTTTCTATGTGGAGTCTGCATGTCCTCCCCGTGGTCGAGTGGCCTCCAAAAGACATACGTGAATGGATGTGCCTTTGCTGAAGGTTGGGATTTGGGCTGGCAACTCAGCACCATAAAAAAAAATCTACTGCCAATCATTAGTGGACCACAGTTCCACTGTGGCGACCTCTAACCGGAAAGCTGAAAAGACAAACAAGCTGTCCTGTAGTACTGGTGCATTACACTGGGTACAATTCATAAACATTATTTGAAATTCACTGAACCGGTGCATGGTGCAAATCACATGCCCCTGGCCTACACAATTCATAAATAGTTCCAAGTGCAAAAATAGTGACATATATTACTAGGTAGCTAGAGAAGGTCACGTACACAGTAGGTATGCAACTGATATGATATATTACTGTCTGTAGTTTCCAAACTGAGGACTATACTCTGTAAGGGAACACATTTTTGGCCATCTATCTGTAAAACCATTACTGCCCAAGGCAGGAATAACATCAATAATGTTATGGATATTGAAATTGTGTGCAGCAAACCATTGCTGAGCAGCAGCTTCAAGCTCTCCTGTATTTGCACTTGTGTGTACTGCTAAAATACTTAAGTTAGCACAACTATGTATTGCTGTACAGTGCCACAGACACAACTGCTGTGCAGCAAACACAAACTCCCACTTCCACACAACTGACAATGCAAATTTCTCATCACTGGGACTGGCAACTCAACTAGGTCAGGTAATTTAAAGCCCTATGCCCTATAACACAGTCATGACCAATGTGCCTGAAATATTTTTGAATTGCATCCAGCTATGACCACAGATCACAGCAAAGTGAAGCACAAGACCACTAGCAGAATGGTGCTACTGGCACAGTAGTAAGTGAGGTGACACTTGTGGCTCTGTCTTTTGTGCACATGCAGTGTCCTACTTTATTATGCAGCACCTTGCATGGTGTACAACCAGCAGTATATTATTTTGTACAGCACAGCACTATAACATGTAATGACAGATCTGGGATGTTGCATGATTCATACTCATGTGATTAGGTCCATATGCTGTGGAACAGTAGCATAAGATTAATTTTATGAACTCTCTCCTTCAGTAACAGAAAGAAAACTTATGAAATACAGCTGACATCAGAGATTCATTAAGCCTCATTGTCTTCTGGTACTGGACCTCTTGTGAAATTAGTGATAAAAAAACTCCTGCTGAAAATTAAAAAAAAAAATCATTCTTTCCAGATTAATTCATTTGGTGTTTCTCTTTATTCTGTGTTGTAAACCCTCATTTTAAACTTCATTTTTTTCTGTGGGATGAGATGTATTTGAGATGTTTTAGATTATGATTCTGTAGAAGACAACACACAAATATCCTGTCATATGATGGCCATTTTATTTTACCTCTTTCTTGCAGTCTATATGATTTCCTGAATGTTGACTATATCCATGGACAAATGTTGCTTAATCAAGAGGTAGGTGAAATCTATCATTCCATCATATGCTTTAAGATCTGTCATAGTCATAACACATGTTTTTACCACATGTTTTAAGAATGTTCAGGACTTCCTTGCCTCACTTCAGTTCTTCAAAGGAAGTTTGTGTATAGATTCCATTTGAGCACTTAACTTATTTTAGAGCATCAAATGGTCTTTGTGATATTAATGAACTACCCACTGGACAAAATGCTAGCCTCTGTTATTGTTTTATTCTCCACTTTCATTAACAGGAAAAAAAACTCCTTAAAGCACAAGTACTTCTTTTCAGGAGTGACTCAGAAACAGTGGTCGATTTCAATGACTTTTCCAGAATCAAAATTTATGCAAGTAGCAGCTGAGGGAATTAAACCCAGGACTATGTAATTAGTTTAGCTACATCTTCTATAATCACAGAGTGCTATTTGTAGAGCATCTAAAATATTGCATGATAACTATAATAATTAATCAGAGGAGGTAAGAAAGGATTGGGAAGAGAGATTGAATAAGCAATTCACAAAGAAACAATGGGAGGATATATATATATATATATATATATATATATATATATATATACATATATATGTCTCCCAAATATACAACAAATCTAGAAGATTTATGATTTTTGCTTGGAAATGTTTACATAAATATTTTAATACCCCAAATAAACTCCAGAAAATTTTTCCCCAGGTAGACAGCAAATGTTGGAGGTATGACAGGGAAGAAAGAGATAATTGGGAACATATTTTCTGGGATTGCAGTGAGTTGGTGGACTTTAGGGATTCCTTGTGGGATGCACTTTTGGAGATGCTGGATGGGCAGATTGGGTCTATATTATAACATCGAAGTCTTACAACTTTGAATGTTATAATATCGAACCCAGTAAAGCGAATGTTGGAAATAGCAAAGCTGCAGAACACCAAATACTTTCCTAGAGAAAGTATTTGGTGGGCCATTTCTGCAGCTTTGCTATTTCCTCGACTGTGGAGTGAGGGTTACAGACCGGGTTAAGGTAAGTGTGCGAACAAAGGTGAGTGTGCGATTGGGCACGGGTTAGGTGAGTTAGGGTTAGGGCATGGGTCAGGTAAGTGTGTGATTGTGTGGACATGAGGGTTAGGGTAGGGTAGGTGAGTTAAGGTTAGGGAGCGGGTAAGGTGAGTGTGCGATAGTGAAAGACCTTAGGGTAAGGGTTGGGTTAAGGTAAGTGGATAGCTAGTGGTGTATGTATGGTTTAGTGTAGGGTTTTGTGAAGTGTGTGTGGATTATTTATTTTGGTGTGCTTGTGTTGTGTGTATATTTGTCAGAACAGCAATTTTTTTCCCTGGGAAAAATTCGCTATTCTGACTGTTCGGTTTCCTGGTGTTTCGCTCTACTGGGTTCAATATTATAACATTCGAAGTTGTAAGACTTCGATGTTATAATATAGACCCGGGCAGATTGATGTGATGAGGGAGATGATTTTTCTGAGTTATGATACAGAATAGGAATTGCCTAGACATGGGGTAAGGCCTTGCTGTCTCTAATTATGGCGGCTGCCAAAAAAAAAAAAACAGTTACTAGAAAATGGAAATTAAAATCTAAACCAACTATATTACAAGGAGTGAATATAGTAACATAGATAAAACAACTGGAACTGAGATCTCTAGAAAAAGGTAGGAGCAAACTAAATAGGAAAAATTGGGAATTGTGGGAAAATACATACAGGGGTGGAATGAGGTTTAAAAGATGGTAGGACTTAAATGTAATGCTTGAAGACAACTGGGTAGATTATAAGTGATGTATAATGTTTGCAAGTGGGAGTATGTCAGTATGGTTTGTAATGCAAAATGCTTATAACTAGGATTGTGTTGATGTGGTTTGTTTTCATTTATATAAATGTATGAGATTGCCTATGTTGTAAGTATGGTTTAATAACGATGTTTCTTATTTTTAAAAAAAAGTGCAGGAATTGAATAATTTATATCATGTTACTTAGGTTATATGATATATAACAATATATGTAAAGCATAATGTTTGTTAATTTTAACTTGTTAATACAGTTTGATTACTTTTATATAAATGTGAATGTGCTTATGTTACAAGTGATAATTCAATAAAGGCATTAAAAACAAAAAAGAAATTAACTTTAAAGTGACCCCCACTCATTTTGTACAGGCATCTTGCTATCCTCCATATTAATCTGAAATGTTCTTCATGGCACATGATGTTACACACTTAACTCAGGGTATATCTTCAAATATCAAGGCAACCAAAAAAAAAAAAAACACTAGGCTGAGTAAATTCTTATGAGAAAGCACTTGTCCTTCTATTATTCAGTTTTAATTAAAAACACACACACACACACACACACACACACACACACACACACACACACACACACACAAATCTATGCATTAGAAACTGTTTTCTGTAAGGAATTATGTCGTACTTTATATATCAAGTCATTAAAAAAAGCTTTATATATCTGTAAAGACACCTTACTCAGCTAAGAATCCTTAATCCAAGGTGGACGAACAATACAGAAATATTACTCTAGTTAGACAAGAATGCATAGTTTTTAGTAATTTGATATTGCTTCTGGCTTCTTCCCCCTTATAATTTATTTTTGCATATTCCATGCATTTCTGGTTCATCACATTTCAGATGTACACTACTCCATGGAGTTAACAGATTTCTAGTGTTTATTTTATTTTTTTTTTGCTGAACTGTCTGACCTATACATTTCTATTTTGTCTTCTTATTTCAGTAACCACATTTCAACCAAATCTACTTGAAAATTAGATATATTAATGTATGCATACTACTTCAGATTTTAATTGTTTCTCTTAACTCATCCATTCTTCAAGCAGACACATATTCATTTACTTTAATGCTATGCACTCATTCTACTAGCATAGATGAAAAAATTGAGTAAATGTGTTTTTTTTTCATTATAGAGAAAAATATATATATAATGCTCAAATGACATCAAATCCTAACATATATCCAATCTATGAATTAACCAACCAGTTGTTCCAGATCAGGAAATAACATTAGAATGGTAACTAATTAGAATACAAAATGGAACAAACTAAGATAGGTAATATCAATCTTAAAGCCTAGAGTATATTTATGGTATTATAACAAATGACAGTGCACTTCACATAGATTTCTGTTTAGATAAAGAAGTAAATGTGGCTATACCAATAATAGCAATACATTAAAAAAAACTCTAGAAAACTGGGTAAAAACATATATTTGGGTAAAAACAAGTAGAGGAAAATGTTAGAGAAGAGTGCACTGATGATAAAAAAAGGGAGAGGTTCCCCTCATTTATTATTTACAATATACTGAGTCTGTATCTTTTCAAAGGTGGTCTTCATAAATTTAGGAGAAAAAAGTACTGAAAAGAAATCCTAGTGAAGACCCAAAGGAATTTTACATTTCCATGTTCAACATGTTTGAGAAGCACAGGCTCACAGACCTGTAGCTATCAAGGATTCTGCTGCTACCAAATGATGGAGTCGCTAGTCCAATAATGTATCCAAAAGTTTAAACATACAGACTGATGATAATGACTTAATATTCAATGGACAGGTATTCCAAAGATGCCTCCTCTATAAAAAAAAATTAAACATTATTCTACCTTCTATGATAATGACCTAATCTTCAAGTGACAATTATTCCAAAGATGCCCCTACTCTCTCTCTCTCTCTCTCTATATATATATATATATATATATATATATATATATATATATACTGTGTGTGTGTGTGTATATATATATATATATATATATATATATATATATATATATATATATATATAGGTTACCATTGAATGATCGAAATGCCGAAATGTCAACAATCATATGGCCGAGACCATATAATCAACATTTGAAATTTTGAACGTTCAAAAAAAAATAAATACACACATTACAAAATAAAAACACAACAGCAGCAATTTTACCATCATCAGCATATTTACTTCACCATATTTCCTCTCTAGATGGCTTTGTTGAGATAAGTACATTGAAAAAAAAGGCACCAACACTGACCACTGTGGGATTCCTTTATTTGCTCTCACCAAAGTAAAACAGACTTAAGTTACTCAAACCCTGGCGCTGCTTCCAAAAGACTTGCTCTCAGTGTAAGTCACCACTTAGATTGAGAACAGGTTGAGAGCTGGTCTTTTGGAATCTGGTCCCTCTAGTAACCTGTTTATAGATAGGCCTTACACTGAAGTAAGTTTGTTACATTGAGAGAAGCTGTTTCAGAATCTGGGCATACCTATATTGAATCTGGCCCCCTGTATTTTTTATTTAAAATCCAATTTTTTATCTAATTAATGGTATACATATTTTTATTAAAAGTTTCCATCTCATTTAGAAAGCAGAACTGAGTCAAATGCTTTTGACAGGTATAAGTATATGATGTCTATATACAAACCCTGATCTAATGTTTTACAGAGGTTGGTACAGATGTTTATGAGGATTGCTTGAGAAAACCTCCTCCAACTGTAAATCCATGTTGACAAATGTTCTTGTGAAAGCCACTATCTGCCAAATTTGTCCTTTCAAAAATCTTACTTAGGATGCTGTTTAACTAATTGGTCTGTAATAATCAATAGCATTACCTTTTTACAGCATTCAGGGACAGGGATAGCTATAACTTTTTCTCATAAAGAGGCCATTTAAATTGTCAGAGTGCAGAGGAGATATCTAATACACCCATGTTATGGCTATATATATATATATATATATATATATATATATATATATATATATATATATTTGTATACAAAATAACTCCGTATGTTTTTTATCAGAAATAATTTTATTTTCAGGGTACAAAAGAATGAGAGTCGATTTGCAAGGCAGGCTTTACATCATAGTACCCTATGTTCCCCAGCTTTTAAACAACTTCAGTGGTGCGGTAAGAAAGGGGAGACACAAGGAGAGGACTGAAGTCATCACTGCACATTCTGTGATTTGCATTTCAATATCGTGGCGTGTGTGTTATTAAAGCAGCCAAATTTTTCACAGGGCATAGTTCAAGAAAAGTGCGTACCTTGCAAATCTACAACAATGGTAACATAAGGATGAAATAGCCATGATAAGGGAAGAGTAGAACGCATATCAAACTCTGAAAACTAAGAAAGAACAATAACATTTCCAAAAGGCTCATTGAGTCACTGCTCAACAAAGCCACAAGTTACTGTATCAATGAGTTTAACATCTCTCTAATAAAAATGTTCTGCTGTGGGTATACATACCTTAAGATACACACACACACACATATATATATATATATATATATATATATACACAATGTGTATGTGTGTGTGTGTGTTTATCAACAGATATATATATATATATATATATATATATATATATATATATATATTTATATATATATATATATATATATATAGATGCATAGATAAATATAGATATATCTATATATATTTATATATCTACACACACACACACACACACATACACATACATATATCTCATCAACACCAAGATATCTATCTATCTATCTATCTATCTATCTATCTATCTATCTATCTATCTTTGTGTGTGCATGAATTAGCCCAAATTCCCATCTGCCCACGAGCACTGTCTGGTTAACTGTGCTGCTTAAGATCATACAGCAGTCAAATAAGGTCTCAGGGAATCAAATATTGTACCACAAGAACTAAAGCTCACAGCCTTAAACCCTCTGCACTAACTGCAGACTTTCAAGCACTGCACAAACAGCCTCCCAAAACACTGCTCACTTTAACCAATCCCCTAGAAATAATTCATTAAAATTACAACAAAAAATTATCAAAGTTAAAGAATGGCACATAAAAATAAAACATACAATAGAAATTAAAATAGTAAGCCCATCAAAACAAGACTGAATGTGGCTATCTAAGCTAATATTAAACTAAAACATAACTTAGATAATCCCAAGAAACAGACTCAGCAAGAGCAGTAAGTGGTTCACCAAGCAGTGCTGCAAAACACAGCACTAACACATAGATAATACAATACACAATAAAAAACTGCTGAACCAACCCAAGGCAGAACAAAGACATCCAAAAATCAGTCCAAAAGCATTTAAACGTTTATTGTGTGAGCGCTTTCACAGTTCCTTAAAACTGCTTTATCAGACAACATTCTACTAAATATAATTTAGTCTATTTAGCTGTCTGTCAAGAGTGTCGTTCTTTCTATATAGGTAAGACAGACAGGAGGCTATGCGATCATATCAGGTAACACTTGTATTAATAATTCTGTACATATGAATGCCTTGGTGAAACATATTGCAAACAATGACAGTGCACATGAGTTTAGGTTCATGGTTATAGAGTTTATATCTCAGGACAAGTGAGGGGGAGATTTAAGAAATCAGGTAGAGACTTGTGAGCTGAAATGGATTATTAGGATGAGAGCCAATAAAGGTAAAGGGCTTAATGATAAAATGTGCATTAAGCCAGTGCTTAAGAATAGGCCCTACCTAAATCCTGAATGCAACAGGTTTTAACCATATAACCCAAAGAAACGGAATAACAGTGCAAAACGCAAACTAATAAACAATCCACAAAGCACTGAATAGAGGAGAAGCCAGGCACCGGACATCTGAAGTAGAATGGCAAGGTTTATTGAAGCAACCCAAACACAAACGTGAAACGCTTAGACAATCACAACGCGTTTTTCGTCAATGCAACAGACTTCATCAGACAAAAAAAACACAGCTTTAAAAACATATATATATATATATATATATATATATATATATATATATATATATATATAGTATGCCAAAAATTCAAATAAACCAATAGATGAACATCTCATGAATAAATAATGCATCCTGAGTGGGGAAAATGTATAGCTTCATATAAAAAAATATATAGCTTCATATAAAAATATATACATAAAAATGTGTAATGTTAAATATATAAATATAAATATATATATAATTTTCTCAATGGGGTTTAAGAAAGCAGAAACTATTAATATAAACATAAAAGCAGAAAGAGTTCAACCTACTTTACTGTAGAAATGCTTGCAAATACTCCCATCTAGTGATCAAGGTGAAAATAGCAAGTATCCTAAAAATAACAGGAATCCTAAAATTATCATTTCATACAAACCCATAAAAACAATAATTTCATAAAATTGTGTGTATTGCCTAAAATATTTCAAAAAAGTAATCTTGAAATATAAAATGAAATATTACAAAATATCAAATAAATTCTTACAACACTATTATATAATAATTTAAATATATAATGTATGTCCAACATAATAGAAAGTGTAAGTAAAAATGTATACATATATATAACTATAAATATAACTTTAAAAATGACTTAAAAATTAAATATAGCATGAATGTTAGGATTTTAAAATTTAAATTTTTTTTTTTAAATTGGATGGGTGGTGGACCTTCACAATCTAGCAGCCCTCATTTTTAAGTTAGATGAGTTTTTACAGTACATTGGTAATACTACTGAATTTTTAAAATTTACATATGAAATTGGCCTTCGGGAAATTAATTACCTAGATATAACTTTAATTAAAGATGAGGATCATTTCAAATCAAGAATATTTAGGAAGAAAACTTTTTCCAACTGTTATTTACATTTTACTAGTGGACATCCTATCCACCAAAAAAGAAGCATTGTGAAAGGTCAGTTTGTTAGGATTTCAAGAATGACCTCTAACAATTTTGATTTTAACAAAGAGACTGAATTTGTGGTTCAAATGTTTTTAGAAAGGGGATACCCCTTAGACTTTATTACAAAGATAAAGGATGAAGTAATTAGGGGTAGAGAAAACAGATTTCAACCTATTTTAGGAAAAGGAGTTCTAGATTTTGTACATGGTGATAACAACACCATTACAGAGGCTCTAGATACCCCTAATAAAATTGATAAGAATTACAATATAGCTTTTATTACAGATTTTAGTGGAGATGGTGGCATCATCCAAAAAACTTTTGTGAAAGAATGGGATAAATTTACTAGAATTAGTGATCTTGGGCTACAAGAGACTACACCCCTCAAGTTTATTTTCAGAAGGGGACGCAACGTAAAAGATTGCTAGTTGCCTATACCTAACGTGAAAAAGAAAACAGTTAAGCCTAATGGCACTTTTTCATGTAAAATGTGTGCGCAATGCCCTTGGATGGCTGATACTACAAGTGTTTTTATTGAAGCTAGGGGAAAGGAAATAAAAGCCAAGTCCCACAATACTTGTGATTCTGCAGGAGTGGTTTACATTGCTATATGTAAGGTTTGTTCGAGTTTTTATGTTGGCAAAACTGAAAGAAAGATTAGAAGAAGAATATATGAACATGTTAATGATATAAAAAATAAGAAAATAACCAATGCATTATACAAACATACACACACCTGCCCCCTAGCAAAACACACTTTTTTTTATTATAGAAGAAATACAAAAAGATGAGAGGGGTGGGTTATGGGAAACAAAGATCGAATATTGAGAATTGTATTGGCAAATTATTCTTGAAGCCAATAGGTCCCCAGGACTAAATGACAATGTTTCCCTTGCCCCAGTTTTAAAAATGAGGGCTGCTAGATTGTGAAGGTCCACTACCCATTCAATTTAAAAAAAAAATTTAAAATTTTAAAATCCTTACATTCATGCTATATTTAATTTTTAAGTCATTTTTAAAGTTATATTTATAGTTATATATATTTATACATTTTTTACTTACACTTTCTATTATGTTGGACATACACTATATATTTAAATTATTATATAATAGTGTTGTAAGAATTTATTTGATCTTTTGTAATATTTCATTTTATATTTTAAGATTACTTTTTTGAAATATTTTAGGCAATACACACAATTTTATGAAATTATTGTTTTTATGGGTTTGTATGAAATGATAATTTTAGGATTCCTGTTATTTTTAGGATACTTGCTATTTCCACCTCGATCACTAAATGGTAGTATTTGCAAGCATTTCTACAGTAAAGTAGGTTGAACTCTTTCTGCTTTTATGTTTATATTTATAGTTTCTGCTTTCTTAAACCCCAGTGAGAAAATTATATATATATTTATATTTATATATTTAACGTTACACATTTTTATGTATATATTTTTATATGAAGCTATATATTTTTTTATATGAAGCTATACATTTTCCCCGCTCAGGATGCATTATTTATTCATGAGATGTTCATCTATTGGTTTATTTGAATTTTTGGCATACTATATATATATGTGTTTTTAAAGCTGTGTTTTTTTGTCTGATGAAGTCTGTTGCATTGACGAAAAACGTATTGTGATTGTCTAAACGTTTCACTTTTGTGTTTGGGATGCTTCAATAAACCTTGCCATTCTACTTCAGCTGTCCGGTGCCTGGCTTCTCCTCTATTCAGTGCTTTGTGGATTGTTTATATGTTTTAACCATATATTTTTTATTTTTATGTGCCTTTGTGTGTTTTCATATGTATGTTTTTTTACTTGTTTTTTTTACATTCTTCATATATATATATATATATATATATATATATATATATATATATATTTATCTGGAAGTGCAATAGGATAGGTAAAGATGTGATTTTATGTGTTCATACACTGTTTTTATGATGTTTTAAATCTTCTTTCTGATGATACATTTTTAGATGCAAGTTTATTTTTAGATTGAGAACTAGTGATGTCATTTGTAGATTGATTAATTGTGTAATTGTTTTCATTGGTTGATTTTTCTTTAATATAGGCTGTTGTATTAATAGAATGTTGTCTGATGAAGCAGTTTTAAGGAACTGTGAAAGCGCTCACACAATAAACGTTTAAATGCTTTTGGACTGATTTTTGGATGTATTTGTTCTGCCTTGGGTTGGTTCAGCTATGTTTTATTGTTTATTAAAACATAACAACTGCAAAGCTAAGAAACATACTTCTGAAATGTTCTGCTTTATGTGGAGTGCTCCTATTTAAAACACTGTTCCACCTCAAGTGTGCTCCATTTTCTGCAGCTTCATTTGTTCAGCCCCAATGCAGTACTGAAGCAATAAGAGATCACCTTCATGGATCATGTCAGCAGTCAAGCAGTTTAATCATTAGTGCCCTTAATATTCACTCTAGCAGATATTGAATTTATGTATGGTTTTGTTTGTCATCCTGAACGTAAGCACTTGAGAACAATGTGTCATATACTCTGTTACAGATTAAACTGGACTGCTCCAGTTTTAAATAGTCCCGAAGTAGTCAAATATGGTAATCAGAACAGAATAAAGTGAAGTTAAAGTTTAAATCACTGAATAACACATAAGCAAATGTTTAACCAAAATGTTGTTGACACAGGCTCATTTCTGTCCCAGGAATTCATTGACAAGCTTAGTGCAAAAGGCTCTGTTCCCATAATGCATTATTTTGCAATTTAGAGACATGTTAGCTGCAATGAGGAAAGACCTCATTGCCAGCTAATTTGCATGTCTCTGAATCTGCACATCATGGTAGTCATCTGCTGCTCATGTAGGCATCCCTCCAGTTACTCTCCCACATACACAAGTACACATTCAAACTTAAAAGCACACACACACACACACACACACACACACACACACACACACACACACACACACACACACACACACACACACACACACACCTCAGTACCTACACTTGTCCCTGACTTGTCTGCCCTCTTGTGGTCCCCCCTCCACCTGATCCCTGTAATAGCTGAAGTGCTATTATGGTCCCACCACTACCCAAGCCCTGTAATAGCTGAAGTGCTATTATGGTCCCCCACTACCTGATTCCTGTAATAGTTGAACTGTCATTATGGCACAATTGTAGTTGCCCTTGTGACTAGTGGCTCCCCCATCCCTCAGTCTCTGTATTGTTGTAAGTTCCAGCTGTAGAATCCCTGGTGTCCAGTGTTTCCCCCACAACCCTGATACCATTACTTATGTTGGTGCCAGCATGGTATGTAGGGATAGGGAATCCCTAGTGCCTATTATTTCCCTCCACCCTCAGAGTCTCTGTACTGATGTCATGGTAGGTAGCTGAGCACAGTCTTGTCACCATGTTCACTACCACAACATGGTGGGGCTAGCGATGCTGATCTACACGGCTGAGTGATTTCTTTGAATCAGTTGGTGTGTAGATACCTTCTTGGGGTTGGTTCCTGGAGAGAGAGCACATGGATAATTATGATGTGCCTCTCCCTGGACTGCGTCATTAGCAAAGCTGCTGAGCAAGCCCTAAGTGGTGCTGCAGGTCTTCATGCTAAATCACTGTGTAGCACCATGTTAGGGCTGTAGATGAGTACTAAAAGTTGCCATAACATGTACATGAAGGTGTACATATTGCCTTACCTTTATGGATTCTTCCCTATGTATTTAAGTTGTGCAGGTTTCTGAAAAATCGAGTTGCTGGCTACTGAGACTTGTCTGCATATATCTCTGAATCTCTGCAGTTAGCCATCTGAGCTCACTGAAAGTTGTTAGACTGCTTTGAAATTCCTTTGTTAGTGTTAATTAGCTTGGGGGTTTCTACTAACATTAAAATCTGTGTTGTTTACATTTCTAGTAATCATTTTAAATCGAGTTGCTGGCTACTGAGACTTGTCTGCATATATCAACTGGACATAAGCTGATTTAAGTATATTTTCTGCACTTACTTAAGATGTGAGTGAGTAATTATTGTGTGTCTTGGATTCAGTAAATATTGTGTGTGTCTCTGAATCTCTGCAGTAGTTTCTTACCCACCCTCCCTGTTTCTTGTTGTGGTGTTAATCTTGGTGGCTTTGGAATTGCCCGCCCCTGCTGTAAATCTCTCTTTGCACACTCCTCCTGGACCCATCTCATTCGCTCACTCAACTGAGTACAGTGAGATCATATTTTGATTTTGGATATTCTTACCAGTCCCATCTCCTCTGCAGTGTACAGAGAGAGCACTTGGGAAGGGCATTCCCCTATAGTATCTTAATCTGCTCTGTTTCCTCCATCTCAAAAAAAAAAAAAAAAATTTGCACTTTATCTGCCTTACTGTATTTGTGTTTCTTCCTACTTTATTACCTTATTTTGCTTTTGCCTCTTTTAAAAGTACTCAGTTCAATTTATTCTGCTGCCTTTATTACTGCTTGTTAGTAGCCTGATTAAATTGTAACTAAATTTAAATTGGAACCTGTGCACTGAGAGAGAGCCTTACAAGACTATCTGCAAATATATAGAGCTGAGTATATTTTTCTGTATCATTCTGTATTATAGAGCTAAATTGTTGCTTAGATATCTGTTGTCTTACTGTTCTGCAAATATACAGAGATCAGTATATATTTTTCTGGTTTTATAATTTGCACTGTAATTCCTCACATCTCTGTTGAAACTGTCTTCCCCACACCCCTCTCCCTGTTCTTGGCTGTTGTTTAAATTTGGTGGCTTTTGCAGTGCCCGCCCCACTATAGATTTGATCTAGGACACTCCCCCAGTCCCATCTCTTTACTGCATTCTACCTAATAAACCCTTTCCGCACTTGCTTTTAGTCCTTTTTAATTTAATTACATTTTTTCAAACTCTGTGTGGACTAATATTGCTACATACTCAAGTGTGCCAGCTTGCACTGCATGTGAATTGTTTTTACTACTGTTTTTGCTACTTTTCTGAAAAAAAAAATTGTAAGCCTGTTTCCTACCTTTCCTGTAATTAGTGTTCCAGATACAGATTTGCTGTATCCAGGACTGTTGTAAGCTTCTGAGCCCCCAAGCCTTTCTGTGTTGGAGGAAGCCTTCTAGCTTATCAGTGGGAGTGGCAAGCATTAGGTAACCTGTCTACCACATAAGGAGTGGTTCTGGCCCAGAATTTGTAGTTATGGGCCGTTTGGGCAGTCTTCCATCTCTCTCAACTTTCTGATTTGAAGGCCTGCATTTGCACTTGTTTCTGTCCTGTAACTCCTGGGCCCATCTCATTTGCTCACTCAAAAAAAAAAATGTATCTGCTTTTACTGTATTTGTGTTTCTTCCTACTTTATTTTGCTTTTGTGTCATGTTAATAGTACTCAATTGTATTTATTACTGCTTGGTGTAACTCATTCTAAGCCTTTTAGTTTAAGCACTTGGGCTTCAAACCAGTTGTTTTACATTAAGAAGGTTTGTGGTCTGCACTGTTCAAAATCTGCACTCTTGTGGGAGGAGAGGCTGGACTCTGCCCTTCTGAGCTGGGAATTTCTGGTTAAAGGCTTATAGTGCCTGCATATTTGAACTGCTTCTTACTGAAATTGGTACACCTTGTTTGCTGTAGCATAGACTAGATCCAGGCCTGCTGAATCTAGCTTTGTTTGTATAACTTGAGCACTAATCCAGGCATTCTTTAAAGTATTCAATTGTATTTATTACTGCTTGGTAGTAACTTGATTAAAGTGTAGCTATCATTCTAAGTCTTTTGGATTAAGCACTTGGGCTTCAGACCAGTTGTTTTACATTAGGAAGGTTTGTGGCCTGCACTGTGGTGGCAGGACAGGTAGCTTACATCCTTCTAAGTTGGGAACTGCTGACTGAGGGCTCAGTGTCTGTTATTCTAAAAGTGTATTAGTTCTGGTTTAAGCACTTGGGCTTCAGGCCAGTTATTTTACATTAAGAAGGTTTGTGGTCTGCACTCTTGTGGGAGGAGAGGCTGGACTCTGCCCTTCTGAGCTGGGAATTTCTGGTTAAAGGCTTGTAGTGCCTGCATATTTGAACTGTTTCTTACTGAAATTGGTACACCTTGTTTGCTGTAGCAT
This sequence comes from Protopterus annectens, assembly GCF_019279795.1. Lineage (NCBI taxonomy): Eukaryota > Metazoa > Chordata > Ceratodontiformes > Protopteridae > Protopterus > Protopterus annectens. Next base: position 827,505,545 of record NC_056732.1, read on the forward strand.
AGACTAGATCCAGGCCTGCTGAATCTAGCTTTGTTTGTATGCTTGTTGTTTGTTTGCTTGTCATTTCCCTGAAACGCTAATTCCCCCTAAAACGCGGCTTTTCAGCGCTTCTGTGGATCCCTAGTGATATCTGCATTGCTTACTGTACTTATTTCCTTGTTTCACTTGAAAGAATGTTACTGTTTGTCGTTTTTGCATTTAAGTTACCTGTAACACATTGCATTTAAGTTACCTGGCACTTGCTCACTAAAGCAATTATATAAGTCAGCACTAAAAAATTAAAAGCACTACACCCTCACAAACTCCCCTTGAGTACCTTGTTCCCCATTGGCCCTTTTTTCAATTATAAAGGAATTTCCAATACTATTCTAGTATGTCCAAAGGTCAGTTGTCAATCTCCTCTCTTGTCCAGCTGGTGAATCTGGGAATCTTGAGGCAATGTTACAACTGCCTCATGTACACAGACAACCGTCTCCTCCTCCCAACAAATTCCAACACATGTGAGAGATGCAACCATAAAGCCAAACTGGAGGCTAAGCTCTCTCAACTCAGTACTGGTGTAACCAGTCAGGAGGAGAAGGAAACCACATTCACTACAATTCCAGTCTCACATAGACCTACCACGACAGCAAACCAAACACATAAACACACAAAAACATACTCGGAGGCTCTAAATAAAAATCTGCCTAAGCAGCAGAGACCTCCAAAGCAGACACCCAAGCAACTGCTACCCCAAAACAAAACACGTGCAACACATAGCTCACAAAGCCAGTGTGCCGAACAGTCACAGCCCTTAAGGCTAAACAACACACCTGATACACTTGTAATAGGTGACTCTATCGTCAGGCACACTGATGTCCCGCTCACCAGGCTGAACAAAGAGAAGGTCACAGTGAGCTGCCTGTTGGGCACTAGGATCCGCCACATAACACAAGCACTCAGGTCACTCCAAGGCAAGTACAAATATGACTCGGTCATTGTCCATGCTGGTGTGAATGACCTGAGACGTACTTCCCTGGACTACATGAAAAGAGACATAGAGGAGCTCTCTGAGCATGTAGCCCAGGCCAGTATGACCCTGACCTTGAGTAGCATCTTACCCTCACCAAGAATGATGCCACAATATGAAGACAAGATGATCAATTTCAACAATTGGCTTAAGTATTGGTGTCATACAAAGGGGATCAATGCCTGTCAGCCTGGGATGACATGCTCGACAAGCCACGATGCTTCGCTAGGGATGGCTTGCACCTGTCACCCCTGGGCTTTCGGATATTGGCAAAGGCTCTTGCTTCCCCATAGTGCCTTTTTAGGCAAGGCTCAAAAGACAAACCCACCTCCATAGGTATCACAAGGGATAAGAAACTAAGAGTAATGCTACTCAATGCCAGAAGTCTAAACCTCAAGATGCACGCACTCAAAGCTCTCCTTAGCATGGAGAACATTGATATCTGTGCAGTAACAGAAACCTGGTTCAAGGCTCCCGAGAGCACCCCAGCACTACCAGGTTATACCTCATACCATGCTTTTCAGCCCCAAAACTTGGACTGAACCACAAAAGGAGGGGGAGTATCAATATTCGTCAAAGATAACCACACCTCCAGGTTGGTGGCACAGCACGAAGCATCAGAGACTATCCGTGTGCAACTAACAGTGGGTAAAACTGCCTTCCAGTTTATAGCCTGCTACAGACCACCCTCCCAAACCCAGGAACCCCACTCGGCCTTCCTGAGAACACTGGAGAATATGAAGGTCTCTCCAAACGCCATTATATTGGGCGACTTCAACTACCCAAACATAGACTGGGAGCATTACTCTAGCTCCAACACCCTAGCCCAAACATTCCTAGAATTTATAAACTCAAATGCTATGGAACAACTTGTTACCACTCCCACAAGAGGGGAAAACATACTGGACCTGATCATCACCAACATGGGGACTATATGCTCCAGACCAGAAGTGTATCCCTCATTGGTAAGATCAGACCATAAACTAATCTCACTGGATATTCACATCCCGACCCCACCCCCTGCCCAGAAAACCACAGTGAAATACTTCTCTAAAGCAAATTTCACACTCCTCAAAACCGAGGTGGAATCCTTCAAAGCACCCCGAGCCTGTGGAAAATACGGCCCAGACCGCAGAATCCTTTATAAACGCATTCTAAGAACACCTTCAGGAATGCATGGATTATGCAATCCCAAATAAAACCAAGACCCAATCCTCCAAAGGCAGACGTCCTGTCTGGTGGACCCCAGCCATAAACAAACTATACAATAGAAGGAGGAAGCTACTACATGATAGAGCAAAATCCCAAAAATGGAAGGCATCTCTGATCAGTATTAGCAAAAAACTACGGGCACTCATAAAATCGTCTAAGGCCAGCTTCGAGAGAAAAATTGCACAGGACACCAAGGATAATCACAAGGCTTTCTTTAGTTATGTTAGGAACCTGGGTGGGAATTCCCAGATATGCTCAGAATTAGTCCAAAATGACAAAAATACATCGAACCCACAGACATTGCCAACATCCTAGCTGACAGGTTCAGTGCAAACTCCCCCCCCCACCAAAAGGGCAAATATCTATCCCAGCAGAGTGCTGCCCCCCTGACATCTCAGATGCTCAGGTAAGAGCCGCCCTCTCCAAAGCAAAAAACACAGCATCAATGGGACCAGACGGTGTCCTGGGCTGCGTCCTACATGAACTTCAAGAAGAGCTAAACCCAAACATAAAACTACTGTTCAATCTCAGCCTTACTACAGGATATGTACCCAAAGAGTGGCGTACAGCAACAGTGGTCCCTCTCCACAAAGGTGGTGCATCAACGGATCCTGGAAACTATCGCCCCATAAGTCTGACTAGCTTGGCCTGAAAAGCTATGGAAAGGATCATCATGAACCTCATAAATAAAGATATTGGGGACCTACAGACACTGGATCCTACCCAGTTCGGCTTTGTTAAGGGAAGATCCTGCCTCTTAAACCTGGTCAATTTCTTTGAAACAGTCACCAAGGCCATTGACAAGGGGAAGGTGGTCCACACAGCCTACCTGGACCTCGCAAAAGCCTTTGATACAATACCCCACTCGGGCATTATAGATAAGCTCACCAGCTTAAATATAAACCCCTATGTCACTAGATGGGTTGCAAACTGGCTCAAGGACAGAACCCACATGGTTAGAATTGCTGGAGCCATGTCAGACTCCAAACCAGTTACAAGTGGCGTCCCACAAGGCTCAGTCCTGGGACCTCTCTTGTTCGGTATATATTTCTCGGCGGTACAGGCCAACACGGAAGGACTGTGGCTGACCAAGTTCGCAGATGACTGCAAACTGGGCGCCATAATCGACTCTCCAGCCGACACAAGCATCCTCCAAAAGGGCCTCATAGAAACAGACAACTGGTGCCAGAGCCATGGCCTCAAGCTAAATGCCAAAACGTGTATAGTCATCCCCTTTGGCAAAAACAAAGTACCCACAAATTACCACATAGGTGGTAATAGTAATTAGGGACCTGGGGGCCCAAGTTGATAGCAATCTCTCATTTGACAACCACGTGGCCAAAGTGGTTAGAAAAACATTTTATATAGCCAACCTAATCATGAAGGGTTTCACATCTAGATCAGGGGAGGTCATCGTGCCTCTTTACTCATCCCTCATCAGGCCCATAACTGAGTGCAATGCCCCTTTTGGGATGTACTTTACCAGACACCTGCAGCAACTGGAAAGACCCCAAAAGTACCTCACCAAGAGGATCAAAGGGCTCAAACAGATGCCATATGCTGCCTGGTTAAAGAAACTCCAGCTCTACTCAGTGGCATACTGCCTGCTCAGAGACGATCTGTGCCTGACGTATAAAGCCATGTCCAACCCGGAATTAATGGACATGCTGCACCTCAGAAAATCCAAATCCCATCGAGCTACGTGCTCGAGAGACTTGAACCTCAGCACTGAAATAAATAGGACATTCTGGCGGGACAGATTCATAACCCAGAGGCTCCCTTCACTCTGGAATAAAATCCCAGTCCAGGTTAGGCAAAGTCCCTCATTGACTCTCTTCAAGAGGAATCTTGATGAGTGGATGGGAGATCGTAGGTTTACCCCAGGTATCACTTCTGTGTCACTGTTAGACAGAGGCACAGTATACTAACCTCGAAAAAGGGCATAGCAAAATTAATTTAAAATGGGTGGCAAAAGTCAAACACACTCTGGCTAGGCTTATAAATGCCCTAGGGAGATAGCCTAATATGAACCTATGAACCTATGGTAGTATGCTTATCTTAGGCTCTAAGAACTTTATTTCTTGAAAAAAAAAATGTTAAACACTTTTTTAAAACACTATTAGAGATGCCTTCAGTATTATCTGTTCCTGTTGCATTTTGTTTTCTGTTTTGAGAAATCTGTTTGGCCTGGTGATGCTGCTTTTTGTGGCAGATGGGTGCTTAACAGCTGTATATATTTTTGTAGAATGTCCACATTTGTGCCTAATATTTTTGGCCTGTTTCTCATAAAATTGTGGTTGAAGTCAGACAATAATGACAGACAACTGAGTTTCAGACTTCATACCCTTCACAAAATACATGATAATGCAAAATCTGTTAGTCTATTAACTTTCCAAGTTAGTAGAAGCAATATTTAAAAAGTGCACGTATTTTGGGTCTTTGTTCCCTCCATTATTTTTGGCTTTGTCCAGATTTCTTGCCCTAAGAGGTTGAGCGGTATGGCACTTGAGTTATGTAGGCTTCACATTTCTTTTGTTTTTTCACTGGTTATTTTGTTCCTGAGTGATACTTAAATGCACAGAGTATATATGTGCCTTTTTTTCAAGTCTTGCACAACTAGATGCATTGTTAACTCGCTGTTGTGATTTGAAACAAAGAAGCAAGGAATATAATCTAATCTCTTTTTGTGTCCAAAGTATAGATGTTCATCATATTGATCACTGCTGCAGTAGCCTTAGCTATATGGGTTATATCCTGCCAAGGATATAATAACTGGCCACCTTACAAAGCCTCAGGGCACCTTCCACATACCCAAACTATCAGTCAGCTTGAGCTGAGCTGACCAAATATACAGATTTGGGTGCCAAGTTCTTTAGAGCTTTCCTGCCACTGAAGGGTACTTTCTTTTGCTGGCTTTCAAGGATCAATGGTCACTTTGGGTTGTTCCTTTCCTGGGCATGTAACTTTTCTTTGGGGAAAAAACTTCCTCTTTATAGAAATTGTTATGTTATTCTATTTTCCCATTTAGGAAACTCATTTGAAGCTAGGAGTGTATGTTTTAATGGACTCTCACAAGATTTAACTGTACTTTTAAAATGGAGTGCTCTTTTTGTTAGTTTAAAAGTTGCTTAAAGTAAATTAAAACCATTTTCTGGGAAGAAACAGGAAACTTAACATACACCTCTATTCCTCCTCAAGTTGCCATAGATAGGAGTAGTTTACTGGATCTAGCTCAGGATTTAATTCAGGCTATTGATCCTTTTCATAGGGTGGTTTCTGATAAAAGAGAGATACCGCTTTTCCTGAAGAGATTCAACATTTTTGAATCTGGACAGAAAGATGAACGGACAGATGTAGGTGGTTTCCTCTCAGTTTTCTGATTCAGACTCAAAGAGTTTCTGAATGTCCTGTGGAGGGGTTCTCCTTCACTGAGACAATTTCCAGAATGTGCCACTGTTTTCAGTATGAGAACTCTGAGGTTTCTTAGTCCCTCAGAAAATACTATGAGCTGTTACAGAAGGAATTTGCAGAACCTTCACCTCTTCCCCCAGTTCTGGCAGCTCTGCCACTTTCTGGAATTTTCCTGACTGTCAGCCTGCTGGCCCTATAAAGGCAGTTGGAATATATAAAGTTCCTTAATCTTTTAAGTTTTTTATATACTTTTGCCAAACCTTTCCCAGGAAGTATAGCTTTAGTTAATCCTACTGATACTAAATATTTGGTTAATTCCAATCATACTCTTTCTGACAAGGATGGGGAAATTACTGATATGAGAGGTTCTCCAGTTCGATTCTTGGCTGGGGTACCTTCTGTGCTGAGTCTGCATGTCCTCCCTGTGGTCGCATGGGTTTCCTCCGGGTGCTCCGGTTTCCTCCCACATCCCAAAGACATGCAGTAGGTGGATTGGACACTCTAAATTGGCCCTAGGTGTGAGTGTGTGCATGTGTGTGCCTTCTGTGGAAGGTTGGGCGCCGGGCTGGCAACTCGATACTGTAAAACTCCACTGCCAATCATGAACGGACAGATGATCCACTGTGGTGACTCCTAACTGGGAAAAGCCGAAAGAAGAAGAAGAAGGGAAAAAAGTGTATGCTTCTGTAACTTTGATTTTCAGAATTTTAAATTGTCAGGCTCATATGTTAAAGTTTATTCTGGCTAATTGTGAAAGTGTGAGGAATGTTTTGTCTGCAGTTTCTTTTTGTATGGAAAGGTCTGCTTTAAATAATTTAGTTTCTTCTACTGCACAAGCTACTATTCATTGTCTAGAGTGTGTGTGTTAAGACTGTTGCTAGTTCCTCCATAGCTGTGGCCACTGGTACTGTTTTGAGGAGGTTTGCCTAGCTACTTTCTCAGAACTTTCCCAATGATGTGAAAAATTTAATTTTAAATTCTCCTTTGGATAGAGATTTAGTTTTTGGTTCCTTTACTGCAGAGGTTATGAAAAAGTGTGAAGAAAGAGTGAAGTTGATACAGGGAATCTCAAAGATTTTCAGCCCTCCTTTTAAAAAATTTATAAGAGACTCTGTAACCCCTGACCCAATTTTGGCATCAAACAAAATAAACAGTCTCAACAAAATGCAGGTAAATTGACATTAAGAAGAAATGATATAGGTGGGGGGTCCAAAAGGAATTCAGAAACCTTCTAAAACCAAAGACAGTCCAACAAATCAGAATGACTTTTTAAAGGACCTTGCCTCCTACCCCCCAACCGACACCCTGGCAGTCACCTTTTCTTTTCTAGAAACTTTGAATCTCCATTGTTCCCTTGAAAACAGATAGTTTCACACCAGTGGGTTCTGAAGATCTTTTATCAAGGTTACAAATGGCAGTGGGAGAAAATTCCTACTTTTCAAGAAGTAATTCCTCATCCATCAGACCATACTTTCTTATTTTCTCTTGTACTTCAACACATGCTGTCCCAGGGAGTGATAGAACAAGTTCCCCCTTCCCAGGTTGGCAAAGGCTTTTATTCAAGGATGTTTTTACTGCCAAAGAAAGAAAATGCTTGGAGAACAGTACTGGATCTTTCTTTCCTAAACCTGTTTGTGACAGTGTCCAAAATCAAAATGATCTTACTTCACAACTTGTTAAGCCTTCTTCTTCATTTAAATTTTCTGGTTAAACTAGATTTAAAAGATGCTTAACATCAGATTTCTATTCATCCAGACTCCAGGCATTTCTTAAGATTTTGTGTATCTGGATCACATTTTCAGCTCTCTGCCTTATTCTTTGGACTAGTCACTGCAACAAAAGTCTTCACAAAGGGTCTATCTCCAGTTATAGCGCATTGCAGGCTAGAGGGTTTCCACATTTTTCCAAACTTAGATGACTTGCTTATCATTGCAGAGTCTTGTTCCAAGTGTAAGGACATTTTCACTTAAGTGATTGCTTATGCAAGCTGGGATTTGAAAAGAATCATCAAAAGTCCTTTTTGACTCCTTCTCACAGGATTTTTTTCCTAGGGTGTCAGCTGGACAACATGGTTTAAAGAGCTTTTCTTCCACAGGAAAAATAGATCTATATCTAGATCTATTTCTAAGGTCTTCCAGTCTGACTTTGGTTACTGCGAGGGAATAACTCATGATATTGGGTCTCATGGCATCTACAATTCTCATGATACCCCTGGCAAGATTCCACATGAGAAAAATAAAGTGGTATCTGAAACCTCTTTCATCCCAGCATCAACATCCTTTGTCTTTTCAAATTTCAATGGTATGGTTTGCCAGAAGAGGAAATAAATTGATGGAGACAGAAAATATCTGTATATCTGGCTCTTCCCCTTTCCCTCCCTGTTCTAAATCAGTCACCTCGGACACATCAGACTGCTAAGGGAGCAGTTTCATGAGGGATAAAGGTGCAAGGTTTGTGGGATACTAAGGATAGATGCAAGATATAAATATAAACAGGTGCTTGCCTGATCAAGGCACCCAACTCTCTGAATCATCTTTGGTCTCCATGACCTCTTCAAGTTTTTACAGACAATGCCACAATCATGTGGTACATCAACAAGTAAAGGGCAACCAGGTTGCACCCCCTTTGCAGACTAGCCAGGTTAGCTTGGGATATAGCTTCACAGCACAGTTTCATTCTGTTGGCATCCTTCATTCTGTCAGAGCAAAACTGTGTGGCAGATAAGGTGAGCAGAGCAAGGGCAGACCTTCACAAATGGAAACTAGATTGGGGTCTTCCAAGATTTGATCCATCTTTGTGGAATTCCTCAAGTATATCTAATTGTTTTCTCTCTGAACAATTAGCAGGCAAGATTCTGCTGCAGCATTCCATGCAAGTAGGCCTGGAAGAATGACGCATTTTCCTTTCCTTGGACAGGAATGTGCCTGTATGCTTTCCCACACTTTCCACTGATATCCAGGGTACTTCTGAAGATTTATAAGGAATCCCCCAAGATCATTGTGGTAACTCTGTTCCTGTCCAGGAAATGGTGGTTCTCCTTTCTTTTGGAAATGCACAGGGTCAGTTATCACAAGCTTCCTCAAAGAGTGGAGCTACTCATATAAGTTCAAGGGTGTTTGATACATCCCATCAATCAACTTCAACTTACTGTCTGCATGCTAGGGTCTTAATTCTATTTAGGCATATGTTTACTGAGCATGTGCAGCGAGTTCTAATGGGGGCAAGAGTACCTTCTACCAGAAAATCACGTAAAAATGGAGGAGTTTTTCTAGTTGATGCCAACAATGTAACCAACACCCATTCAAGGCTAGCTGTTCTCTGGTTTTACAATATTTGAGTGAGTTACTAACTCATGGCCTTTCTTACTCCTCCATCAAGGTTTATTTATTGGCCATTTTTGCATGTCTGTCAAATGGATCCTCCTCTTTCAATGCATTCTCATGTCAAAATATATTTTAAAAGGGGTTTTGCATAAGAGGAATTCAAGAAAATTGGTGGCGCCTCCTTGAGATCTTAATCTTATGTTAAAGTTAACACTTGCTCCATATGAACCAGCTAATCTGGGTGATTTAATGTTCTTAACATGGAAATAGTTTTACTGATTATTCTGACCTCAGCATGGAGGGTTTCAGAGTTGCAAGTGCTTATCGTGAGTCACTCTGTTGCATTTTCCACAGAGATAAGGTTTCTTTGAGAACTAACCCTTCTTTTATGCTGAAAATGGCATCTGAGTTTACTTTAAGCCAAACTATCCATCTTTCTGTTTTCTTTTCTGAACTTTCTGAACCTAAAAAGGAGGGAGAAAAGATACTCCATACCTTAGATGTCCACAGACAACTCAGGTACTATCTTGACGAAACTAAATATTTCAGATCTTTAGATCAATTGTTCATTTCTTGTAAAGGTAAATCGAAGGGACAGCAAGTGCCATAACATATTATTTCTAAATGGTTAAGGCTACTACTCTTTGTTATATTCACCAGAGCAAAACTATTCCAGGTAGGGTCAAGGCCCACACTGCCAGGACATTGGCTTCATCTATGGCTTTTTGGAAAGGGTTGGATTCTAGAAGTATTTTAGAAGGAGCAAGTTGGCCCTCTGTACATACTTTTACAATGCATTACAAGCTTGATTCCTTCTCTAGATTTAGATCAGTCTTTGCTAGGACCATTCTAAAGGAATTCCTGGACCCTTGTCCTTCCTCCTCCTTCCAAATGTAGTAAGCTAGGGTAATCTAACCATATAGCTAAGAATCCTTCAGAAGTGTAAGCAAACCTAACATAACAGTAGATGCTCGAATGATCATTGCTTCAGTAGCCACTTCCTACATCCACCCCCTTGTTTTTTATTGTGTTGTTTAAGCCAGGGTGTGGACATTTATTTTTTTGTTGTTGCTAGCATTGGCCTTTCAGTGTTCAGCTGTCCTTTCTCTATTAGCAAGAAAGCTCTGAAGGTCTTGGCACAAAAAAAAAAATCTCTTTTTAGTTAGCTCAGCTCAAGCTGGCTGATGGTTTGGGTGCATGGAAGGTGCCCTGAAGCTGTGGAAGCTGCTCGGCTGTTATAGCTTTGCTAAGATATAATCCATATAGATAAGGCTACTGCAGCAGTGATCATTCAAGTATTTGCTGTTATAGTAAGTTTACCAAATGTACTTTGCTTAAACTGATAGAACCACTTTTTGTATTTCCTGTTCCTATTGCATTTTGTTTTCTGTTTTGAGAAATATGTTTGTTCTGGTGACTTTGTTCGACGTGGCAGAGAGGCACTTAAATTACCTAGGCTTCAAAGTTCACTTGTTTTTTTCATTGGTTATTTTGTTTCTTGATTGATACATAAATACAGCGAATATATCTATGGCAGTGTCTTCTCCGATAAGACTCAAGGACTGCAACAACCACAAACTATATTGACTCCCTGTTGGTAATTTGAAACAAAGAAGAAAGGAAAGCAAACTAATCTCTATGTCTAAAGTGTAGCTGTTTAAACAGATGGAGCTGTTTTTTGTATTATCTGTTCCTGTCACATTTTGTTTTCTGTTCTGAGAAATTTGTTTGACCTGGTCATTTTGTTCTATGTGGCAGACAGACACTTAATTTCCTTTTTCTGTTGCTTATTTTGTTTCTAGAGTGAAACTTGAATATGCAGAGTATATTTGTTGCCTTGTCTTCTCTGACAAGACTCAAGGCATGCAACAACTACAAGCAGCTTTGACTCCCAGCTGGTGAATTGAAACAAAGAAGCAAGCAGTAATCTAATCTCTTTTTGTGTGTAAAGTGTAGTTGCTTAAATTGCTGCAGTTGCTTTTTGTATTATCTTTTCCTTTTGCATTTTGTTTTCTATTTTGAGAAAACTTTTTGTCCTAGTAATGTTGCTATATGTGGCAGTTAGGCAATTAAATTAAGCAGGCTTCACATTTCATTTCTTTCATTGGTTACTTTGTTTCTTGAGTGACACTTAACTACACAGAGTATCTGTGGCCTTGTCTTCTCTGTTAAGACTCAAGGCCTGCAACTGCAACAAGCAGTGTTACCTCCTTGCTGGTGATTTTTCCCACCCACCACCCCATTCCTTGCTCTGCTTTTAAAACTTGATGATTTTTAACCTGTCTACCCTTACTGTAAATTGAGCATTGAAAGCTCCTCCCATTTTACACTGCTATTGATAATCTTGAATATTTTATTGCCTTTCCTTGTGCTTATTTTGAAAAAAAGAGCACTTTGCCTCTCGTTGTCCATTTTGGTGATTTACTTGCTCTGAATTCATTATGTAGCTAGTTGCTGGATACATTAGTGTATTTTTACACTCCAGTAAACTCTTTTCAGTGTTTTACATTCAAGAAGACTGTGAGGTAGCCTGGTTTTCCTGAGTTGGGAAACACACTAGAAACCCTCGGGTGTAGTTGTTTTATTGGCCAGAGGGCTTATTAGTCAGCTTACCTTATTTTTACTACCTGTATAAATTCGACATGATTGTGAGGCTCTTGCCACGTTTTCACGTGGCTCAGCTCATTTTGTTTCTAAAGTGTAGTTGCTTTCTTGGCATCCTTGCCTTTCCTCAGAAGTGTTTGCCTTGCATCTGGTGTCATCCAGCCAAAGCTAAATACGTTTATTGAATAATCACACTTCTATAAGCTGTTTAAAGTACATCGCTGTTGATATATTGAAGTATTTATTGCCTTTCCTTGTACTTATTTTGAAAAGAGTGCAGTTTTCTCCCATTGTCCATTCTGCTGATGTACTTGGTTTGAATTCATTATCTAGCTAGTTGTTGGATAAATTAGTGCATTTCTACTCTCCATCGAGTTCTTTTCTGTGTTTTACATTAAGAGGACTGAGGATTTTCTATCCAGTGGCAGTTAGTAGTAACCTGGTTTTAGCTCAGTTAATACAAGACCTGTCAAAATGGATATGCACTTTTCCACTTTCTGCAGCCAGTTTGGCGGATATGGGCATCCTGATGTAGCAATTGTCTGAAGTTCACTGATAGCCATTTAAGCCTTAAAGAAACAGATACAGTATGCAAGAAATGTAGATATGCATTGTCAGTGGAGGCAAAACTCTCACACACAGACATACATAATAACCAAGTTATCAGAAATACACAAGCTACAATCATCGCACACAGTATGTACCCTACACATAGACTAAAATATGGTGAGTCTTTTAAATGCAATTTTCCCAAACCCCAAAGACATTCCACTTGTAAAAATCTTTCTCAATAAGCCCAAAAGCACTTTATAAAAACAACACCCAACACTATACATACAGCCATACAAAGTGGCGTCTCATCTACTAAGCTCATAAAGCAAGCCAAGACACTACCCAGTACTCTAGTCATAGTGCACTCCATTTGCAACATACTGATGCCCCTTTTACCAGGCTGAACAAGGAGAAAATAGGTCTTTACACCACAGGTATCAGTATGATTCAGTCTTAGTCCATGTAGGTGTAAATAACCTGAGAAGCACCTCCCTAGACTATATGAAGGGAGACATTATGGAGCTCTTGGACTATGTGTCACAGGCTGGTATGTGTCTATCATTGAACAGCATTCTACCTTCTTCAACGATGATCCTCTAGTATGAACAGAAAATAAGTGAGTCTAATAATTAGCTTAGTTTCTGCTGTATTTCAAGGGGGCATACAATATTTGTCAGCATGGGAGGATATGGTCAACAAACCATATTGCTTTCTTATGATGGTCTCCACCTTCCATCTCTAGGTTCTGAATATTGCTGAAAACACTGTTCTTCCCCTTCTAACGCAGACAAATATATCCAGTTCAGTCTAAAGATGTTGCTGCTCTATGCCAGAAGTCTAAACAAAAAGCTCCACTCTGCCTAAGCTCTCCTCACCTTGGAGAATGCAGACAGTGCAATTACTGAAACATGATTTAAAGCCACAGAGAGCATGTGGGTAGTGTATGGCTTCAGTGACTTCCACACATTTGGATCAGCAACTGCAAAGGCATGGACAGAAGTTTGAGGTGTCTTGATCTACGTAAACAGCATGCATTACTTGGTTAAATAGGATAATGCACTGGAGTTTCTCCACATAAAAATTACCATTGACAAAGTCCCATACCATATCCTAACAAGTTGTAGGTCACTCTCTATGACCTAGGAAACCCAACACTCATAATTAGACATACCGAAGATACTCACCATTAAATCAAATACCATACTCATGGGCAACTCTAATTACCCTTTCATAATCAGACTGGGAATCCTAAATGACCCCACAATTGCAGGCACAGAGATTCCTAGACTTTGTTAACAAACACCATAGACCAGGTAGTGCATACACCCACAAGAGGTGCAAACATATTGGACCTGGGTACTCACAAATATGGGAGAATGCTTCATTCCCCTCCCGTGTCATGTCCTCTCTAGTAAGGGCAGACCACAAAGCTGTCTCCTTCAAGATAAAAAAATCAATTATGTAACCCCTGTAAACCCTGCAACAGTTAAGAACTATTCCAAGGCAAACTACCTCTTATTAAGTGATAACCTGTCAAAATTTCAAGCCCCTCCAAACTCAGATAACACAGCAGCCTGTGCAGAGCTGTTTACAATAACTCTGTATAACCACGTCAGTTATTGCATAGAGGCTGTTTTGTCTGGCAGAAGTAAGCCCAAATCAAACTCAAGAAACAAGCCACCATAGTGGAATCAAAGATTAAACAGGCTGCACAATAAAGGAAAAAAGTCATAAAGTCATAGTTAAACTTAGGAAATACAATACCCAAAAATATAACAACTCTCTCATAAAGCTGGATAGATAGCTCAGAGGGCAAATTAAGACCAACAAAGCTAGTTTTGAGGTAAATGTAGTTTCCTAGGCTATAAACAACCATAAGGCCTTCTTTAGCAATGTCCAAAATCTTAAATGCAACACACAACAGTGTGCAGAACTGGTTGTAAATGGAACCATGTTTATGGAGTTGGAAGATATAGTAAATTTACTGGCTGAGAAATTCTGCTCCAACTTCACCTCCCTGTCTACCCCAACCATCATCCAAGAAATATCATTAAACATAACCTCACCAGCTACCACTATGTGCTCTCTAAGGTCAAAACACAGTCTTGACGGGCCCTGATATCATCCTGGGATGCCTCCTAAACAGTCTGAAATATGACCTATGAGGGCCACTGGAGTCACTTTTCAATCATATCATTTGTACAGGCACTGTGCCATGTAAATGGAGGACTGTAACATTTATCTCTCTCCACAAGGATGGACCATCAATGGATCCTGGTAGTTACAGCCCTATTAGTCTGACTAGTCTCATCTGCAAAGCCTTGGAGAGAATTACCATGTTAATGATTAATAATGACACAGAAAACCTTCAGACACTAGACCCAAACTAGTTTGGTTTTGTCAAGGGCATGTCATGCCTACTAAATCTTGTGGTCTTCTTTTAGAAGCTCACCAAGGCAGTAGACAAGGGTAAAGTGGTGCATACTGCCTGCCTTGACCTGGTTAAGGCATTTGTTACAATGTCCTACTCAGGCATTGTTAATAAACTCACAGAATTAGGCATAAATCTCTGCGCAATGTGCTAGATAGTGAGATGGCTCACAGATAGGACCCATGAAGTTAGGAGGCCTGTCACCAGCAGAGTCCCTCAGGGATCTGTGCTTTGTCTGCTCCTCTTTGGTATTTACTTCATGGAAGTCAAAGACAATGTAAAAGACTTCTTGCTGACCAAGTTTGCAGATGATTGCATACTAGTAATGGTCTTTGACTCCCCCAAGATATAAACATCTTGCAGAAAGGTCTAACGGATACAAATGACTGGTGCCAAAGCCACAGCTTAAAACTCAATGCCAAGAAATACATAATAGTACTTTCTGGGAGGTTGCTCACCCTATAAAACTACATCATTGATAAAACACCCCTACTAGTAGACCAAGTAGTTAGGGATTTGGGGATACATATAGATAGTATGCTGGCTTTCATCCAACATGTGTCTAAGGTGGTAAGAAACTGATTCTGTGTTGCTAAACGTATAAGTAAAGGCCTGGCACCCAGGTCCTGGGAGGTCATCTTGACACTTAATTTGGCTCTCATCAGACCCATCATTGAGTATAACATCACCTTTGGTACATACTTGACCAGACACATGCAACACTGGAATGTCCATAGAGGTACAGCACAAAAGGAATAGAGGGCATAAACAAAATGTCCTATGCAGAGGATATCAAAGCCCCATCTGTGTGGTCTTTTTCCTACAGACTGTTGAGAGGTGATCTATGCCTGGTACAAGGTATCCTAGGATCCTGCTCTGATGGAACCTTTGCACATTTACAAAATGAACTGCATCAGAACTGCTAGATGCATGCACTTAAATTTTGCTTACAATATAAATAGGACATGTTGGAGGGACAGGTATGTGTCTCAGAGAATTCTAGTTCTCTGAAACAGGCTTCCCATCAATCTGAAGCAAAGCCTTTCCCTAACTCTATAAAAGCATAACCTGGACTAGTGGTTGGGAAACCGGAAATTCAACCCTGGTATTACACCTATGTCTCTGATAGGAAGATGCAGTAGTTAAATCATGTCCTAGCTAACATATACCCCCTTACAATAACCTCTAAAGTGCAATAATTCTTGGGAGACATTTGGGTTGCTTGTAAAGGTCTTGGCTTGTAAAGGCCCCCGTGGTCATTTCTATGAATATCACATTACCATATAATACTAAAATATTTAAAGGAAGAGTACAACATATACAACAGTATGCTCCATTATGATCCTGACAGGCACAAGTACTAATACAGTTTAAATACTGTAGATGGCATTTGAAGACTAACATCCATCACTCAACCTCTTAGAGCAAGAAATCTGGACAAATCCATTAATAAAAGTGGGACAAAGGCCCCAAAAGAGAGACAATTCTTAAATATTGCTCTTACAAACTTAGAAAGTTGATAGACTAACAGGTTTTGATTTAGTATGAATGTTCTGAATGATATGAAGTCTGAAACGCAAATGTCTGTCATTATTTTCTAACTTCAGTCTTCAATGATTTACCACTACTTTGCCAGAAAACCATGATTTTATGAAAAATAGACAAAAAATATGAGGCCAAATCTGGACATTCTGCAAAAATCTGTACAGTTGAGTGGTATGATAATATGTATACCTCCAATAATAATACAAAAAATACTTTGCCTTTAGTATATTTTGCATTCTCTCTAACAGTACCACAGAATGTTTGATTGTGGCTAATTTCAAATCCAACTAGCCTATGGAGAAAAGATCAGTTGTGTTAATCAACTTATAACTGCTGTGCATTTCATATAATTGTCGTCAATAGTGCAAGCCCATCTTCTTTCACTGGCTTTTGGGATATGTTGCAGAGGTGGAATGAAAGGTGCATTAAGTTACTTCAATGCTCATGTAACATATAATCCTTTATACCCTTACTTCTATATGTCTACTGGCCAATGCACATTAGAACTGATGGCGATTATTGATTGCTGGGAAAGTCTCTGGTGTTGCAGAGTGATTTAAAGCTGTTGTAAAATTGGAGAGGCCTGACCCAATACCAAAAGGTCATTTTTTTCCAAGGAATGTGGATTACAAAGAAGTCTTGTGTGTACCTTGGCTTAGAGTATTTAGTTAAAAACTAAAATCACACTCCCAGCACTATCAGTGTGCATAAACTGGAAGATTAAACAAATAATACACCACAAAAGGAACACAGCTGAGATATAGTTCAATATTTTTATCTGTTTATTACAAGAGTTCTTCAGAACAAAAAATTATGAAGCATGCAAAACCCTCCCCACAGATTACATGTCACACAACAACCAATCACAGCAAAGACAACAAAAACAATGTGCAATATATTACAATATTTACATAAGTTATTTATTGTAAAACTGGCAGTGGCTCCTCTTGTGGTATATTTGTTTTATTTATGAGTCTTTACTTAACAAAATACATTTTCACGGTGCTAATGAGGCAGACAAGTATTTGGCTTAATTTTAGCTCAGGTTTGCTTAAATGTAATAGCAGCTCATACAAGTGTGTTACTGAAGAAATGATAAAGCCCATATGTTTTTAGCTAAATTATTATACCATATGAACTGGTACAAAATGTGGCCAGAAAAGATCTTTTCTACACCTCTTGAGTATGAATTTAAGTTTCAGTTACCCTCACTAAAAGTGCAGATTTTGGACCTCCTGCTGAGATTTCTGATGTTTTTTGAGGGTTGGTAGAATAGAAGGTATGCAAATAAATCCTAACAAAATCTCCATTAGACTATTAAAATATGGGAAAACCAAATTCATAAATAAATGACACTACTGAAAAGACATTAAACCTTACCTCAGAACTGGAATATAAAAACACTCATTATATATTCTTTACATAAAACCTAATAAAATTATGTAAAGTCCAATTCAGTAGACAACGTAGCCATTAACCACAGTTAACTGAAATTGACAGGGAACATACCTCTCAACTGTACAGATTGTCACAGAATGTCTAGATTTTTACCTTATATTTTTGGTTTGTTCCTCATAAAATTTGTGATTTTCTGGACTTTTGCAGCTAGTAAGTGAGGATTAAATTAACTAAATAATGGCAGTCATTTGAATTTCAGACTTTATATCCTTCAGAAAATGTATGGTAACAGAAGACCTTTTATTCTAGCAACTTTATAAGCTTATAAGAGCAATATTTAAAATATATCCCTAGTTTTGAGACTTTGATCCCCTCATTATTTTTGGCTTTGTTCAGATTTTTTGTGCTAAGAGGCTGAGAGCTATGACAGGGAATAATAATTCAGACCTTTGAAACAGGGAAAAAAATAAATACATGAAGCACATGGGACCAGTTTCTGTAAATCTACAGTATTATATAGTTAATTTGTAATAGACTAGACTTCCATGTATTCCATTCAAAGAGGTAGACACATTGAGACTTAGTGTATCAAACCTGAAGCACTGAATCTCAACAATATCAAGTGGGACATGATAGACATCCTAATCTCCACATGACAACATATACACAACTACACATAAAAAAGCAAATATAAGATTGTAGTAGAGTGAAAATAAAAACTTGCTCTGTGTACAACAATCTCTCAACACAAAGACAGTACCTAGCTGAGATGTAAACAAATGACCTAAAACCATAGAACCAAAACATGTTTTTGTAGGGGTTCATGCCCCCCTTGCACCCCCACACTCTAGAAAACATAAATATTTTAACTTAAGATTACACAACAGTGGGGAAAACATCAAAGCTCCATCCCCACTATAATGTGATCTCCATAAACACACCAGAACACATTTTACAAAGTTGTGATTTGATTAAACAAGTTACAAGATCACTGCTTCAACTGAAAAAAAAAAATGACAAACTGAATGGTTCCCATCTATATCTATTTATATCTATATGTGTGTGTGTGTGTGTGTGTGTGTGTGTGTGTGTGTGTGTGTGTGTGTGTGTATATATATATATATATATATATATATATATATATATATATATATATATATATATATATATATATATATATATATATATATATATATATATATATATACATATATAGATATATATATATATATATATATATATATATATATATATATATATATATATATGGGTCTAGGGCTTTTGATCGAATGATCAAAAGTCTGAAACCCAAACGGCTGGGCATACTTACGTGAAAGTGCTTTTCAGTGAAGAAGCACTTTTGCGTAAGTATACCTGTTGCCGAGGCTGTACTATGGTGTGGATAAGGGAAAATTCCTTTTCCCACTGTAGTGCGGTCTCGGAGGGAGAATATTAAAGTAGGGGGGGTGTGGGGGGCACAGCCCCCCCACATGGGGGGTGCAGGGGGGGCGAACATTAATGTACTGTTTTTTTGTTTTTTTTATTAACACGCTTTAATGAAAGTGCTTTTTCGATAAAAGAGCTTTCATTAAAGTGCATTCGGTGGTTATGGATTCTGTCCTAGATCCATATACATATAAAAAGGTATGTTGAAATTCAAATGAATTAGAATGCACCATGCTTTCTATGAGTACTAAACTGTTTTTAAGAAAAAAAAAATAAGAGATTGTGTCAGAAATCAATAATCAGAACTACGAACATTTCTGCATTCAGTACTTCATATGTTTGCTTTCTGGAAGAATCATTCACAAGATATATGTATCTTGATTTATATTGTTCCCAAATGATAATATTTCCTTTTGACCCTATAAATGATCATGAATTTTGAAATATATTATTCTGGCTTTCAGAATGGTTTCCTCTGCATGCTGATCAAATTACTATATTATTAAAAATGTGGGCTCAGCCAAAATAGCTTTCTCTGAAACTGTGGACTTTTCCTCAACTGGACAGGGAGAGCTTTTTGGAGATTTGGTTGGAACTAGCTGAATTCAGAGAATAAAATTATTGGTAATACTAAAAAAAGGCAGATTCTTGTGTGAGAGGATTAGAAGATGCCTCCAGAAAATGAGAAGGAATTTTAACTGGAAGGTACTTCTACATGTTGTGCTAGAGGAATTGTTATCCTGTGTTTGAGAAGGTGTTGTGGTGTGTGTGGAAAGTGAATTAACTGAGTGACAAATTCTTCTGAAATCTGAAAGGACAAGAGTGGACTTTGCTTTCTGTAAGTACTGTGTTTGGATAAAGCAATATGAGATTGTGTAAGAAAGCAGTAACCTAAAATGTGAAAGTATTTGCATTCATTACTTTGTATTATTTGCTTCCTAGAAGACTTGTTCTCAGTTCTCAGACATATACCCATTGATTTGTGCTGGTACCAAAGATGAAGTGAAAAAAGAAGTTATGTACTCACCATAACGTCCCATGTTTGTAGTCCATCTCGCCCTTCATTCTTACATATGGGTTCAGAGCTGATCCTTGGCTCCGACTCAGCCGATTACAAAGCTCGAAGTCTCTCAGTTGGCTCATGGCAAGGTAGGTATCCCATAGTGCACTAGTAAGAATCCCCAGATCTTGTTTCTGCTGTCTAAAAAAGTGATAGAAGGTATTTCCACAAGGAACAACAAAAATGAAAGGTCACCACCCTAAGGAAGATAGATACTGTCTTGTCTCCAGAACCTCCAAGGATACATGGACGGGGGTAGGCGGGTTTGTAAGAATGAAGGGAGGGATGGACTACAAACATGGAACATTATGGTGAGTACATAACTTCTTTATGTTCTGTAGTCCTATCTCGCCTTCATTCTTACATATGGGACAGCTTCCCTAGCACCTTTTTCTGGTTACATATTACATTATCGAAGTTTCAGTACTTCGAATACCATATGGTCGACATCATATGATTGAACTACTAAAACTTCGAAAATGTAATAAAAAAAAACAAAACAAAAGAAACAAAAGCAACTGCTGTGAGCAGGGGGGCAAGCACCCCTGCACCCCACACCCCCCTACTTAAATAAACCAACTCTGAGATCACACTTTAACGGAGTTAAGTGCAGGAAAGGGAAGGTTTCCCTTTCCTACGCTGTAGCGAGATGTCGGAGTTGGTATACTTAATTAGTGGGGGGTGTGGGGGTGCAGGGGGGCTTGCCCCTCTACCTACACCCTTTACTTTACCTTTTTTTTTTAATACATTTTTTGGAGCATTCGAAAATGTAATTGTTCAATCATTAAAGATCGACCTTTAGTGATTTGAACAATTGCATTTTCGATGTTCCAATAGGAACCCCCTTTTTCACGGGTGGCTCACAGGAATATACTCCTAAGAACCGTGGAACCAAAGAAGGCTGTACCCCTGGAGGCCAAATCCAATTTGTAATGAGTAATAAAGATATGACGGGTAGCCCAAATTGCTGCTGCACATATACTGTCAATTGGAACTCTGGCTTGAAAGGCAGCAGATGTGGATATGGATCTGGTAGAATGAGCTTTAATTTTAAATGGGAGTTCTTTGCTATTAGAAGAGTAAATAAAATATATACAATTTGAAATCCAATTTGATAATGTTATCTTAGAGACTGGCATACCTTTTCGTGTTTCAGAAAATGATACAAACAATTGGTCTGATCTCCTAAGCTCATTGGTTCTATGTAGATAGAACCTTAACTGTCTGTGAACATCAAGTTGATGAAACTTATATTCTGCTTTGTTTGAATGATTAGAAAAAAAGACTGGCAGTTCAATAGTTTGATTCATATTAGACTGAGAGCAAACCTTGGGGATGAAGGATGGATTTGTACAAAGGGAAACTCTGTCTCTATGAAAGATCAAGTAAGGAGGTTTGACTGACAGTGCTTGTTACTCTGACACTCTTCTGGCAGATGTAATGGCTACTAGAAAAATGGTCTTCCATGAAAGGAACTTTAATTCACAAGTATGCACGGGTTCAAAGGGCGGGGAAGTAAATTTGGACAGAACAAAATTTAGATCCCAGGGAGACACAGATTCCTGAAAGGGAGGTCTCAGCAAGGTAGTGCCTTTTAAAAATGATTTACACAATCTGTGAGCCATAAGATTAGGTTTGTGTTGTCCCAAATGGAAATTGGAGATCGCTACCAATTGAACTTTGATTGTAGCAGCAGCTGATCCCTGATGAAAAAGTTTGGTTAGGAATTCTAACACCAAGGGAATGCAGACTGAGTAAGGATCTATGTTTTTTTTCTCGTGCCCAAATACAAAATCTTTTCTATTTGCTAGCATATAATTTCCTCATAAAAGGCTTGTGAGAAGATGTGAGGATATGTGTAATTGCAGGGGAGAAATCATGAAGCCTGACTAGGGATGGAAGTGGAGCAGCCATGCTGTCAAGTTGAGGGTGTGAAGACAGAGGTGGAAGGTGCCTGACATATGTGTCAGAAGGTCTGGTACTGGGTCCAGAGACCATGGATCATCCAGAAGGTGAGGCCTGAGAAAGGGGAACCAAAAGCCAGTAAGGAGTGATAAGAATCATTCTGCTTCCCAAGGTCTTTGCTTTCTGGATCACTTTCGATATTAGCGGAAAGGGAGGGAAGGCATAAAGAAGTCCTGAGAGCCAATTGTGAACAAGTGCATCTCTCGGTGTCTCCCCCGGGGGGGGGGGGATAAGGGAGAAGTAGCTGCTGTATTTGGTGTTGATTGGGCTGGCAAACAGATTGCAGCAAGGCTGCCCCCATTTGTGGAAAATCTGTTCCGTGACTTTCTGATTCAGAAACCACTCATGAGGCATCACGATTGCCCTGCTGAGCTTGTCGGCTATCACATTGGTTGTCCCCAGGATATGCATTGCAGCTAGAAAGTGTTGGGAAGATATCAACCACTGCCAAACACAAAGAGCCTCTCGACATAGGGGGTAGAATCTGGTTCCTACTTGTTTGTTTATATACCACACCACTGACATATTTTCTGATTGGATTGCTATTCTCCCTAGAGGAAGAAAGTCGTGAAGTGCTTGCAATGCTAGTAGCACTGCTCTCATCTCTAGGACACTGATATGAAAGTGAGCCTCATGTTCTTGCCATGTGCCTTTGACTGTCCTGCCTAGATAATGCCCCCCTATCTGGGAGGCATCCGTGGTCACAGTAGCAACAGGCTGGTGAGGAATGAATGGTGTCCCTATCGTTATTTGATTGGACTGGATCCACCAACGAAGGTCCTTTTTGCAAGATTCCATTATCAAAATAGGATGAGACAGAGGCAGTTGTTGAAGAGACTACTGGGAAAAGAGTAGCCATTGAAGGATTCTCATATGTAGTCTGGCTAGTGGAACTAGAGTTATAGTAGAGGCCATGGTTCCTAGAAGTTTGAGCACTGTCTTCGCTTTGAATTTGTGTTGTGGAAGTAGACTGTATATCTGTTGTCTTAGATTTTGTATTCTGTCTGCAGGAAGGTGAGCCATCATGCCAACTGTGTCTATTTCTGTGCCTATAAAAGTCACATATTGAGAGGGCGACAAGGCAGACTTTTCCCAATTTAAAGTAATCCCTAGCTGAGTGCAGACTTGGATGGTTGAATCTCTGGCTTGTAGAAGTAGGTGCCTGGTGGTGGCAGTTATTAGCCAGTTGTCCAGGTACAGGAACACTTGGAATCCAAGACATCTCAATTGAGCTGTTACTACCATCATGCATTTAGTGAACACCCTGGGGGCTGTGGTGAGACCAAAGGGCAGAGCATGAAAGTGGTAATGACTGCCCCTCAGCCAAAAGTCTAAATGACTCCTCGATGCTCTGTCCATTTTCATGTGGTAGTACGCATCTTGGAGGTTTATGGAGCACATCCAATTGTCTTTCCCTAACAGGGGGAATATAGACTGCAGTGTTACCATTCGGAACTTGGACTTCTTCACTGATTCATTTAATTTGCTGACATCCAAGATGGGCCTCCAGTCCCCTGTTCATTTTGGCACTAAAAAGAATCTGGAGTATGTTCCGAATCCTATCTGGTCTGTGGGGGTGGTTTGGATGACTCTCTCTTGAAGCAACTTTTGGACTTCTGTAGTTGCTTGATCCCTGTGATTGGGTGGAACATCAGAGATTTTATTGGTGGTTTGAGGTGGAAAAGAGAAGGGTATGGAGTATCCTCTGGAAATTATTCTTTGTACCCACTTGTCCTGGGTGATGTCATGCCAGGCTTCTGGATACAAAGATAAGCGACATGCGACTGGCTCCAGAGAAGCACAGTCAGGCCCCACTTCAGGAGCGCTGATATGTACGTCCACGAAAGGAATCATGGCCACCCTGGTTTTGCAGACCCCCCTACCTCTAGGGCGACGTCTACCATTACTTCCTCCTCCTCTGCCTCAGAAGGAGGAATCACCTTGTCTGTCCGGGAAACATCTCAGAGATTTCTTGAACCACATTTTCTTGCCTCTCTGACCTTTAGGGTATGGTCTAGAAGGGACGGAAAAACTTACTCCCACAGCAGAGAGAGTTTTCCCTTCCTGCTCACACCTGGTGAGTGTATCTTTTACCTTTGGTCCAAACAGAGAGGAACCGTCAAAGGAGGTATTGGTAAATGTAGATTTAAAGGGCTCCGCAAAGTTACATAAATGCATCCAGGATTGTCTCCTAAGGGAAACTCCTGAACCCGCTGCCCTGCTCAATCCATCTGCTGCATAAGATATCAGCCTCATGGAGGAGTTAACAATGGAGTTTAAGGTAGACAACTGAGCAGTAACCTTCTCAGGGACTCCTTCAGTTAAGATACCTTGAAGAGTATCTCCTAGGTCCTTTAGGAGATCTCTTTGAAGCCTAGAAAAATGGGTGAGGTAATTCAGTGATCTGAGTGTAAAAGCCACTGAAGAGAAGATACGCTTCCCGTATCTATCCATCATTCGAGAATCCTTGTTCAGTGGATGGACAGTTGAGAAAGTTTCTGCTAGTTCCTTCTTTGTGGCTGCTGCCACCACCATGGTATCTACAGGCACACCTTTAGTCAAAAACGCTTTCTCTTTGGGGGCTGAAAGAAATTTGTTGGGTTTTCTGGGGACTGGTTCCACAGCATCAAGAGTTTCCCACACATTTTGACTGACTAAATCTAAGAGCTCATCAAAAGGTGGAGACACCCAAGAGGCTGAAGATTGAGACCTGAAAGCCTTCAGGTACACTGACTCCTCATCAGAAGGGGTGACAGTGGGCCAGCTGCCTCTCTATTTCAGGATCTCTAGGATATCTACGAAGGAGATATCATCAGAGGAAGACCTAGGGGACCCTTCTGACTCCTCAAAGTCAGTTTCAGAGGTGATGGACTCATCAGGGGAGTCTACATGCTTCCTCTGGCAAGTTATTTTCTGAGGAGACTCCTCAGAAGGGTATTCTGGGGAGGTCTCGGAAGACTGGGGGCCACCCAATGGGGGCTCCTGAGGCTGTGGGTCTCTGCTGTCAAGAGAGATCTTTGGTGCTGAATCAGAGGTCAGAGCTTGAGGAGAAAGGGCATTGGTACCCTTGTGTTGAGCTGAAGACCTAGACAGCATGCTCCTCATCATCTCAAAGGCAGATTTCTCTGGATCCAAGGACACCCCCGGTTCCAAGAAAGCAGAAGTAGCCCTCAGCTCCAAAGCCATCGGCTCCGAGACAGATGTAGGATCCAAGCTCAACCGAGCCGATGCACCAAGAGGTAGGCAAAGAACTGAGGAAGTTTGGGTCCAAGCATCCCTGTCGGGGCTGACTGGTGAGCTTTGGCTCCTAGACACCAAGGATGGCGCCGAAGGCATCGGAGCTGAAATCGGCTCAGAGACAGACAAAAGAGATGCTGGAACCAATGGTTCCACAACAAGTGGCACCAATAGCTCTGGCTCTGAAGGACCAACATGGCTCGGAGGAGGAACGGAAGCAGGGAGTATGGCCTTAGATGGCTCCGGAACCAATTGGGTTGGAGCTGGCAACAAATTAGCTAGCGCCAACGACTTCAAGAGTCTAAGTACTACTCTCTCTACATCCTCTTTCAGAATGAATCTTGGAGGATCTGGAAGACAAAGTAGGTGATCTAGATCTCTACAAAATCGGAAATCTGAGAGTTGGGGAGACCGGTAATAATTCTCTAGACCGGCTCTGAGTTAAGTGTTCAGTAGTCGGCTCCGAAAAACTTGGAGCCGATACTGGAGTGTCGATATCGATAACCTCGACCAGCTCCGAGGACAGTGGAGCCAAAGAGGTAGAACGTTTGTCCAATTTTGAAATTTTTTGTGGAGGTCCAGATAAAATAGTCGGTGTAGGAGATTGTCTCTTGTCCAACTTGACCTTCTCTTTTTTAGAAGAGGGAAACCTGGAATGCGATGGAGAAGAGCTGGCTAAATCCTCCTCAAAAGAAGGCTTAAGGAGACCTTTCAGGATCAATATGTTCTTCCTTCCTGGAGAACCCAAGAACTGAAGGAGTGACAAAAAGAACATGTCTCCTGAAGATGTATGGTTCCTAGGCAGTAAACACAATTAATATGCCCGTCAGTCAGTGACATTTTTTGAGAGCATTTGAGGCACTTTTTAAAACCCAAAGGTTTATGATCCTTTGACTCCTTAGACATATTGACAGAAACACAAACACAGGAGGAAAAAGCAGGAAGAGAGGACAAGGTCCACTAACTTAAATGGGCCTAGCCCTGCAAGAAGCACTGCACACAAGGAAAAAACAAGAGAGGACTAGGTCTTCTAACTTAAACAGGCCTAGCCCTGCTCAAGAACAACACACAAAGATGAGCAACAGGAACAGAGGACTAGGTCCTCTATCTTAAATGGGCCTAGCCCTGCTGATGAAACAACACACTAGAAAAAAGGTTAATAGAGGACTAGGCCCTCTAACTTAAACGGACCTAGCCGTAAACAGAGGAGAAGCTACGTCAAGAATTTGCAACAACAACACTCTAACTAACTAGTTGTAGCTAATAAGAATTAATAAAGGAACACTGCACACAGCTATTAATTGTATACTACTATTCTAATCAAAAACACAAGATTAGAAAAAAGTCCTAACCCAAACATGGACCTACGCTAATATATATAAAAATATAGCAAAAAACTAGCACACCAAGGAAGGGATACCACTGAGAGAGGAAAAGGCCTGTGGAAGTGACGGCCAACAAATTTTCAACAAAAAATTTG
Source organism: Protopterus annectens (assembly GCF_019279795.1). Taxonomy (NCBI): domain Eukaryota; kingdom Metazoa; phylum Chordata; order Ceratodontiformes; family Protopteridae; genus Protopterus; species Protopterus annectens. Next base: position 827,532,218 of record NC_056732.1, read on the forward strand.
CAAATTTTCAGAAAACACACTACTAATTTACTATCTGTATTAACAACGACTAAGCTATTTATACTAAGCTACTACTAATATCAAAGAAATTATCACTATAATCAAGAATAATGAAGAAAATCCAACTTAGCCACGGCCAAGAAGAGCGCTTCTGAACTCGTAGATGTAGCAAATGAGATCTGGGGATTCTTACTAGTGCACTATGGGATACCTACCTTGCCACAAGCCAACTGAGAGAATTCGAGCTTTATAATCAGCCGAGTCAGAGCCGAGAATCGGCTCCGAACCCATATGTAAGAATTAAGGTGAGATAGGACTACAGAACATCATATTTTTTGTCCCTAAAAATAAACCTGGGTTTTGCATTCTGATTTCTACTATATGCTGAATGAAGTTACTGCTACGTGTGTGTGTGTGTGTGTGTGTGTGTGTGTGTGTGTGTGTGTGTGTGTGTGTGTGTGTATGTGTGTGTGTGTGTGTGTTTAACTTTATAACTTCAAGGAAATACACACAGTGCACACTATGACTGCTGGCTGGCTCTCTCCTTATATTTCTCCTCAATATAAGAAGCATTAATAACAAAGTTCACAACTTACATGCGTTGCTAGCTACCCACTCCCCTGACATTATGTGCCTATCGGAAACATGGCTTAAACCAAGCACCAAGGATGAAGAAATTATCCCACCCGGGTATAATATTCTTAGGGCTGACGTTAACTAAAAGGGTGGGGAACAGCTGTTATATTTAAAAATTCACTGAACGTCATAAGGAATCCACTCCAACCCCCTAAGGTCTCCAACCTAGAACTGATTGCCCTAAAACTATGCTTAAACAGTCAAAAAAGCATTAACCTTGTAGTAATCTATATACCACCAGGAAAGAACTTAGAAAACCTAGAGCAAACCCTCAGCTGGTTAGCCACTAATTTCCCTCAAGAAACCATAATACTAGGAGACTTCAACATTGACTGGTCCCTCTACTCCAAACACATAAATCCCCACCCTATCAACCTATATGGGTTCTCCCAAAATATTCTATCTCCCACTAGAATAGGAAACGCTCAACAAAAAGAGAGTATTATTGACTGGATTCTTACCAACAAGGGTAAAAACAACTATACCACCAGGACCCTTCCCAACGACCTTAGTGACCACCTTATTACTTATATCAGAAAACTCAAATGCCCACCTTCTAACCTCCCCCCAACCAGACTAATTAGAAACAACAAGAAATTTGTCCCTAACCAATTTCTTGCAGAACTCAAATCTTGTAATTGGTCCATCCTAAAAACTTTATCGCTAGAAGAGAGCGTCTCTTATTTTAATGACACTTTCCTTAAGATACTTGACTCCCACGCCCCAAAGCGACTTATCAGAACCAAGGTACGAATTGCACCTTGGTTAACAGGAGACACCAAAACTAAAATTAAACTTCGGGACCAAGCCTGGAACAAATGGAGAGCTACCAAATCTCCCCTAGATCGTATTAAGTTTCAACAGCTTAGAAACTCAACTAAAACTGCCATTACTACAGATAAAAACACTATTTCTGTCACCTCCAGGATAAACATCAGCATAACCAAAGAAATTTTGGGCTGGATTCAATAATCTCCTCCATCCTGGCAAATCCACCACTCCACCCCTGAGAAACTCATTGGGAAACATCCAGAAGTAATAGCCAACACCTTTAACTCTTTTTACCGAGACTATTCAATCACTAGCCAGTCAACTTTCCTCTTCCCCCCCACCAGCAACCCTAACTAATGACCAAGACCACCCCTCCTTTAACTTACAGCCAATATCCACCTCCTATACTCATTGCCCTTCTGAAAAAGCGCAAACCAACCACGCTGGCGGGGGACCAACTCCCAGCAGACTACTTACAAATTGCATCAGATGCCATAGCATACCCCATATCAATCTTGATTAACAGAACCATAGCTGAAGCTACCATTCCCTCTATTTGGAAAATTTCCTATATCATCCCTCTTCACAAAGGCGGGACCTCTACAGACACATCTAACTACAGACCCATTGCTATACTGTCTCCACTAGCCAAAATTATGGAGCGGTGTGTTCATAAACAGCTCATAAACTACCTCACCCTAAATAGTCTATTGTCCCACACCCAGCATGGTTTCGCCCCCATCATAGCACAACCACTGCCCTTCTCTCTTTCGTGGACTCACTCAACAGCAACCGTAACAACAAATTAATATCCTCCGCTCTCTTTCTTGACTTGTCAAAAGCCTTGATATGGTCAATCACCAACTCCTGCTCCACACCTTGAAAACACTACGTCTTAGTAACCTCGCTATCAGCTGGTTCAATGCTTACCTCACTGGTAGAAAACAAGCCGTCGAATGGCAAAACAAGCTATCCGATCTACTCCCAAATAACATCGGTGTTCCCCAAGGCTCTATACTTGGTCCCCTTCTCTTCTCTGTCTTTATAAATGATCTTCACTCAGTCATCCCTAGAACCTCTTGTATTCAATATGCAGATGACTCCACCCTGATCTGCTCAGACATCTCCCTCACCAAACTCCAAGTTTCAACCCAGCAGTGCTTTACTATAGTTGAAAAATGGTTCTCAGATTTAAAACTCTTACTAAATCCTACTAAAACCAAGTTACTGCTATTTTTCCCTCTGCATCCATCGGCCAAGGTAAAGAACCTCCAAACGCCAACAACCCTACTTTCCACGTGATCTCTACCAATGGAACCATCATAGAGCCTGTCTCCCACACCAAACTACTTGGTGTGACCATCGACCATAAGCTCAAATTTGACATACACATCAGCTTAACCATTAACTCTGTCAATAAGAAACTAGGCTCCATGTACAGAATAAATAACTTCCTAACCCCACACACCAAACTAAGTATAACTCAGACCCATCTCCTTTCAACCCTCCTTTATGCCTCCCCAATATTTTCATTCCTCAACAAGACTGAGCTAAATAAACTTTCTACAGCTTATAACCATATAGCCAGATTCATAACAGGGCCTTATCAGACCCACCACTGCCTAAATCTAAAGGCACTTGAATGGTTAGAACTGCCCAATATTCTCAAAATTAACCAACTCACTGAGGCATTTAAGATAATTAACCAACCAGACAACACCCCTCACTTAATAAAATACTTACCCCTACTCCAACCTAACCTGCCTCAGATCTTCTAAAACTGTCCGGGTACAAACGTCAAATCTAAAAACTCTGGAGGTGATGCTCTCTACACCAACTCCATTGGTAGGCTTTGGAACTCCCTCCCAACCAGCCTAAGAATTATTACCTCACTCAACCAATTCATAAAACACCTCAAAGAATTCCTCAAGTCACACTGGCTGTCCCCCTGTACCAAACCTGACTAACATAAGGTCCAGGCCTGTACCACCCCAGAATTCTACCACTTCCCTCTAGGACGACAATTGCAATTGAAGCATGTGAGATTATTTACTTAAGTTCTGTGCCTGTTTTATATAGTGTGTAAAGCCAATTGTTGTATTTTTATTCTCTATTTCAACTACATGTATAGCCAATTGTTTTATTTTTATCTCTATTTCAAATATATGTAAAGCCTATAGTAATTTTTATTGTCTTAGCATCTATTATGTTATCTGTACCTTCTTCTTGGAGCTTTTCTCCCCGGGCCTCTACTGAAAATGGACATGTATCCAGCTAGACTAGCCCGGTAAACAAATGTAAAATAAAAAATAAATAAAATAAATAAATAATATGTTGTAGTGGACAGTCCAGTGAGATTCTCTGATTTGTATTTGTCTTATATAGTCCATTCCTTCACATAAGTTCTCATCTGCCTTTCAGTAGACCCTTGTACAAAGTGACATCACATCACTTTCCTGCAATGTTACAGATCCCTATTGGCCTACACTAAGGTAGGTACAATGTATGCTTACTTTCTGGTGTACCTAAATGGAGATTGTTTTAGACTTTTATGGGTGAATGCCCATGGCTTCCAAGAAAAGCATACCAAACAGTAATTCATACAGTAAAATGAGGTATTTATGTAAGACTGTTTAACAAGATAGGAACAGAGCATAGCCTACTGCAGCCCATTTTTTTCAACAGAATGGAAAATAAACAGATTGCTTAACCCAGTCTGTTCATAAAACCCTTTATTTAGGGTATTAGTATAAAAGAAACACAGAATTAGACACTCTTAGGCTCAGCACTCAGTTTTTGACTGAGAGACTTTTTGTTTTTATATGCTGAATCCAGAAAACAGTTCTTCCTGTTAATTTCAGTAACATCTGGATGGGCATCTTTCTACTCGGACACTGAAGAAGCTCAAAGATTTGCCAAGATCTTCTGATCATTTGCAGATGAATTACATTTTTTCCTATTAAGAAGAAGAAGAAGTAGTCCTAATATACCCCAACCCATTTAGTTGAGAGTCTAAGACAGGCCCAACCCATTTAGTAGAGAGTCTAAGACAGGCCCAACCCATTTAGTAGAGAGTCTAAGACAGGCCCAACCCATTTAGTAGAGAGTCTCACTCTCTCTGGGTTAAATTTTCAGACAGCATAAAACTATACATCAAGACCACCTTTTCTGTTGCAATCTCAGTCTCTGTTCTCTTTGCCTCTCTGTTTTTACTTCCCTCTTTCCATTCTGGCCACATCTACTTTTAAGGAGAGTGTGTGTATGTGTTCATCTTCTTCTTCTTCAGAGAAGCTGTAGGATAGGTCAGGATACAAAAACTTTATTATTTAAAAACAGTGCCTCTATTATGGACAGAAAATGGAATTCTCTCCACTGGGTGTCCTTTCTTTGGCAATCTTGAAAAAAAGTACAGTATTTCTTAATAGCCACTAAGATTGTTGGCCGGAAAAACAGTAACCATTTGAAATATCGGGACCCACATGCAAGAGTTCTGTAATGTTTAAAAATGAATTGCTGAAAATTCTGTGCTTATACATACCAAGTCCATGAACACCATTTCTTAGAATATTCCATTTTCTCTGAGGTTTGGAGATCTTGTAGTTGGGATATATAAGTTTGGTGTATGTGTGTGGAGGTTGGGTAGGCACCCCGCAAAAAGAACTTTAAAAGAGAAGAGCAATAATCAATATTCTCTTTTTTCCAGGATTTTCAGTCTTTATTTTTTGGCATGTTGGCTCAGCATTTCAATAAGGAGCTGAGTAAAACCTTTACACTTTCTCTAATCTTGGCCCTCAGGAATCCTCCCAAAACCTGACTATAGGCCATTTTCAATAAAGTTTTCCTAAATGATTGGGGTACCATCAGTTACCTATTAATATTTATTTTGTTCTGTGGATCAGATCGTTGGTTGTCTTGAAGAAGGAATAAGCAGAAGTTGCAGCTGAGGAAGCATTTTCCATATCCTGATCTTTATTTGTAGTCTCCTCGACAGTGGAATTTTCTCACAGTGCTTCCTTTAAGTTGAGTTGGGCTCCATACTTCTCAGTTGTCCAAATTTTTGCAAAAGATCCATATTTTTGCTTCATATTTTTAATCTGTTTAAAATTTGTGTTTTTCTGGAAAATCATTGAGGATTGCAGTCACTAAATAATGACAAATATTTATGTTTTAGACTTCATATCAACAAAAGTGCATGCTAATGCAAAACCAGTTATTCTAGCAACTTTCTAAGTTTATAAGAGCACTATGTAAAATCTATCTCTGATTACGTCTCTTTGTCACCCATTATTTTTGACTTTGTTCAAAATTCTTGTGAAAGGAAGAAGAGATGTATGGTTAGTTCACATTAAGATCTGCAAGGTCTTCTCTAAGCTTTGTGCCTTCTGACTTTTTAATGTGATGAGATATGTCTCATTCCCCACAAAAATAGGCACAGCAGTGTGAGAGACAGTTACTTCTGCAGCGTCTTCAAGGTGTAACTACAAACAGTATGTGCCCTCATTGCCAATTTCTTCACCCTTTGTAAAGACATATCCTTCCTTCTGGTGCATGTCTAACAAGGGTATAGTCCCATTAGTTGCTTCACAACTTTCCCTAAAGTGTTGTGAACTCTGACCTGTCTTTGACTGCAAATCTAAAAGCTGGTGAAATATTACCCTACTATTACTCTTTAGCTAAGGTAAGAATTACTCTCAGACAGTACTGTGTTGTACTATATCTAGTTCAGTATTGTGTGTTAACTGAGCTAAGGTGCTCTCCTTTATCACACTGGATACATACAATTCTAATTCTTTTGTCAGCAATTCTAAAAAAAAAAAATAGGAACAAAGTCTTCAATTTCGGGTCTATGTCAAATAAAAGAACGCTTGGAACATCAGTTGTCATATGGTCGAGACCATATGATCAACATTTCAAGTGTTCTAAGGTTGACTTTAATGTACGGTGCAGAATGGGAGAATTTTCCTTTTCTGCACTTAAGTGTGGTCTTGGAGTTGGTATATTTAAGTAGGGGTGGTGTCGCACTGTTAAGGTATGTTTTTCTTTTTTTTTTTTTTTTTTTTTTTTTTTTTTATTATAGATTCGAACTTTCAAATAACAACCATATGGACTCAAACATATGGTATTCCACATTTTGAAAGTTCGAATATATAACATAGATCCTCAGTTTCTATAGTCACCTTGTTTCCTGACTGACATAGTACCTGTAATTGCTTATCATTCACCCATATATTTCATTTTTGTACCCAATTACAACCAATACAAAACTGACTCTGACCTTCAGTGTACACAGAGCACTTAGCAAAGGTATAATGAATGCAGTATCTGCCCTGGGTACAAACAGTTATGGGGCATAAGTGGCATTATAGAAGAGACGCTGATTGGTCCCTGCAAGCCAGTGATGTGATTGTTGCCTCTTCTTGGACAGCTTAGGTTAAGTGCTGTTCAGTTCTTGCATCTGCAAACAGTATGAGTAGTCAGCTAAACCATGGTTATTTAAATGATTTTCTTGCAGTGTCTGTGTTTTCAGAAGTATGACAAGGAGCTAGTATAGCATTTTGCTACAATTTCTAAGAGATGTTTCAGATAGTGCAAGGAATTATTATGTACTATTATGCAGAAACATAAAAGCTATTTGCCTGCTAGAGGACTTTTTTTGCTTCTGCTCCTCAAGTGTGGCTGGAGGAGGGCACCTGATGAGGGATTGCAATGGGTACCAATGGAACTAGCTTCAGCTTTGCAGCACACGCAAGTGCATCTACAACACTGTGTTTGTTCAGACATACAGGGACAATGTTTTATATGGTAAAATTATAGTTTCATAGTTTCATAGTTTGGTACTAGGCTATCTTCCCTCAGGCATTTATAAGCCTAACCATAGTGATGTGGTTTTCGCCACCCCATGTAATGGTACAAAAGTGTACAGAATAGATTTAGAATACTGTGCCTCTGTCTGGTAGTGACACAGTGAAGACCCCCTTACATAATACAATTAGTTTACTGTGCCTCTGTCTAGTAGTGACACAGAGATGACCCCTGGGGTAAACCTACGATCTCCCATCCACTCGTCAAGATTTCTCTTGAAGATAGTCAGTGAGGGGCTCTGCCTAACATAAACTGGGATTCTGTTCCAGAGTATGGGAAGCCTCTGAGTTATGAATCTGTCCCTCCAGCATGTCCTATTCATATTTGTGCTGAGGTTCAAATCTTTAGCTCTCGTGGTTCTGATGGATTTGGATTTTTTGAGGTGGAGCATGTCCATCAATTCCTGATTGGACATGGCCTTGTATGTCAGGCACAGATCACCTCTGAGTAGGCAGTATGCTACTGAATAGAGTTGGAGTTTCTTTAGTCTGGCAGCATATGACATATGTTGGAGACCCTTGATCCTCTTGGTGAGGCAATTTTGGGGTCTCTCTAGCTGTTGCAAGTGCCGGGTGAGGTACATACCAAATGGGGCATTGTACTCAATCATGGGCCTGATAAGGGAGGAGTACAGGGGCACAATGTCCTCCTTTGATCTGGATGTGAATCCCTTCATGATAAGGTGGGCAAGGTAGAAAGTCTTTCTAACCACTTTGGCAACGTGGGTGTCAAATGAGAGGTCACTATCGACTTGGGTCCCCAGGTCTCTGATTACTTTTTCTGTACTCAGTGGGTTACCGCCTATGTGATAATTTGTGGGCACTTTGTTTTTCCCAAAGGGGATGACTATACATTTTTTGGCATTTAGTTTAAGGCCATGACTCCGGCACCAGTTGTCCGTTTTAGTGAAGCCTTTCTGTAGGATGTATGTATCAGCTGGTGTATCGACTATGGCGCCTAGTTTGCAGTCATCTGCGAACTTTGTCAGCCACAACCCACCCATGTTTGCTTTCACATCTGAGAAATAAATGCCAAACAAGAGGGGTCCCAGGACAGAGCCCTGTGGGACACCACTTGTCACTGGCTTTGAGTCTGACATGGCTCCAGCGATTTTGACTTTATGGGTTCTATCCTCTAGCCAGTTTGCCACCCATCTTGTGACATATGGATTTACATTTAAGCTGTTGAGCTTGTCTATGATGCCAGAGTGGGGTATTGTGTCGAAAGCTTTAGCCAAGTCCAGGTAGGCTGTATGGACTGCTTTGCCCTCGTCAATGGCTCTAGTGACTGTTTCGAAAAAGTCAACCAGGTTTAAAAGGCAGGATCTGCCTTTTACAAAGCTGAACTGGGTGGGATCAAGTGTTTGTAAGTCCCCAATGTCTCTGTTTATTAGTTCCATAATGATTCTTTCCATAGCTTTGCAGACCAGGCTGGTTAAGCTTATGGGGCGGTAGTTACCAGGGTCAGTAGAGGTGCCTCCTTTGTGGAGTGGGACTACTGTTGCTGTACGCCAGTTTTCAGGTACATATCCTGTATTAAGGCTAAGGTTAAATAGCATTTTTATGTGCGGGTTTAGCTCCTCTTGGAGTTCACGTAGCATGTAGCCTGGGATACCGTCGGGTCCCATTGATGCTGTGTTTTTAGCTTTGCTGAGGGCGGTTCTCACCTGGACATCTGAGATGACAGGGAGGTTACAGTCAGCTGGGATAAGTATTTCTTCTTTTGGGGGTGAGGGAGGGGAGAAATTTTCACTGAACCTGTCTGCCAGAATGTTGGCAATATCTGTGGGTTCTGTGTATTTTTTGTCATTGTGAACTAACTCTGAACATATCTGAGGGTTTCCGCCCAGGTTTCTAACATAGCTGAAGAAGGCCTTGTGGTTATCTTTAGTGTCCATAGCGATTTTTCTCTCAAAGTTGGCCTTGGATGTTTTTATGAGAGAACGTAGCTTTCTACTAGTGCTGATCAGAGATGCCTTCTCATTATGGGATTTTGCTCTGTCGTGCAGTAGCTTCCTTCTTTTGTTATACAATTTGTTTATGGCTGGGGTCCACCAGACAGGATGCCTGCCCTTGGTGGAGAGGGTCTTGGTTTTATTTGGGATAGCATGTCCGTAGAAAGCATTTGTGAAGGATTCTGCATTGTGGGATGTGGTTTCCACTGTCCCAGTGGGCTTAAAGGATACCATCTCAGTTTTAAGAAGTGTAAAGTCGGCTTTTGAGAAGTTTTTCACTGTAGTCTTTTGTGTTGGGGGTGGAGGTGGGATATGTATATCCAGGGTGATTAGTTTGTGGTCAGACCTCACAAGTGAAGGGTATACTTCTGGTGTGGAGCATTTTGTCCCCATGTTTGTGATGATCAGGTCTAGTATATTATCTCCCCTTGTGGGAGAGGTGACTAGCTGTTCCACTGCGTTTGAATTTATGAATTCCAGGAACCTTTGGGCTAGGGTGTTTGGGCTAGAATAATGCACCCAGTCTATGTTAGGGTAGTTGAAGTCTCCCAATATGATGGTGTTTGGTGAGATATTCATATCCTCCAATGTCTTCAGGAAGGCTGAGTGGGGTTCCTGAGATTGGGAGGGTGGTCTGTAACATGCTACCAGTTGTATAGCAGTTTTGTCTACGGTTAGTTGCACCTGGATGGTCTCTGATGCTTCATGTGTTGCCACTAACCTGGAGGTGTGGGTGTCCTTGATGAATATGGACACTCCCCCTCCCTTTTTGGTTTGGCCCGAGTTTTGGGGCCGAAACGCATGATACGAGGTATAGCCTGGTAGCGCTGGGGTGCTCTCAGGTGCCTTGAACCAGGTTTCACACACACACACACACACACACACACACACACACACACACACACACACACACACACACACACACACACACAGGACATTGATAGTATTTGTAGTTTTTTTTAATTTTCCAAATTTATATTGAATTCTACTTCCTTTTATTATTCATTAGTATTGTCTCTACATCCCTTTTCTTTCCCAGTTTTAACCCAGAATATAGCCTTACTGGCTTGTTTTGTAGAGTTCACTGGGCTGGCCTTCTGTGGTAGAGGAGGTGACAGCTGGTAGGTCACTACATAAAGTTCAACCAAGACAATCAGCCATGACAGGATTTCTTTGGTTAACATGTTAGAGTTGGAAGGGGAAGGACCTGAAGAAGTAGTTAACAACCACTAGTTAAACAATTTCTGGAGTAGTGTTCTAAGTTATCTGAAGTTATTTGTGGGTCAAATGAATGTGATTAAACATTTGTAATCATATAGGTGTTGCAGGTGTGTGGGCCTACTTGTGAAAATAATGTGTCCAGATGCATCATGCAGTACTAGTGTGTGCCAGGATCTCCATCTTTAGCTTCTTATAATCACTTGCTTTAGTGGGCTCTAAGTCAAGGTAGACCTTTTTTACCTTCTTGCTTAGGAATGGTACTATGAATCTTGCCAATTTATTGGATAGCCAGCCTTCACATTTTCATATCATCTTGAACACAAGCAGGAATATGTTCACATTGTCAGTGAGGTTTAATTTTTGCAATAAATGTTTCACCATTAAGGTCTGCATTCCATTTTAGTTTGGATCTTCTAAACTAAGGCTCCTTTGTCCAGACAGAATCCTGTCTTTGTGTTGCAGAGCTGTGATGAAGTATAATAAAGTCCTATTAATGTCCAGTTGTCCAGCAATATTTTGTTGTAGACTCTGTTACACTTGCTTATTTATTTCTTGCATGTAGTAGTGCAGCCATCTATTTGTTTTGTTGTTGTTGGGTAGAAGCAGCCTTCCTAAGACATCATCAACCACTTCAGCATGCAATCCCACCCTGGCTAACCTACAGGTTAGCCAGCTTTGCAGGTAATCCATCAAAGAGTCCTGTATATAGCAAGTTAGCAAGAAATTACACATTAGGACTTTTTCTTTTCAAAATTAAGTCTCTGTTTTTCTCTGTCTGTCTCCTTCTAACTTCATTCTGGACATATATAGTTTTTTAAGTGCGTGTGTGTGTGTGTGTGTGTGTGTGTGTGTGTGTGTGTGTGTGTGTGTGTGTGTGTGTGTGTGTGTGTGTGTAAGTGTGCATGCACGCATGTGTGTGTACATGTACATGTTCCATATTTTCCTTCATAGAAGCTGCAGGTAACCCAATTTGGTTGCTAATGCCACAAAACCATTAATAACTTGGAGCTAAAATGTCTGTCTTCATATATTAGACATGTAGTACAGGTAAGGGCATTAATATTAATATCAATATCTACCTTGTGCAAATATTGAGTCATCATTTTTGTTTAACAGGATTTTGTCAAGTTTACGTTGTCAACTCCTTTTCTTTATCAAAATATAGTGAACGACGTCAGTAAGATTGTGAAACATAAGGATAAAGAAGTTTCTCCTTACCCCAATGTTATGTGATTTCATGTTTAGAATATTTAGAGATAGCGGGGTATAAGTGGGCAGTGCAGGGTGAATGCCTTCTGTAAAAAAAAAATGAAAAAGTCCTAATGTGTAATTTCTTGCTAACTTGCTATATACAGGACTCTTTGATGGATTAACTGCAAAGCTGGCTAACCTGTAGGTTAGCCAGGGTGGGATTGCATGCTGAAGTGGTTGATGATGTCTTAGGAAGGCTGCTTCTACCCAACAACAACAAAACAAATAGCCTGGTCTGCAAGGCCATGGAACGTATCATCATGGAACTTATAAACAAAGACATTGGTAATCTTCAAACTCTGGATCCCACCCAGTTTGGGTTTGTAAAAGGCAGATCATGTCTCCTAAACCTGATAGACTTCTTTGAAGCAGTCACCAAAGCCATAGACAAGGGTAAGGTGGTTCACACAGCCTATCTAGATCTTGCCAAGGCTTTTGACACCATCCCCCACTCTGGAATTATAGATAAACTCACTAAACTAGGTATAAATCCCTATGTCACAAGATGGGTTGCCAACTGGCTCATTGACAGAACCCACACTGTGAAAGTAACAGACTCCAAATCCGACTTCAGACCAGTGACAAGTGGAGTACCACAGGGATCTCCTGTTTGGTATCTACTTCTCTGAAATACAGGCTAACACAGAAGGTCTTTGGCTAACGAAGTTCGCAGATGACTGCAAACTAGGAGCCATAATCGAAACTCCTAACGATGTGGACATCCTACAAAAGGGCCTCACTGAGACAGATGCCTGGTGTCAAAGCCATGGCCTCAAGCTCAATGCCAAAAAGTGCATTGTCATCCCCTTTGGTAAAAACTCTGTACCCATGAACTACAACATAGGCAGTAGTATACTTAACACTGAAAGTGTGATAAGAGACCTTGGGACACAGGTGGACAATAGTCTCTCCTTTGATAATCACATTGTCACAGTAGTCAGGAAATCCTTCTACATGGCACACCTCATCACAAAAGGTTTCTCATCCAGAAAAAAAGAGGTCATTGTTCCCCTCTACTCATCACTCATTAGACCCATTATAGAGTACAACGCCCCTTTTGGTATGTACCTCACAAGACATTTCCAACAACTGGAAAGGCCGCAGAAATACCTCACAAAGAGGATTATCGGCCTCAAACAGATGCCCTACGCTGACCGTCTCAAAAAACTCCAGCTTTACTCCGTTGCATATTGCCTACTCAGAGGTGATCTCTGCCTAACCTACAAAGCTATGTCAAACCCAGAGCTGTTGGACATGCTCCACTTAAAGAAATCCCAATCCCTCCGAGCTACACGTTCTAGGGACCTAAACCTTGTCACCACAATAAACAGAACATGCCGGAGGGATAGATTCCTGTCCCAGAGACTTCCCATACTCTGGACTAAACTACCTATTTACATCAAACAAAGCTCCTCATTAGCACTCTTCAAGAAAAATCTTGATGATTGGATGGGAAATAGGAAATTCACCCTGGGGATCACCTCTGTGGCTCTGCTCGACAGTGGCACAGGAAAATTATTTTCTTGGGTGGCAAAAGCCAGGGTACCTTTTTGGCTGGGCTTGTATAGGCCCCAGGGCCGATAGCCTAGTACCTATCTATGAACCTATGAATAATAATAAATTTGTTTCTGAACACAACAATCTGAGAATCTGAGAATTTCAGAGTAAATGACTGCAATGGAATTGATTGTTGATGTTTAGCCATATTTTATCTGTTTATCTACATCTGTCTCTCTCTCTCTCTCTCCCTATATATATATATATATATATATATATATATATATATATATATAGAAAGAGAGAGAGATAGATATAGATAGATAGACATGCTATATACTTCTTTTGTAACAAAGAACAATGATAAAGGAATCTGATATTTTTTTATCTGAGACAAGTACAGACATTTACATTTATCACCATTCTGTGTATGTCAAGCATTTATCATTGATATACATATGTCATTGACAGCCAACATTTCCAGAACGTACACACAGTATACATAATTCAAATCATTAGAAACAAATTCATTATCATCATCATCACCATTTTGTACACAAAGTCAGGGTGTCATGTCAACTGTCACCATCTCTCTATTTTCAATGCCACTCTCCTGCCTTCTTCGGCACTCATACCTGACTGTCACATGTCTTCTCTCATACAATCCATCTCCCTCTTTGCTGGATGCCCTTGTTTTCTCTTGACTTCTTCCTGTCTGTCCAAAATCTTCTTAACCAGATTGTCTTCTGCCTTTCTGCACATGTGCCTGAACCACTGCAATCTGTTTTCTTTGACATTTTCTGCAATTGTAGATACGTTGGCATCTGCACTTATGTCCTGATTTCTTCGTCTATCCCAGATTGTGCACCCTACCACCCATCTCAGGCACTTCATCTCCATAACCTCTATCTACCTCCACTGCTCTGCCTTTGCTTCCCAGGTTTCTGCACCATACAGTAGTACTGGTTGCACCACTGTTTTGTACCCCTTACTTTTTAGCTTCTATAGCATTCTTCTGCCATATAGTACACCTAACATTATGTGACAGTTGGCTGTGGTCCCACTGATTCTAGCTTTGACTTCATCATTCAGATTTCTCTTCTCCTCAACCGCCACTACCAGATACTTGAAGCTGTTAACCTGTTCTACCATTTTCCCTTTTATCTCAATTCTCAGCTTCTTCTGAACTCTGCCATTTGCTGCCATTACAACTGTATTGTCTGTACTGCTTCATCCCATTTGCCTTCACTTCTGCATTCCATTCCCTATTGTTTGCTGAAGTTCTTACTCAGAGTCTGTCTGTAATGCCACATCATCTGCATACAAGAACTCTGTTGATCTGTTCCCAACAACCTGTTTGCTAATATAGTCCATCACCAGTATAAACAGCAGTGGGCTCAGAGATGAATCCTGGTGCATACCCACTCCCACTGAGAACCCTTCTGTGAGACCAAACACTGTTCATACTTGGGTCATTGGGTCCTTATACATAGCTTGCACAAATTCTATCAATGTTTCTTGGACTTTGAGCCACCACAGGATGGTGCAAATCAGCTCTCTTTGGACACTATCATATGCTTACTCCAAGTCTAGGAATTCCCGTTGGACTCTTTATCCAAGTCTAGGAATTCCAAGTTGGATTCTTTCCTCATCTCTAGATTCTTCTCGACTATGTGTCTTATTGCTGCAAACATCATGCCAGTTGTCGAGCATAATCTCAGTCTGTGCCCCACAGCAGGGTTGTGATATTGAGGAAAAGAGTGCATTCAGACAGCAGTTGCAGGAACTACTCGATAAAGCAGGGCAACAGGAATTGGTATTGATAATGGGTCACCTGAATGAACATATTGGAACAGACAAAACAGGATATGAAGACTACCTTGGTCCCCACTCTTCGGCTGTTTTGACTACATGCAATGTGTAGAAAAAGGCAATTTTTACAGAGTCGTAAAGATGTTAGTCAGAAAATCATGTATACCCAACATGTTATGTACTGTGCATTGCCATGACAGGTTATCATGTGAAGTCAAATTTATGAACAAATGTATGTGACACTGAAAATACAGTGACATGTTTTGAGTAGAGTAATGCAAACATCTTTCTGTGGCATCAGATTTATCAAAGGCCAGTAACATGCACAATATGATTATCATTGTAATAGGTGCAGAGTGACATAACAATGCATAACACTGTGATACTTGCACTGATAACTCTACTGTGAAAGAGGATGCCCACTTTGATGGCTCATGCCATGGTCTTGTCTGCCACTGTCAGAGGAAGAAGCTTTAGTCCCACAGTGCTATACTGTAGATTTGGCAACTGCACTCTGTGTAGGGTGGACACAGTAAGGGTCTGTGCAATGGCATGTGGCATGCTTCATGATGTGTCACATTGGTCTGAGCATGGTGACACATAACAGCTCTACATGCATGTCACAACACAGGTAGTAAGGATGACCAAGTGCCACGGGTAAGACACACAAAAGGAAGTCTTCCTCTATCATATGGTGAAATACATTGCCTTGGTACTTTTGTGGTACTACTCAAGCACAGACAGTGCTCTATGGAGCATGCAAATGATGTCATACTGTCTCTATGCTCAGCTTGGACTACTATGACTCCTGTGCAACAAATAGATGTAGTATATCACACAGCCACTTGCACAAGCAAGTGCATGCAGTTCAGTGCCATGATGGTGCTGTGGCCAATCATATGCTTATAATTAATTGCAGACATATACCTTCTGACACACATAGACTTATCACTGCCACCTGGTCATGTGATATCCTATGGATGTCTGTAGTCCACTGCAGATGTATCTCACCACCATTGTCAGACTCACGTGGGAATAATTGTCCAAGGTCTTCTTGATCAGCAGCTATTGCTCCATTACCAGGAGACTGGCCAAGTTTACTGTCCTCCAGGTTTTCTGTCCTCCCTGTCATAAGAAATATCTTAGGGTAAAGGACTTCTGCCATTGGGGCTGGCCAAAATAAACCCAAGTGCAATGTCGTGTGTGCCTCTGTATCACTGCACATCATGTATCAGGATTAGTGGATAAGTCGTAGGAGTAAACAAGAAGTAGAAGAGCTTTAAGCACAGAGATAAAAATGCAGCACACATTACACATGTGCACTTAAGAAGAAAAATGTTAAGGTACTTTGAAAGGAAGTTACAACACTCTGTGCTCCAGTAATGTAATTAGAAATATACCTGGTTATTGTATCTGTGGCCTGACAGCAAGACTAGCCCTCTAATGCTCTTATTCTGTGTATGTCATGAATACTAAATGACTACCCAGTAATTACATCAGGCACACACACACACACACACACACACACACACACACACACACACACACACACACACACACACACACACACACACACACACACTACTGCATATGTATCCTGCGTTTAGATATTTATTGTTTGTGCATGATGAATATATATTCAAATGCATTTGTTGCCTATCTTCTAGTTCTCCTCTGTTAATTTTAGTGTCCATACCTGTTCAGCATATTTATTGCATGTGCATCATAACATATTGTTTATGAGATATCATTTCAATGCTTAGTTGTAGTACCTAACCTGTGTGTAAACTGACTTTTATAAGTGTTCATTGCTGATGCATAGCAAGTTTTGCTCAGTATGAGTATTCTCTTCTACTTCTGTATCGATCTTTTTAGACATCACTGTATGAATTTCCTGGGTACAGTTATGTGCAATTTAGATTGACGACATTGAGGGTAGTGTGCATTATAGTGTTGTACTGCATATTGATATGGTAATTTTATGGTACTTTATGCTTTTGTGTCCACTGTTTGTGTACACTGCATCTGATAGACTTTAAGATATTACAGTCCAGTTATCAATAGATGATGATGGAGTAAAAATGCCTGACCCCTGCCTGATTAGTCAGATTCCAATGAAGACGGAGTAGCCCTAGCAGATAAGACTTGACCATCCCATGCTATCATTCCAGTAGACTAGCAACACAGCGCTCCACCAGCAGCCGACATGAGGGACCATTTGCAAGAGGTCATGACCAGTGTGTTCCAGATGCAGAGACATATGACGATGGAAGACCTCTTCAAGGACATTGCATAGGCCATGCCTGACTCCTTCTAGGAGATCACTACTAAACTCACATGTGAGCTTTGTCTCAGTCTGGGACATACCTCTCAAATGTCCAGATTTTTTAATCATATTTTTGGTCTGTTCCTCATAAAATTAGTAGTTTTCTGACAAATCACTAATGATTGAAGTCACCAAATAATGGCATACATTTAAGTTTCAGACTTCATAATCTTCAGAAAATGCACAAATCCTTTTACTCTAGCAACCTTCTATTTTTTAACAGCAATATTTAAAATTTGTCTCTATTTGGAGCCTTTGTCCCCCCATTATCTTTAGGCTCTGTCCAGATTTCTTGCACTAAGAGGTTGAGAGGTATGACCTGTGAGGTCCCCCAAGACAGTAAATATAGTCTTTGCACTCTTTCCATGTAGCCTACATATGACAGTCACATGGGATAGAACTGTTATTGTCATGGCACATATCTGCGCCCATTATTCCATGTAAAAGTTGTGCTTTCCCTGTAATTTCAGTAATAGTGTTCTACAAGCTGTTCTCTTATAGTATCCTTTAATGTGTCACCATTTGCTGGATATGCCAGATGCATCTGGTGACAGACAGGACTGGGTTTGACAACTGGTACAGGGGCTTAAGGCTGAGAGTTGTAGTTCCTGTGGTACAGGGCTTGATTCCCTCAACCCTCATTTGCCTTCTGCGGGATTTTGAGCAAGTCACTTAATCAGACAGTACATTGGGACAACTGGAAATTTTGGGCTCAATGGTCCCTGGACTGCATGTCTAGTAACTGCTTGTGAACATGGCAACCTCTTGTTCTGTGCAGGACATTTCACAGTATTACTCAAAAGCAGCACCCACAGGTTTTGCTGGGCAACACTTTGCCATTTTTAGACATCTTACTTGGCATTACCTATCACACACACACATGTACACTGTATTAATGTATAAAACATCTGTATGAAGTATGGGAGCAGTGGTTTCTGCTGATATGTGCAGGAGCACAGCATCACAGCATATGTATTCCACTCAACTGAATCTGTGCTGAAGAGCACTATGGTTATAGTTGATTACAGCAGCAGAATTTCTGAAATGAGTCCTGTTTGTGTTGACATTGCTGTCATATTGATAGTGTATGTGCACCTGTGGAGTGGCAATGTTGTTATGGCGTGGCATGTGTTGGATGGCACAGTGGTGCAGTGGTAGCATTGTCACCTCACATCAAGAGGTTTTCCAGTTTGATTCTTGGCTGAGGTGCCTTCTGTGTGGAGACAGCATGTCCTCCCTGTGTTTGTGTGGGTTTCCTCTGGGTACTCTGGTTTCCTCCTATGTTACAAAGCCATGTGTCTGGAGCATTTCTCCCTAGGCCTCAGCTGAAAAATGGCTTTGTTTCATGACAGACTTTCCCAGTAAATAATGTGTCTGCCTTTCCTCACACTACATTTGGTGCTCCATGCAGACATATTCCCCTTTAATTTAGTACTGCCACATAACCATAAGCTCCTGCATGGCTGACAATGGTTCATGAGCAAGTTTCTTTTTTCCTTTTTTGCAGTGGATCTCTTTGTTGGATCACATGCATATCAGGAGCAAATGGTACTGCTGTGGTAGTCATACTAAGTTGTGGATCAGAAACACATTCAGCATTTATGTGCAACTGTCCTGCACTCCTTTGTTTACATGTAAACTTCTGACTCGTGCTTTTCATCACAATAGTGGGTTGTGTTTTCCCACAGATTGCATTGTCCACAATCCAAGTAATTCTGATACGTTGCACTGCAACACTTTGCAGGCATGTGAAATCTTAACATGACTGTGTGTCTGTGTGGCTCCACTGACCACTGTTGAGTTGCAGTTCTACAATTTCTCTGCACAACTGCACACATCATGTTTGTGTAATATTAGTAGGTTCCACACATCCCATAATTGTGTACACATTCTGCATAAGTTACAGTCCACACATTCTTAGCAAGTCCTCTTAAGCCATGTTCTACTATATGTGTTGAACATGTCTATTCATCACCATTATGATGTGACATTTTCTTTCTGCACATGCCTTAACATGTTTCATGAGACATGGTGGTGGAATGAGGAAGTACAGGAGAGTATATAGAGAAAGAGGTTGGAAAAGAAGAAGTGGGATTGTCAGAGAGATGAAGAAAGTAGACAGGAGTATAAGGAAATGAGGTGCATGGCAAAGAGAGAGGTGGCGAAGGCTAAGGATAAGGCATATGAAGAGTTGTATGAAAGGTTGGACACTAAGGATGGAGAAAAGGACCTATACCGATTGGCTAGACAGAGGGACTGAGCTAGGAAGGATGTGCAGCAGGTAAAGGTGATTAAAGATAAAGAGGGGAAACATACTCACAAGCGAGGAGAGTGTGTTGAGGAGATGGAAAGAGTACTTTGAGGGGTTGATGAATGAAGAGAATGAGAGGGAGAGAAGGTTGGATGATGTAGGGATAGTGAATCATGAAGTACAATGGATTAGCAAGGAGGAAGTAAGGATAGCTATGAAGAGAATGAAGAATGGAAAGGCTGTTGGCCCAGATGACATACCTGTGGAAGCATGGAGGTGTTTAGGTGAAATGGCAGTGGCGTTTTTAAATAGATTGTTTAATGAAATCTTGGAAAGTGAGAGGATGCCTGAGGAATGGAGAAAAAGTGTTTTGGTACCGATTTTTAATAATAAGGGTGATGTGCAGAGCTGTAGTAACTACAGAGGGATTAAATTGATCAGTCACAGCATGAAGTTGTGGGAAAGAGTAGTAGAAGCAAGGTTAAGAAGGGACATGATGATTAGTGATCAGCAGTATGGTTTCATGCCGGGAAAGAGCACTACAGATGCGATGTTTGCTCTGAGAGTGTTGATGGAAAAGTACAGAGAATGTCAGAAGGAGTTGCATTGTGTTTTTGTAGACTTAGAGAAAGCATATGACAGGGTGCCTAGAGAGGAGTTGTGGTATTGTATGAGGAAGTCAGGAGTGTCAGAGAAGTATGTAAGAGTGGTACAGGATATGTACGAGGGTAGTGTGACAGCGGTGAGGTCTGCGGTGGGAGTGATGGATGCATTTAAGGTGGAGGTGGGGTTACATCAAGGATCAGCTCTGAGCCCTTTCTTATTTGCAATGGTGATGGACAGGTTGACAGACGAGATCAGACAGGAGTCCCCGTGGACTATGATGTTTGCAGATGACATTGTGATCTGTAGTGAGAGTAGGGAACAGGTGGAGGAGACCCTGGAGAGATGGAGATATGCTCTAAAGAGAAGGGGAATGAAGGTCAGCAGGAATAAGACAGAATATATGTGTGTGAATGAGAGGGAGGATAGAGGAATGGTGAGGATGCAAGGAGTAGAGGTGGCGAAGGTGGGTGAGTTTAAATATTTGGGGTCAATAGTTCAGAGTAACGGTGAGTGTGGAAGAGAGGTGAAGAAGAGAGTACAGGTGGGATGGAGTGGGTGGAGAAGAGTGTCAGGAGTGATTTGTGACAGACGAGTACCAGTAAGAGTGAAAGGGAAGGTCTACAAGAGGGTAGTGAGACCAGCTATGTTATATGGGTTGGAGACAGTGGCACTGACAAAAAGGCAGGGGTCTGAGCTGGATGTGGCAGAATTAAAGATGTTAAGATTTGCACTGGGTGTGATAAGGGTGGACAGGATTAGGAATAAGTATATTAGAGGGTCAGCCCAGGTTGGAAGGTTTGGAGACAAAGCCAGAGAGGCACGATTACGTTGGTTTGGACATGTGCTGAGGAGGGATGCTGAGTATGTTGGGAAAAAGATGCTAAGGATGAAGCTACCAGGTAACAGGAAAAGAGGAAGGCCTAAGATAAGGTTTATGGATGTGGTGAGAGAGGACATGCAGGTGGTTGGTGTGACAGAGCAAGATGCAGAGGACAGGAAGAAATGGAAACAGGTGATCTGCTGTGGCGACCCCTAACGGGAACAGCTGAAAGAAGATGATGATGATGATGATGACATGCCTTAACATGTTTCCCTTCTCACATATTTTGCAGAATTACCATGTCACATGTTTGCAACCATGACGTTTGTTGTCATCATTTGCATGACTCTACATATGAGTATTTAAAATATTTTAAGAAGTGTTGATGAATCTGTCTTTATGGCATATTTGCTACTGTTGTGCAGTGCAGTTTTGTGTATCTCATTTGTGCATAAATGTGCTTTACAGGTAATTAAATATCCATCTGAAATACAGTGACAGTATACTGTGGCATATGTTAAAGTGCTTAGCTGATTGCAATCAGTGCTTTGTTTATGTGATGTGTTATTGCACACATTGCCACATGGATGTGTGGTACTCATTTCAGTCATCACAGTACATGTAATGCTTATACCTAGTAGCTATGTTGCACAGTGTCTATTGAGAATTAGATGTTCTGTGCACAACCAATATTATTCCAACATCCACATCATTGCTTAAACATGTAACAAATAGGCATTGGCATATGTGTATTCATGTATGATGTGTGACTCCAGGTATTGGCAACAGTTGCATAGCCTACCTACCAAAGTACTTTGCAGTGCCTGACGATTCCATAGCTAGCTGATACTTGTTTATATTTCATTTGCAGTGCACAGACACAGGCGTACATTCTCTATGTATATATCATGCATATGGACATGTGACATTATTTGGCTTGAATGTTCATAGTCCTGTCTTTGTGTGGTCATACACAACACATCACATTACTGATGTATGGCTACCATGAGGTGGCCACAGAAGGCTCACTTCATGATATGTGTTCTGCACAGAACCATAATAGAAACCACTGAGCATGCTCTACTTGTATATGTAGTTGTAACATATCAGGGATGGTAAGCATGTACAAATAAGTTGTACATGCAGCAGGCATGATTATTGCCCACAGATGGTATGCAGTGCTCTGCCATTTCTCTCTCTCTCTCTTACTTCCAGCCTATGCCATTTGTGTACGTACCCATAGCTACAAATCTAGGGCATATGTACAGTTACACATATGTGAATCTTTACTGTGGTATTCTTTTTGGAAAAACCTTGCTCCACATATACTAAGCCATCAGTTAATCCTGATCACTCTTTAAGGTGGCAACATGCAGATGATTTTACTACAACAATGATGTTGTGCAAATCACTGCACTACTTTAGTTTTGTTAGCATGGTGGATTATATGTAGGTTACACACCCATGTTTTGTTAACTTCCTGGGCCCCTCCTGTCCTGTATGAATATTTATTTACTGTACTGCCCTGTGCTTGTGTTTTGTGGTGTTCTTGATGTTGTCTGTTATTTCTCAACCCAAATCTCCTCTATCATTTGCCAACAATTCAATAATTCTTCTTTTTCAAAAGTGGGCCTATTCTCACCATAAAATACCCATGCTTTTTTGACCATCCCTCTGACCTCCCATTATGTTCTTTCATGTGTGCCACCTCTCTTTACCATTTAAACTTCTATTGCTCTGTCTCCCCTCTTAGGGTGTGTACATTGTATGTGTTTGTCCTACTCCCAGCATATGTTTTTAGATAGCTGCCTAATGCAATGCTGGTGATGTGGCATACCATGTCCAAGCAAAATAAAAAATCCAAACAAAAAAACGGTAGAGTTACGTCTGGCTTTTTATTAAAACAGTTGAAAACAGTGAAAACACAAAGCTTTCGGATGAAATCCTTCTTCAGAAAGCTTTGTGTTTTCACTGTTTTCTACTGTTTTAATAAAAAGCCAGATGTAACTCTGCCATTGTATTGTTTGGATTTGTATTGAATTTTGGTAACGGTGAGCTTATCATGGTTTTCTGGTTCTTTTGGCTGATGTGGCATACCGTATCACAGCAACAAAAACATTTTTGACTTTCTTTAATGTCCTCAGCTATGAAATGAATCTACAATATTCCAACACTGTACATAAATCTATCTATATCTATATAAATCTATATATATATATATATATATATATATATATATATATATATATATATATATATATATATATCCACGGTTCTCCTTTATAATCTCGAAATACTGAAATCTCAAATTTCAGTATCTCAAAACTATAAAGGCAAATGACTCACAATCCCGAAATCCAAAAGCACGAAACACAATCACGAACATACATACATACACCATACACCACACAACACACACACCATTCTACCCACACCACACAAACTATACAACCCTACACTACAAGTAAGCAGGGGGAGAATCCTCCCTGCACCCCCCCCCATGTCAGGGGCTGCACCACCCACACCCCCTACTTATATATACCAACTCCAAGATCGCACAAACAGAAAAAAAAAACAAACTCACACTCAGACATTTTACAGTCCCTCACACACACACACACACACACACACACACACACACACACACACACACACACACACACACACACACATACACAAACACCAACACATCCAACTCTCACACTCATACTTCCATCTCCCTACCCTAACCCACATGTACAACTTACAAAAACACCTTAAACTCCGGACACCATCCCAGCCAAACACTTCACATAACATAGCATAAATGCATAAGCGTGGATTTGAGATATTCAGATTTGCGCTTATGCACTTTCACTATTTTGAGGTTTTGCCTTTATGGTCTCGGGATACTAAAATTCGAGATTTCAGTATTTCTAGATTATAAAGGGGAACTGTATCTATATATCCATATATATCTATATCTATATAGATATTGAATTGTCAGTTGTGTAAATAATTATGCAGCCTTTGTTTCATGTATTCATCTCAATTATACAACATCCACATGCATTTGTCTGCCATCTGCAACATATCTGTGTGTAATTTTACAAAGCTGTGCCATTGCCAAAGTGGACTGCTACTTCTTTTGAAGTGTTCCTCTTAGCATACTGAATACTTTTCTTTTACCTTTTTAGTTGCACCTAATTATTATCACTTCTGCTGTTTAATGTTTGATAAATGATGTTTGCCTAGATGCTAATTCCATACTGAATCTCATTTAAGTATTGCATTGCTTGGTGGGCTTCTTGAACTTTATTTGGCACAGTTCACAGCTTTGCTCCAATGTTTTGGAATCTGGCCTACTATGTCTGGTGCTCTTTCTGGCATTTTATAGTTCCAATAGAATCCACATGATTTATCTGTAACAACATGTTAACATAATTCATTAGGTACTACTATTATTTTGCTGTATTTGAACAAATGACCTTGTTTAAGACTGATTTCATCACAATATATTTAGTACATTTGTATCAGAAGTGGAACTGTTTTGTTTTTATTGTACCATCCTGATTGCACCATCTTTCTTAACATTTGGATTTCAAAGTCTCCTTTTCTACAAAGAACAAATTCTTGCAACCTTTTTCCAATATGGGTACATAAGCCACAAGAGACATTACTTCTAAGTCACTGCCTGGTAGGTATAGTTTACTTTCTTTGAGGTATGCTCTGTGTACTGCATCTGCAATATTCACCTATGTACCAAGTTTATGCACAGCTGAGATGTCACATCTTTGAAATGACAATATGCAGTAGAGTTTTATGAAATGGTTTGAGGGCAGTCTAAAAACCATCTTTTCTATAATAAGAATAGTCAATGAACTTGTCACATCTGTAACAGATTTCTGTGAATATCTGGTCAAAGAATCAGCCAGCTGCCTAAAGCCATGTACAATAGATTGAACTTGTTGGACTAGCACTTATTAATTACCAAACTAATTGGCATCAACACACATTAATGGCACTTAGACATAGTGGTACATAGGAGCAGAAGAGTCTCTCTCACACATTTCTGTAAATTAGTAAAACATTTATTCTGTTTCAGAGTCTAATGCCAGATTGTATCCTTTACAAGCAACTTTCATAATGGCATAGATGATGCTGACATCTTAGGTATGAGCTTAGATATGTACTGACTCACAGCCTGAAACTTCAGGACTGCTCAATTATCACCTTATCTTTCTATTTGATTAACTGCTCTCATCTCTTTAATATCAAGTTAAATGTCATAACTTGTCAAAACATGTCTTGTGTACTTGATATAAGACAAAACATTGATATTTGCTCTACTTCTTATTTTTTAGATTACTTTGCCTCAGCTTCTCTAGTAATGTTCTTTGTCTCATTCTATGTTGTTCACTGGATTCACCCTATAACAGTAGGTCATTTGTGATGTTCACAACACCTTTTTATCTTCAATGATTAATGCAATGAATCTTTGCAATACTTCAGATACGGATGACATTCCAAATGGCATGTTTTAGAAACCTGTGTCTTCCAAGTGGAGTGCTGACTGCATGAACATTTGAACTACATGGGTCCAGTCTAAGCTGCCAGAAGCCATGAGCAGCACATGCTATTGAAAAATGTTTCACTCTAGGAATAATCTAAACACTTTCTCAACTGTCTAGTTGTAGTGTTCCTCTGAATTGTCACATTCAATCCTTGTAGATCAAGGCAATTTCTTATCTTGTCTGGTTTGTGTGCAGTCACCATAGTGTTCACCTACAGATTAGGCTCTGTTTGTTTTGTAACCACCCCCCTCTGCTATGTATAGTTTAATTCTGCTTCACTTTTCTGTCATAATGATCCCTGTGACTTTAGACTTATAAAGTACTGTACTAATCTAGAATGCAGCCAAACCATGAGAATAATGCAGCATATGATGAATACATTGTTTTGTGATCAGAATTCACATTACTGTCTTAAGCTGGCTTCACAGAGCCTCCAAACATTGAATTTCCCATCACAGCATCACATACAAATCTTTATATACGGATATTTCATGCACAGGCAATAATGCCCTTATAGCCTGCCAAAATACCAAACAATCATTCCTTTAATAAAATATCTAAACTACTCATAGTTCACAGCTCACATTTAGTACCCTCTCATTCCTATGTAATCTTCTTCATAAGTTGTCAAATTATTCTATACTACTCTTTGATGGCCCCATACATTCCCAGAATAGTTGCCTCTAAATGCCCTATATACCTAAATAAGGTCTATTCTCAAATATCTATATGAGATATGAGATAATGGACATGTTTAGATATATTATAGTTTTATATCCATGGATGCCCTTAGTACATTTCCACTGTACTCCTACTAATTTACTCATGCTTGCTTCCTTATAAGGTTTCCATATTGTTGTTCCAAATTCTGGTTTGGGTCTACTGTAACTTATACACAACAATTTCATAATTTCTGATTTTCTAGACTTTACAAAGCTTTTTATACAGTATATAGTTCTAGAACTATCATTAACCAATTGGTTGATATAATTAGAACAACTCAGAATTGACTCTACCCATATACTTAGCTCCTTAAATTATTCAAACCTTTTTGGTATATTTCCAGTTCACACCTATAGCTGCTTATTGCGTCCAGACCTCTTTTGAGTCTGGCTTCTTTAACTAAGTGACTTAACAGCTAATAATAGGCATCATTAGAAAGTGTAAAGAGTTATTAATCAAATGACAGTAAGACTGCAAATGTAGGATATCCTGCAATACAGAAATGAATCACCTATTATTTATATTTTCATATCGATGCTCATGTTTTCAAAATTGAAAGCCCTAGATGTTATTGAAGGGTATAGTGCGATATGTTATGGTGGGAGTAAGGAAAATCCATTGTAAATGCACATTTATCATTATTTGTAAGTAATTATGAAAAACATATTCCATATGTACTTAATACTTTAAAAAATGAATGACTTACAAACTGTTGTATGACATCAGATAAAGCCTCAGACATTGAAGAAAATTGTCATTGATATTTTCCCTGTAAGTTGCATACCTGAGAGATATTCATTGTTATTTATATAGTTAATTATACAATTAAGCATATGTTTCCATATTTCATATTTCTGTAGCTATCTCAGTTAACATACACTCATAGAGGAATTTCTTGCTGACATGTGAAAACTTATATCTGTTTAACAAAAACATTCTAGGTTGTACAGCTTCCAAGATATAACAATTTGTTTGTGAAAGTTTAGCAAGGATAATTTGTGTCAGGATCTCAAACAATATGCAACTAAATATTAAATAAAGTTCACTGAGCTAAACTTTTACAAGGGGAAGTAATTCAAAAGTAATCACCAAGACCTGATATGCTAGCTGTGCCAGTCACAGTGAATTGTTAGATTTTCTTTTCACATAGTAGCTTCACAATTGCACCTTATTATAGCAGCAAAAATCAGAGGTGAAAATGAAATATAGATCATCCCAAATCTTCTCTTACCAAGTAGTTCCTCAAGAAATTACAAACCAGCACTGTGTAGTTTCGGATAAGTGTTGGAATCAGCATTGGTGAGTTGTAACAGCTATGCAACTGTACAGTATAAATATGGAATCTACCTACTTTGCCACTGTGCACATTATTGCCATCATGAATTTGCAACCACTTCCTTCACTGACATGCAAATTAACTGCTTTATCCATATGCAAATGATTGCCTCTTTGGGTCTGTGACCCTTTGTCTTCAGAAATATGCAACTTTTTGGTTTCACTGACTGCATAGGGCATCTGGTACTAAGATATGGTATCTGAATCGTCATATATTTGTTTAACTATGCCCCACTGATCAAAAGTCATTCTGCCCAAGATAGATGATTGCTAAGGTGACAGGATTTAATGTCATGAAAAAAAATCATAGATTATGTTTTCATAAACATGCACAGCTCTTTCTGGCCCAGTGGTTTTAACTTGTCACTAGATTAGTGAGTCAATAGTATAGCCTTCAATCCACTTCCAGTGTCTTTCAAGGTCAAATTGTTTAATTTACTCTCAGTTAAGATGTTACACTCTACAATGGTAACAATCCTAAATGAATAACAAGCTTAATTGAAATACTTTTGTCATTAATATACAGTCTATCATTCAAATTATTCTTACATAACAACACTGCTGGTTTTATGTAATTTGTGCTGAAACAGTACTCACTGCATAAACATTATTTGCATGGTCAATTAGTTCTTTTTCTGGCTCTGACTTGAGTAAATCAGTGAACAATTATCACATGTACATGCATCAGGTACTTGCAAAAATTTTCTTTACCCTTCTTCCTCTTTTTGCTCTTGGACATTTTAGAGATAAGTCGATAAACAGCAGTTTGAATTCTTTGTTTACTACTGAACATTTTATGTCTTCATAACCACAGCTCAAGTGACTCAACACATTTTCAGCTGACAGTCTCTTTTTTATCATCCACACACTGACAATCCGCGGTGGTGCAGCGGTAGCATTGTTGCCTCACAGCTAGAGGTTCTCCTGTACGATTCTCGGCTGGAGTGCGGGGAGTGCCTTTTGCATGGAGTCTGCATGTCCTCGCCGCAGTTGGGTGGGTGTTTGAAAGACATGCGTAAATGGACGTGCCTTCATTGAAGGTTGAACGTCGAGCTGCCACCTCGGCGTTCATGAAAATCTACTGCCAATCATTAGCGGACTGGAGTTCCACTGTGGCGACCCCTAACCGGGAAAAGCCGAAAGACAACAACAACCACTGCACTAAGCATTCTGCTGTGTCATTCTTCTCCCATGCATTTGCTGTACTGTCTCAATAGTTAATGTACAACTGCAGACTCTTTTTGTTTATCATTTCTTTGTTTGATTTTAATTGTATACATACATATCTGCTGCAAGCTCTTTCATTTGCAGAGTTGTTAATTCTGCTACTCTACACATTCATAGCTTTATCTTGTGTCAAGTCACACTCTAACAAGAGTTTGCTTCTCACTTTATTTTTTTTATTCCAAAGACCCATTTTATTTCTCAGCAGTCAATCATGCATGTCTGCTTATTCATTCTTGAAGGCTATGCCACATTTCAGTTACATAGACATCAAGAGAATCTTGTGACCCTTGATTTTTAATGCAAAATGAATGCTAAATGTATTGCAGATTCTTCAGTTATCACAGTATTCCTTGAAATGCAAATGTTATTGTAGTTAAATCAGACTGTCGCTGTTTAGTGATATTAAATATTTTAAATACCTTTATGGGATTATCCCGTGTAAGATGATGAAATTAAATAAACTGAAGCTCCATACCTTTTTACCTCATTACAGAAGCAACACTGAAAATAAATTTCGTAGCCATTGTGACGGCTCTTCTGAAAACAAAAAATACCCTGGAGAATAAAGGTAGATGATGGAATGAATAGTAGCGTGGAATGCATGATGAAATATGGCGTGATGAAAATACCACTACTGTTGTTTGAAAGAATAAGGGTGGTTGGAGCTCATTTACTGCAAAGTTCAGTCATTTTTTTGATGGAAACAAACTAAGTGGTTATTCTTTGAGAAGCTTTGTTTTCGTTGTTTCATTTTGGATTGACTTTTCTTAGTTTTTTTTTGTTTGTTTCTTCACTATTTATTTGTTCATTGTTTGTGTTTTGATGCATATTGATTTTTGTCAGTCTTTTGCTTTGGTTTGCATTTTTCACTTACTTTGTTTCATCAAGGGGGTTGCCATTTTAATGTTCATATCTTACTTAGTGACCTAGTAGTAGTGTTATATTTGATTGTGCCCTTGTGGGTGTGCTTTGCTGTAAAGTATTTTTCCATATTCTTGCAATTGACTTGTAAAAATCCAATCCACGAGTGCAACTCAATCCTACTTTGACAGCATATGACATCTGGGTTCTTTATTGGCTATACAGACCAATGCTATAGATATGGTAAAAAAGACACACAAAAGAAGGTCTGTGTGTGTCTACACCATTTATTATGAAGGCAGTAGTGCTAGATGGAGGAATGACCATGTGATATCAACATGCTGGTCACCTTTGCAGGTAAAAGCAGTCCTAAAGAGCTGTTTACTAATATAGAGGATTATGATCATTTCACCAATCATAACCTGCTTATTATGTGCTTGAGACAAGAATGGCGAGAAATTTATCTCGAGAGCATAGCTCGAGAGATGAATCTTGGCATCCATGTGAAGAACATTTAATTTAGGGTTATGATAAGTACAATGATCATAATTATTTGTACTGCATGGAGCTTTATCTGTTCCATGTACCATTACTTACGGGGAAATAAATTGTGAAGTGTTTTGCCATTTTTCAAAATTGTGAAACACTTAATGGATCCTGTCAGAAATGCAGCGTAATGCTGTTCATCACATTTACACTTACCTTTCATGCCTCTCCACTGTCTATATTTTTACAGAACATCCAGATTATTGCTTCCTGTTTTTGGTTTGCTCCTCATAAATTCTGTGGTTTTCAGCCAAACTACTGAGGATTGAAGTCAGTAAATAATGTCGTGCATTAGACCTTCAGAGATTGTATCATTCATAAAAAACATGCGAACACAAATCCTTTTATTCTAGCAAGTTTCTGAGTTCATTACAGGAACTCAGGGACACATTGCAGGAACAGACAGCAGTTAGAAACTTTTTTTTATTCTGTCACTCTCACTCGCTGGACAGTACTACAGGCAGATTTTACCCAATCTTAACAACTTTCACAAGGGGTGCTTAACATTTGTTAAAGTCGGGTTGTGCACCATTCTGGTGCTTAACTGGTTTGTATTTTACAGAATATCGGAGCATAATCAGCATACTCCATGCATGACATATACTTTAGAATATATAGCCACTAGAGACAAAGTATTTTATTCTGATGAAGTGGTATGTTTCATGAAAGCACTTTACTGTAGTATTGACTTGTTTTATTATTTTATAAATAAAATCATTTTATTTGCTTCATTTGACATTTTAATGGTGCCATATCTACATTATCTAGATAACCTATGAAGAATAAAAAACTGTTCGTTAGATAACCTAACAAGAATAACAAATCATGGAAAACCATGTCCCAACCAATCATTAAGTCCCTATACACTTATGTCATGATGTCATGAGTTCATTCATTTCAAAAATGGCAATTTGGGCAGTGTTAGCTTGTATGTGCAGGGAATAAATTTCTTGATTAATGGTGAATGACTGAAATCTATATATGGATATGGAAGTTAGTTGAGAGATGTTTATGCTATTGTATTTATGTAGGATGCAAAGAGAGGAAGATACATCTAAAGAGATGAACAAGGTTGTGAATAATGTTTCTTTAATACTTGTTTTTGTAGTCAGTAATATTCTGGATGTAGATAATAATAATAATCCAAAGGAATGAATTATGGAGAAAGAAGTCTACCACAGAATTTAGTTGGCAGTGGTTACTGGGAACAAGTAAAATGCTGTGTCTTGGTGCATTTCTTTGAAAACAGTTTTCAGGAAGAGATCATTAAATGCAAGAGGAATAACTTTCATTGCACATTATTATGTATGTCAATCAATCCAATATACTTGGATGTTTGTGACATCATTCAAGGGTTCTTCTTTATTCACTGACTTCACAATAAAATGTTACAATGTTACAGGCTGGCTTAGAACCAGATGTTGTATCTGAGCTAGGTTCCTGAAGGTCAGGCTATATAGGTAATATTCACAAATATACAGTCTACTTTTCTTTTACAGAATTTGAGTGCACTCATCATTTCTACCCCATTTGCCCCCCATTCCACTATGTAGAAACTTTAGTTTGGAAGATTTAGTGCTTCTCTAACAGGTATCCACTTTTACGATCAAGTTATTTCATTTCAAGATGTTGTACCAAATACACTTGTATTCCCACCAAGACTTGTCTCATCCTTCTTGCATTAATCAGTCCAGATCAAATCATCTCTGCTTTATACATGACATACAACATGTCATTTAACACTTCTTAATTCTCTTCCATTTGTTGATGTTCCTAATCATATGACCAAGGAAAAAAGCACCATATTCTATCTGGGTCCTTTTGAGAGACCTACACAAAGCTAAATGTCCTTCATGTCTAGGAGATGTAGTAAATACTATGGTTTTGGCAGAACAAGAATGTACTAACCATTGAATCTGCACTTATTGCAGACCCTATAGTGTTGTTCACTACTACAGCAAGCTCCATGAAGTTCGAGCATACTCTTATTTTTTATTAGTAGCAAATGGATACAACTAATTGCCAGTAACTGAATGCATGATATTAATTTTTTATGTTAAACTCAGTGTGATTGCTATCATTCCCTATGTACACAAGGTCCAGATATGGCTGAAAATATGACTGGACTTGAATGATAGTTATCAACCCAGCCATCTTAGCATCATCTGCATACTATGCCACTCATTTGCGGTTTGAAGATGACATTGTAAACCTGAATTAATTTAACAAAAAGAGACACGCACAGCTCTGGGGTACCCCCCATGATGCCTAAGCAGTTAGAAACTGTGTTCTAATACAGAGACGGGATTATCTATCAACCAATTACTTATACTTATTACTTAATTAGCCATATTACCACTTACTTTTGATGTTTGTACCACTATAATATCTATAAGAAAGGTATGCATACTTGATTCCATGGACATATTCAGCGGCAACCTCTTGTCCATAACATCTAATTGATTATACAAAAATTTCTCCCATCCTACAACAGTATTTCTCCAACTGTTCTCTACTATAATTTAATATCTACTCTTACCTACATTCATTCTATCTCTCTTGCACACTAGCACTAAAGTGCAGCTGTATTTTTCCTTTCTAAAACAGTAAGAAGTGTAAACAATAGACAATAACAGTTAGTCCCTATGTTAAAGGCAATATTTACAGAAATCTACATGTACCAAAACTTTCCTGTCTAACTCAAGGATTTTCTCTGAATTAACTGGACTTACCCTACAAATGGGGTGGTGGTGCTGCGGTAGTGTTGTCGCCTCACAGTAAGACACTGTCCGGTTCGATTCACAGCTAGAGCGTCTTCTGCGTGGAGATATGCGTGAATGGGTGTACCTTCATTGAAGGTTGTGTGACAGGGCTGGTAATTCGGCACGTAAAAATCAACTACCAATAATTAGCGGACCGGAGTTCAGCTGTGGCGACCCCTAACCGGGAAAAACCGAAAGACACAAACAAACCCTACAAACTTCCCAAAAGGCATAGTATAAAGCCAGCAATTCATTGATGTCAGCAGTATAGTTCACCTGATATCAAGAAATCCTCACTGATTTTTTTTACATTAAAATCACTAAAAACCAAATCAAAACAGACAAACAAAACCACTATACTAATATACAATATAAGTACCAAAGATACCCAAAACTCTTCTAAACAACAATAAACAAACTTCCGCACCCAGGCCACACTTCCACACAACCCCCAATCACAAATATTACAACTGATTCAATCTCAACTCAGTTCAACCCATCCTTTATCCAAACAGTGCAATCTCTCCTTAATTGGAATAATACCTCTCCCCTTTCCTTACTCCCACACAAACCAACCAACCTCAAACTTTTAGTTTCCAACCAAAAACATCCTCAATCAATATGTAAACTTATTTAAAAGCTTAAACCAACATCACTAGCAGCAGACCAACTTCCATCTCAGTACTTAAAAATTGCTGCTAATGCAATAGCTTACCACATATCCATCCTAATTAATAGATCAATAACTGAAAACTATGTTCTGTCTAGCAGGAAAAAAATACATCATACCATTACACAAAGGCAGCCTAAACAATTATAGACCATTTGCATTACTGTCACTGTTATCTAAAATCCTAGAAAAATGCAATCATGCACAACTCATACATTATCTCACCACAAAAAACCTTCTATGAAAAACCCACCATGGCTTCAGACCATGTCATAGTAGCACCACCACACTTTACATTTCACTAATACCACAAACTCCCATAGAAAAAAACAACTTACTATCCACCCTCTTCTTGAATCTAATGCATTCAACACAGTATCTCACTATTATCTTCTCATGCAGCCCTCCTTCCTTGGCCTGTCACAACCCTCCCTAAAATAGTTTCTCGGCTACCTGTCAAATGGCAGTGAACACTCTCTCCCTTCTAAGAAATCACAGTGGGAGTTCCACAGGACTCAATACTGGCCCCACTACTATTTAATGTCTTCAAAAATATACTCCATACAGTGACAAATCATGTAGAAATAATCTGGCATGTAGATAACTCAACCGTAATCTGCAAGGCTCCCTCCATAAACGAATTATAACAAATCATGCAAGATGCTTTCTCTACAGTCAGTTATGGCTAAAAATATCCAACCTACTTCTAAACTCCAGTAAAACCAAACTGGCACTATTTACCCTTAAACAATACCACAAGAAAAAATACTCATTTAACATAACATTCTTAAGCAACACAAAAACTAAAACAATAATTCAAGCAAAATTAGTAGCCATTATAACTGACAATCAACTTAAATTCAACCAACATATCCTACAATTAATAAAGTCCGCCAAAAGCTTGGCTCCCTATACAGAATCAAACAAAACCTTACAGACTCCAGTAGAAAAACATTTGCTACAACACACATACTTTCACCACTATTATATGTTTCTTAAATATTAAACAATATAAATACCACAAGGTTGGGCATTGGGCTGGCAACTTGGCACCATAAAAAATCTACTGCCAATCATTAGCGGACCGGAGTTCCGCTGTGGTGACTCCAAACCGGGAGAAGCTTAAAAGACAAACAACAACTTATCCAATACAACAAAAGAGCAAAATTTGCAACTGGCCTTCCAAATAGAACTCATCACTGTCAGGCCCTAAGAGTACTAAACTGGCTGGAACTACCCAATTACCTGAGGTACACACAACTTTTAACTACTCACAAACTTATTCTCTTACCAGACAAATGTCCAGCACTAAAAGGTACTCTCTAACTTCACTGCCCA
The DNA here is from genome assembly GCF_019279795.1 of Protopterus annectens. Classification (NCBI taxonomy): domain Eukaryota; kingdom Metazoa; phylum Chordata; order Ceratodontiformes; family Protopteridae; genus Protopterus; species Protopterus annectens. Next base: position 827,567,240 of record NC_056732.1, read on the forward strand.
AATAGGGACCTCAACTCTGTAGACAAACTGTTACTATCCATAAATAGATCCAACAACTATGCAGGTGATTCTCTATACTCTCACAATGTCACTAATAACTGGAACGCAATTCCAGAAAGAACTAAAGTCAGTTAAAATCAACTCCAGATTTAAACTATCGATCAAATAGAATCTAACCCTGTCAAGGTTATGCCCATGTTCTCTTCCAGAATAAGTCAACTTTCAACCCCTGCCTTCTCCTACTTTAAATATTTTCTTCACCATTATATCATACTTTATCCCCTGGATTCAACAAGCTCTGCACGGTGTGCAGGAATAGTGCAGGAGCTCCTGGGGGCAATATGGCCACTATACGTTCCAGGAATAAGCTCCAGGGACGTGCACGAGCGCTCCTGCAATATTCCTGCACGGATACAGCTCCTGTATGCAAATTACCCCATTTGCAGGTGAAAAACATGCAAATGAGGTGAATTTGCAATCCAGGAAGCTGTCAGCCGGCTGTGCAGGACTTGTGTAGTGTGCAGAAATGTACTCGGCTAGTAACCGAGTAAATTTCTGCAAACTACAAAACGGAGCCATGACAGCTCCAAATTAAGGGTGTATAGTATGTGTAAAGCATGCCAATAGCCAAATATATGGCCATTGGCATGGAAAATAGTTGGCAAAAAAATATTTTTTTAGCCGATTTCGGCTGTTTAAGCGTAGGGCAGAGGTGCGCAAATGGGATTGGGCTGAAAATAAAAAAAAAAAACTGAAATAAGCATTTTAACCAAAATCACTATTTTGCCATTATACTCAATGGCAGGCAGAAGACAACATGGCCAGTGAATAGTGTTTGCTAAGGGGGAAGGCTCAGTGTGGGACCTGTAACTATGCATTAGCAAGCAATCCTATGCAAATGAGGGGAATGATACTGAATCCCAGATTTCCCCTCAATGCTAACAAGCACCCAACCGTGTAAGTGCAGGAAGAGCATGGTTCAAGTCTAAGAGTTAGTTGTCATCATAGGGGGTGTGTGTGTCAGGCATACTATAAGCTTATTTGAGCCCTGTGGCTTGGGTTTGGCCTTAGCATAGCAGAGCTAAGCAAGGCTGTGTGTCTGCGGCTGCCTAGCACTCTTTACATTGCCTAAGTGGGTGGGTGCGCCACGCACCAGGTTTTAAATGAAAAAAAAAAGTAAACCAGGAAATAGCAGCTATGTGCATATTTGAACACTGTGTTTGCGCGGTGCACCCCTGGGCTTAAACAGGAAGACAATGGGAATGGAAAACAGCAGTAGGAAGGTAATCAAGGAGAACTAGCATAGCTGGCAGGTGAAATGTATCAGAATCAGCCAATTACACAGGCAGCAGCCCAGCCCAGCACACTACTATAAACTATGCAAACACTTTTCCCCCTGTTTTTTCCCACATACTCTACACCACCGGTGTACATAAGTGGGGAAATTTTAACCAACAAAAGCAAAAAAATGATAGGGGCTGCAGCATCTATCATACTTCAACATGTGGAAGAGGCTGAGGGTGGTGAGGATGAGAATGCAGTTGACCAAGCCACAGTGAGGAGATGGAGAAGAGTGTACAGACCCAGGGTAACCTACCAGGGACTTCATGAGCTGGAGGGGCCTCCTACAGCAAATTGTTGAGCTGTGCCTGCCACACCTGACACACAGAACTAACAGAGGGGAACCCATCCCAGTGGATACCAAAGTATGTGTAGGCCTAAGAATACTAGCTACAGGTACCTTCCAAAGACCAACTGGGGATATCATGGGGATCTCACAGGCATCAGCATCTAGGGTACTCCACCAGTTCCTGGAGGCCATATCAGCACATGCCAGTGAGCACGTATATTTCCCCAACACCCATGAGGCATTGGCCAGCAATATGCGTCTCTTCCACCAAATAGCAGAATACCCTAAGGTAGTGGGTGCTATAGACTGCACGCACATATGCATCAAAGCACCACCTGGTGAGCAGGGTAGGGTCTACAACAACCACAAGGGCTTCCCCTCCATCAATTGCCAGATCAGGTGTGATGCCCAGGGCATTATAATAAATGTATGTGCTGGCTGTCCTGGAAGCTATCACAACTCCTACATCTGGCATCTGATGCAGCTGCACCAGAGATTTGCCAATGGGGACATCCCTTATGGTCACCTAGTGGGGGGTGCTGGTTACACACTGGGGCCATGGCTGATGACACCCATCAGAAATGCACACACACCCAAACAAGAACTCCATAATGAGTCACATGCACAGACCAGAATCATAATAGAGCTTGTGTTTGGGATGCTCAAGTCATGGTTCCAGTGCCTGGACACATCCAGTGGAGCCTTGCAGTACTCACCAGCTATATGTACCCAAATTGTCATTGTATGTGCCATGCTACACAATATGATCATGCAGAAACAGCTGCAGCAGGAACAGCATGGGGCAGGGTCAGACAGCCCCCCACCATTGCCAAGGCTTGCACAGGCACAGAGTGACTTGGAGGAGGAACAATCTGAGCCTGCCCCAGTAGGCAGTAGGAGGCATGCTCAGTATGCCCTGGACTTGGCAATGAGGCAATGTATAGCACATACACTGACACAGTAGGGACCCAGGGAATGACACATCTCTCTGACTCGCACATACAGTGAAAGGGATGCCAAACATGACACTACCTGTTCTTAACCATGTATAGGGAGTGTACTATGTGCATCTGACATAGTCAGCCCTCCAGCACCATCCTCAATACTGGCACAGCCACAAGATAAGTCACTCTTCCTACCAATTGCAGAATAGAGTAGTATGTGTTGTTACTTGTATCTATGGTATGGATGTGAGCATGCAAGGGAATTGGGTGGCTGAATCGGATGCCAGCAAATAGTAGATACCTATATTGACAGCATAAGATCTGTAACAAATACTGGTGTCACCATAGTAGCCAGTACTAGACAAGGTGACAAAACTCACTGCAGGAAATGTGCTGGGCCACGTGTGTCCATATGACACACACATGTCAGTCAGGGAGGCTCATATACCCAACAACAGTCTCAGCCAGCAGGACAGGTGTAGACAAACACAAACAAAGGATGTGCTAAGGCCTCTGATTGATGGCTATGGTAACCTTCCCCACCAAGCCTACACAGACAGACTACAACAGGTCAGGCAGTGGGATGTTAGTTCTGAAGGGTAAGAAGTCAGAAACTGAAATGTAGGTCAATCAAACCTAAGACCTCTAGTGCACTGATATGCCTCTAGTCAGCATGATAGGTTAGAATACAGAATGAAATGGAGTACCTGACATACCAGTACAGTCATAGCAAATGTGTACATGTGTCAGGTGTTCCACCCCCCAATCCTATGTAGAAATGTAGTAACAGTCAGGTGTGCATCCCCAATCCTATGTAGAAATGCAGTAACAGTCAGGTGTGCCCCCACCAATCCTATGTAGACATGTAGTAACAGTCAGGTGTCCCCCCCAATCCTATGTAGAAATGTAGCAACAGTAAGGTGTGCCCCCCAGTCCTATGTAAACATGTAGTAACACACATGTATGGCCCCCAATCCTATGTAGAAATGTAGTAACATGTATGTGTAGGTATAATAACAGTGGAGCACAGATTACCTGAGCTGGCCAAGGTAGCAGGATAGATTCTAGTATGTGTACAATATGCAGGTCTGTGTGTGTTAGGTTGGTGTGTGTTGTATATTGTGTGAGAGTGGTCAGTATGTATGCATGGTGAGGTTTGCCTTGGTGGCCATTGCCCAGTACTGCCGATGACAGGGCCAAGTTCTCAGAACTGCAGTGCCAAACACAATGGTTCCCATTATAACACATTCCAGCAGTAAGCCATAGTAAATGTTTGGAAGCAATATGTGTCACCATCTGAAAGATGGACATGGCATGAATGTCGGCCCAGATATACAAGCAGTACATAGGGGGAAGTACCCCAGACAGACAGTGTATAATATGTAACTGTCAAATGGACGTGCCCTTGGAATTGTACATACAGGTTTGCAGCACATTATATCTTGGCTTGTAGTAGGGAATACCGATGTCATCTGGCCAAACACTGGCAGACCACAAAGGTCATAGGAATGATTTATTGAGAAACAGCTGATGTCCCTGCACAAGCCAGCATAAGTGGAATGTCCCATGCATATATGTGAGTCAATGCAAATAGTGTCCATAGCACACATGCACCCAGCTCATCCAACCACCACCCAAAGGTACCTCTCCGGTCTTATCCTTACTGTTGGGAATGAGTACAATATGACCTCCACCTGTGTCTGGCAATAGTGAAAGAATGTAGCATGCAAAGAAGGTGTTCCATGTGGGTGTGTCCCTAGCTGTAAGCAGCACCCTGCCAGCATCCACACCACTGGATAAATACTGACAGAAAGTATTGGCATGAACACCTTGCACACCTACCTGTCACCACAGAGGAATATAGTGTATCGCAGTCTGGGACTGTAGGACTGACAGAATGCAATTTTCAGCTACAGCTGGCCTGCATCACTACCAAATGGCCTACAGTCATCTGCCAAAGGCCTGTGTCTCACCCGTACTGCCAATATATGTTATGTCATGGACTCCCAAATAACAACATAACACAGTCCACAGAACCCAAATGCAAGGCCATGTGGACAAATCACAGTAACATGTCCACCATGTCCTACTGCATGAACTGTGGACCAACACCAAATTACTGCTGTGATGAGGTGATACTATAGGAAAATTATCAGATAATGTTTGCATAATGTATGGAAGAGGATAGAATAATAGAGGGGTGGGTGGGAGCATGGGAGGCATGGAGTGTGTGATGTCCGAAACTCAGCCATGTGCACATACTATTCCTGGCTGCAAACACAAGAATGGGTGGCTACAAACCTGCTCATAAACCAAAATGTATAGGGGTCATGTCCAGAATTATGACCCCTGCCTCCAGGTAACCTGTGTGAATTTGTGCAGCTGTGAGGTATGGCCACAGCAAGATATAGCCATACTGTCACATCGATGGAGGTACAAGCACTGGATCCTCTGCCACCACTGTACCAAGGTGCTGAATCATTTACACAGACCCAGCAGCAAGTGTCTGCAGCTTCTTCTCCAGAATAGAATGAGTGTGCAAGAATATGTAGGCTGCTGACCACAATACTGGACACAGCTGCATTCATCCTGTGTTCCCCAGGACATCACTGCAAGCAAATATATCTACCTGACAGTACTTGATGACATAAAACATCACAGTGTATAGCAGTACATATGTCTGAATATCTCTACTAACACCAGGACCATGTAGCAGAAGCAGCACAGACACAATTACCTACAATAACGCACTATCCTTTGCCCATTTTGACCCCATATTGTCAACTGATCTAGAGATATCCTGCAGAAACAGTTTGCTAGCTGTAGGTGTAGAATACAAAAGTCTACACTGGAGTACAATCTACCTGGAATGGATCCACACATGCAATACAGACGGTCATTCTGGGCATGCTCCTACACTTAGAGAAATGAAGGCCATGTCAGACAACAAAATACTGAAAGGTCATACCAGGCATGCTCACACATTTAAAGAAATGAATCCCAAGTCTGGCAACAACAGTAGAACACACATATCTGACAGTCATAGATGTTAGTGCATACACTCCTCAGTATGCACCAGTCATGCTTTGCACACACATTGGATAGGAATACACACATATATCCAAGGACAACACACTATAATAGACCAAAAGTACACATACATAGATATGTGGAAGAGAGTGACAGTGACAAAGAGCCTTCAATCATGAGGCCTGTCCCACCCAGCACACATTCAATTGGCTAAAACCAGATGATGTGCAAATGTCAATCACTGTAGACATTTGCCTCTGGAATCCCTCAGCATTATAGTGTCTGTGGTGCTCATGCTAACTGTGCAACATGACTGTACAAGTCAGTAGTCATCTAACAGTTGTATACATGTACCTGTGGAATATAAACCTGTGTGTGCCTGAGTGTGGTGTGTCTGTCTCTAGATGAATGGGTTATGGCCCATGCACATATACTGGACTCACCATTGCCCTACTATGGCAAGCCTGCTGATGTCTTCACCTTGAAATACACCTTTGGGGAAGTAGTAGCCCAGTAATCTCCATGGTGCATCCTATAACTGCGTAATACCGTAGTGTGATGTACTAGTTAGGTAGGAGTTCTAATCCCAGATGTGACACCTGCTTGTGTGTGTGTTTGTTTGTCTGTGTAGGGAGCAATGCTTTTGAGGCCATTCACAGTCACTATAACCTCCAGTGTCTATCTTTGGCAAGCCTGCTGATGTCATTCACTTTGAAATACACCTTTGGGGAAGGAGTAGCCTAGTAATCTCTGTGGCGCATCCTGTAACTGTGTAATGCTGTAGTTTGATATACTAGTTAGGCAGGGGTTCTATTCCCAGACATGGCAAGTGTGTGTGTGTGTGTGTGTGTGGGGGGGGGGTTGTCTGTGTAGGGAGCAATGCTTTTAAGGCCATTCACAGTCACTACAACCTCCATTGCCCTTCTTTGGCAAGCCTGCTTATGTCATTAACATTGACATACACCTTTGGGAAAAGAGTAGCTCAGTAATCGCCGTTGTGTGTGCTATAACTATGTAATGCTGTAGTGTGATGTACTACTTAGGCAGGAGTTCAAATCCCAGACATGGCAAATGTGAGACTTTGTGTGTGTGTGTGTGTGTGTGTGTGTGTGTGTGTGTGTGTCTGTGTTTGTCATTCATATCCTGTGTGGAGGTGGCTGTGAGTGTGTAACAACTGGACTTATTGTGGAGCGGTTTTTGCAAATTTCTTGTATGGTGGGCCTATTATATGTCACATTGCCCACCTTACAAGGATAACAGATGTCAAACAGCAGAGAGGCTGGGGTTTCAATCCATAGCCCATATGTGATATCAAGGCCTGGTGAACAATGTAGGCAACCCTTATATTACCCAGAGAACACTCTCAACCCATGTCTCATACACAAACACACTCGGCTAGGCAACAACCACTTTGTTGGTAGTTCCCTGCATGTTGGCCACATATAATAACCAAGGTGTGACTGCAGTGGACTACAGAGGGCATGGCACCCTGTCCCATCACTACAATAGGCACATACTTGCATACAGTGCTCCTTCACTATGTTCCCCACTGGACACCTGCAACAACTGTAGTGCCATCAAATGTAACCCACAAAGGACATACCATGCCTTAAACACATGCCTTCTATGGACAGATGCCACCAACACTAGGGAATACCTGTATCATGCTGTCTATGTAGGTACAGGGTCAACCTAGTGTCCATTGTCAGTTCTCACCACATGAGGCCAAGAATGGCACATCTGATGATAACAATCTGTGAACACAACATGCCCCAGACATCCCAGGTACACTTCCACATGTCACAGAACATGCATGTGGGATGTGTGAACATCCCAGACACCATCCATGTCATAGACTATAGAACACATACATGACAAGCATTGCACAGCACTGGCCACCCATAATAGTAACCCAGATGACTGGATGGTGAATACAATACCCACCAGTGTGGGCCAATACAGACACTACACCCCTGAGCCACACTGCAGACCATTTTCATGTGGCCTGATGCCAAGGTATACCCTTTACCTAGGCTTGTACAGCCTTTTGGCATAGTCAGCCACTACACACCTGTGAAGCAATGCACCCATGCATGTCAGTACTGGCAACCTGTGTCTGTGTGTGTGTGGGGTATAATGATTTTGACCCCGTTCACACTCACTACATCTCCCATTGGCCTACTGAAGCATGTCTTCTGATATCAGACACCTTCACATACCCTCTGCCCATATATCATCCTGTTAATCCCTGTGGTGCATGTGATAGCTGTGTATTACTGTATTGTGGCAAACTAGCTAGTTATGAAGTCTAATCCTGATCCTGCCAACTGTGTTAATGTGTGCGAGTCCCTAAAAGAGTGTGGCTGTGTCGACGTTGACACCTGTTCATGTGGACAGACATGTGTTCTACACCTACCATATCCCTCCTATATCACCATTGCAGATGTCATTCACCATCAGATATACCTTTGGACAACTCCCCAACATGTAAGCTCTGTGGAACATGCAATAACTGCATAGACATGTGATAGCAATACATAGTCAGGCAGGGGTTTGAAACCCCATACTGGTACGTGTGTGACACAAACATGCTTAGGTTTTCCTCTCCCACCCCCTCCCTGTCTTACTTTGTCTCTGTCTGTCTCTCTCACTCCCTCTCTGGTGGATGTGGAGAAGTACACCTGCTTTGCTTAGGCAGCAGCTTGTGTTTTGTAAGTGATGCTCATGATCAACTGATGGCCTCTGCATGAATTGCAGTCCCCCACTAGCTGATTCCATGTGGAACAGCTGTGGTAACATTCCCATAGACAATTTCATGGAAACACACTCCTATACCTAGGAACATCATGTGGGTGTTGGGGCTTTTCATTCACTGTGAGCAGGAACTCATGTCAGTGTTTGGCAAACAGCATCACAGATGGTATTGGGATATACCTCTAACAACATACACTGTGGAGACAGGCCAACAAACAGGAGGTGGATGTGCCAGACATGACTACAGAATGTAAGTGTTGCTCTTCTGCATTTGGAGTAATGTTGGTTTAACAGGGTGTGTGTAGATATGGCTGGTCTACATGATTTAATACCTGTCATGACAGTGTTATGTGTTTGAGGAAACTCCCATCTGTAGAGTTATCTGCAGACTGTAAAGTGTTTGAAGTCTTATGTTTCTTGTGTTACCCACAGATCACCTATCTTAGAACTGCAGAAGCATAGCCTGAGGATTGCAGTCAGTACATGGTGACAGCCATGAGAGTTACTGACTTCATATCCCCCATAGGACATATGTCACAACAAACCCTGTTACAATGGTAAATGCATGAGGGTATCACAGCAAAATGCCAATATTGGCCCAGTGTTTGTGGCTCCAGCCACATGTCTGTCAACCTTTACACATATGTCATGCAGTAAGAGATGCATATGTTCTGTACACCAGTATTTATTGACATCATACCTGATAAGCCAGTCAGATATCAGACTGCTAGACATGTTATGTATAGTAGGGGTTAGATCTGAGGACATAACATGGGCATTCTGTGGTTGTGTGCACAGTAGTGGGGTCTGTGTACTTATGGTGATTGTCGACAGTATGTGTATTGTGAATATGTACCTTGGCCTGTGTACAGACTGTGATAGATGTCATTGTTCTTGGTTCTGTTCTATCTGATGTTACATGCTGCTCCAGTGTATGGTACCCTATCGGCTCACATGTTTGTAGGACCAAACACACACATGTCCCATACTACAGACGGGCATTGGACCACACTGTGTCATGACCCAGTTTATGTAGGGTAGTGTGTGAGTGGCACATATCTAGATGGTGTTTATCAGACAGTTCATATCGTATCATATTAAGCTTGCGTACCATATCTGGCTGTGTTCACATTGGTTGTGGGTATGCACTTTCTCAGAGGTGTATGTTACTCTGTGCTGTGACATGCCTGCAGAGCCTGCTATATTTGCAGGTACATGAGTATTCCCCCATACAAAATGTAGGCCAGTGTTGTGGCAGTCTGCCTGTAGTTTGCACAGTG
>NC_056732.1:827579377-827594377 GCF_019279795.1 Protopterus annectens
GTACAGGTAACCTATGCTTAACTGACACTGACATGTCTGCCCAGCTGTGTTATAACTGGCACAGATAGGACACAACACCCTGTATGCACTACATGCCATGGGTACCTTCACTACACTACCACAGTTAACAGAACATGCTTGGGTACAGGTCTCCAACACAAACACTAACCATATTTTGTAATACATGTTGCATACATGTCAACTGGATCACCTCACTGGGCATTTGCAGGAGGCACCCAGAGGATTGGCTGATGCATGTCACTCTCACCCTGAGGGTTACCACAGTGGTGTCTGTAAATAGATTGCCTGCTGGCACATAGCAGGTGGCATGATACCACTGTACACACATCCCCTACACTTCCCATCTCTCCATGGACAATAGCCAGCTACACACCTATGACCACCTGCAGCGATGCACCGCAGTACTGACAAATGTGTACGTGTGCATTACTGAGGATATCAATGTCTGTGTGTTAGTACACCTGTAGTTGGGAATACCATGAGGGCCTTCACACCCACCGCAACACCTATTGCCATAGTTAGATGTGGCTGCTGCTGTACCAGACATTACATGTACCCTGTTAAGCTCCTCTCCCTAAATGCTACCTGAGCCTTGCAGTACCAGCACAACACTGTTGTAATAATGGGTTGATAGGCATGAGATACCCACTGATTTCTAGCAAGTGTGTGTATGTGTACATGTGTGTATATCTGGAGGGTACAGCATTCCAAGGTCAAATACTCCTATTACAATATGCATTGCCACACAGTATTATGGATAGTGATGTTGCTGACCATAGGAGAGGCATGACAATGCATCACCTTACTATGCCTTTGGCATGTTTATTAGATGCATATTCCTGTAGTACCACTGTTGGGATGGACAATGGGTTGTATTACAGTCCTGGTCAATGTGTGATGGTGGGTATTCAGAGTGTCATCATGGGTTCCAGTGTGTACAATATCCACAGTGGGGTGTGGGTGCTGTGTACGCTGTCATTATAGCATGTTCCCGCCGGTACATGTCCCATGTACCACTGTATAGTCACCACTGTCACCATCAACCATAAAGGTAACTGATAACACAATCCAGCCCAGTTATGCATGTGCTGTGTGCAGCCTACCTGTAACTTATTGGACACACTGACAAGTTAGTTAGCACTGAAATGTCCAGGTCTCTTGGATGTGTGTCTGCCTGTTATGTGTCTGTTAATGTGTATATGATGGCATGTCACACTATGCATTGCCATATACAACCATTACATCCCCCATTACCATACATTACATGAGTGAGGATGTTTTGCATGTAACATGTAACCTGGAAGTCACCTCATCCTAAACACTGTGTGGTGTGTGCAATGAAAGCCACACACACATCAGTAGCACTACATACCTAGGTAGGGGTCTAGTCCCAGTGTTGCCAAGTAAGTGTGTGCATGTATGTGGAGGGATCTACTTCAGGTTGCTGATTATACATGTCCCAGGGGGTCATCTGTCTATGTGGCACAGGCAGTAACTGTTAGACATACCTGTGACATGTGTTCAACTGTACCCAGGATATGTCACAGCCATGGTGTCACCACAGTGCCATACCCCTTGTGGGATATGACTGCAGACCATCTTCCTGCTGACACATGTACACCTACAACACAAATGGATAACATTATGGAAACCACAATTACTCAGTGTTACTAAGAGCTATAATGCATCATAGCTGGACAGCTACACTATCTGACATGTAAGCATTTAACATTACTGCTGACAACGTTACACAGCAGTACATTGGTATACTGTAGTACAGTCACCGTGTGCATCAAAATCATATTAGCCTGTCCCTGCATCAATGTTATGGATGACAGGGATGTGGCACAGGTGTCATCATATGCGCAGGGTGTGTTGTTGGTTTGCCAGAAACCAAGGGTGGGCCATATGTTTGACACCATGTGTGTAGGTGAAAGGTGTAATTTACTGAGATGGGCTTTGTGATGTGGTGTGTGTAGGTATGGGGTTGCCCTAGGTGTGTTTGTATAGTGTGTGGGTATGCATGCACACAGTTCTGCCATGTGGCTGCCCTATACAGGTGTTTCTTGGACAGCTGCAGACCATACCTGGCAGGGTGTGCAGTTCACCACCTCTGGACATGGACACACAGACTGTGCCTGCCAGGGGTTCCATGGGCATGTCCAGGTACAGGCCTCAATGTGCTACTCTCTCCTGATGATGACATATGTCTGCTGGAAGCAGGTCCCTGCTGGGACTGGCCAGGGCCATGTGCACGTGGCCTGCTGTGGTGTGGTGTGGACAGAGCCTCCCATGCAGTGCTGGGGCTGGTACTGCCACTATGTGAGTGGCTTGGTGTCCTTGCACATCCACGTCGACCACCAGATGTTGGTGTTGCTGGCCTACATCCACACGGCCATTGCCCCACTTTCACCACATGTTCTAGCATGGACAATCCACGGTCGATGAGGCCCACCATTTCACCCAACTATCTATCCATGACCTCGGAATAATCACAGAGGCACTTGCAAGTTCATGGAAGTTGTCGCTTACAGATGAGACAGCAGCCCTCTGCAGCCTCAGGCCCTGTCTGGTGTGCAGTTCTATATATGCCTGCACCCCCATGACAGTCTGAAACATGTGTCTGTGGTACCAGTTGTGGCACTTCTGCCAGGGGCATGATGACCAGCAGCCCTCCCACAAGCACCCTGGTACATCTGTCTATGTGGTACCCTGCCGGACATCCAGCTATGCCTGCTGTGTCCAGCCACAGCAGGCATAGATACCACACTCTCCTGTGTACTGCCACCAAGCGCCAAATATCCCTCTGCTATGGCCACTGGTGATGGGGTCTGCTATGGCCACTGGTGATGGGGTATCTATAGGCACTGTGACTGTGTGCGGGGTTGGGGTGGATAACAGGGAGATGTCAAAAGATGGCACGGTTTCGGCCTCTGACAATCCCACCTGTGCCTCAACAGTGCTATCTTCATTTTCGTTGTCTGTATGGACACCAACATCAGACTGCATGCAGGAGGGACCCTGACCCACCACACCACCTGTGAGGGGAAAACAAGAAACGCACTTTAAGACCTGTACGGCATTGCATAACAGTACACACACACACACACACACACACACACACACACACACACACACACACACACACCCTGTAATTCCACCATAATACCTACCTGTCCCTGAGTTTACAGACAGTCCGTAGTTTATTCACATAAGTTCCCCATCCTGCATCACACTTGGTAACATGCACTCATTAATACCACTCATTAACATATCATTTTTCTAAATGCCTAGACAAGTGATCACAACACAAGACCTGTTACTCCATTACCTCCTTGACTTGATTGAAGTAGGTTTTACAAGGCTTCACTGCTGTCATCCAGTGTTCACCCTGGGTATATCTGGACATCATGAGCATGTCCCCCATATGCTAGGGGCTACAACATTCACTCGATAATGTCACGCACTGGAATGTCATACATAACTATTTCTCAGTAGATGCAAGATCTGTTGCTCAATCAACTTATTATGTGGACAACAGTAATATATGGATACACTCCCTGGTGCTGTCTAGTAATTCCCCAATGCATCTGTAGTGCTGCATATGTGGGTAGTCATTCACCTTTCTGCAGTTTTAATGGTATACCTGGTGTCTAGTTTCTCTCCCAATGCATGTTCCATGCTACAGACCTTATTATACTATCAGCTGTCCTGTGATTACATATCAGACAAGTATTCCTGGTGTCTCATGTGTCAGTCCATGTCCATGTACTGCACAATTCTAAAGGGAAGTACTGACGTATGAACAACCCCACAATCACACATGTGCATACATGGACACCCACACAAACATACACACACACATGCACACACACATCCTACATGCATGAACCCCCTTCCACTCCACCAGATTACACTTACAGACAAAATAATCCCCCACACACACCTACAGGTGAGGTTGCACAAAGATAGTACACGCAGACCTCCCATTACCCATCTGTCAACATGCATAACATATGGTACTCAACAGCATGCAGTGCAGCTATAGTCAATCCATGCTTGCAAGAGTATACATGTGTGTGATGCATGGGCTGTGTTATTAGGTGATGGCCATTCCCCTGGAAAACAATGCACCCAATTACACAGTATTGCTATGCACCTGTTCTGCACCCTGCCATGAACTGTGCACCATACCTCACAGGTGTACACACCATTGCTGAATGTGTATTACTGTGTCAGTTATGTCTGCTCTAATGCTCACAGCCCCTATGTTCATAGGTTCATAGGCAGGTACTAGGATATTGGCCCAAGGGCCTAAGTAAGCCTAGCCAACAAGGTTCCCTGGCTTACGCCACCTAAGAAAGTTACTTTCTTGTGCCCCTGTTGAGCAGAGCCCCAGAAGTGATCCCCGGGGTGTATTTCCTATTTCCCATCCACTCATCAAGATTTTTCTTGAAGAATGCTAATGAGGAACTTTGCTTGACATAGGTGGGTAGCTTGTTCCAAAGTATAGGAAGTCTCTGTGACAGGAATCTATCCCTCCAGCATGTCCTGTTTATTGTGGTGACAAGGTTTAGTTCCCCAGGGCATGTAGCTTGGAGGGATTGAGATTCCTTCAGGTGTAGCATGTCCAACAGTTCTGGGTTTAACATAGCTTTATAAGTTAGGCAGAGATCTCCTCAGAGTAGGTGATATGCTACAGAGTAAAGCTGGAGGTTTTGATATGGTCAGTGTAGGGCATCTGTTTGAGGCCAGTAATCCTCTTTGTGAGGTACTTCTGTGGCCTTTCCAGCTGGTGTAGATGCCTTGTGAGGTACATTCCAAAAGGGGCGTTGCAATCTATAATGGGTCTAATGAGTGCTGAGTAAAGGGGAACAATGACCTCTTTTTTCCTGGATGAGAACCCTTTTGTGATGAGGTGTGCCACATAGAAGGATTTCCTGACTACTCTGGTGATGTGATTATCAAAGGAGAGACTACTGTCCACCTAGGTCCCAAGGTCTCTTATCACACATTCAATGTTAAGTAGACTGCCATTTATGTGTTAGTTCATGGGTACAGAGTTTTTACCAAAGGGAATGACAGTGCACTTTTTGGCATTGAGCTTGAGGCCATGCCTCTGACACCAGGCGTCTGTCTTAGTAAGGCCCTTCTGTAGGATGTTCACATCATTTGGGGACTTGACTATGGCTCCTAGTTTGCAGTCATCTGCGAACTTCATTAGCCAGAGGCCTTCTGTGTTAGCCTGTACTTCAGAGAAGTAGATACCAAACAGGAGAGGTCCCAGGACTGAACCCTGTGGTACTCCACTTGTCACTGGTTTAAAGTCAGATTTGGAGTCTGCAAATTTTGCAGCATGGGTTCTGTCAGTGAGCCAGTTGGTAATCCATCTTGTGACATAGGGATTTATACCTAGTTTAGTGAGTTTAGCTATAATTCCAGAATGGGGGATGGTATCGAAAGCCTTGACGAGGTCAAGGTAGACTGTGTGAACCACCTTACCCTCGTCTATGGCTTTGGTGACTGCCTGAAAGAAGTCGATCAGGTTCAGAAGGCATGATCTGCCTTTCACATACCTGAACTGGGTGGGGTCCAGAGTTTGGAGGTTACCAATGTCTTTATGTGCTCCATGAGGATACGTTCCATGGTCTTGCAGAACAGGCTCATCAGGCTAATAGGGCAATAGTTCCCGGGATCAGTGGTGGCTCCATCTTTGTTGAGTGGGATAACTGTTGCTGTGCACCATTCAGTGAGCAAAAAGCCTGATGTGAGACTATGATTGAACATGGTGCTTAGGTGGGGAGCCAGTTCATTCTGAAGTTCATACAAAATGCAGCCTGGGATGTTGTCCGGTCCCATGGATGTTGTGTTTTTGGTTTTAGAGAGTGCAGCTTTTACCTGCATAGATGTGATTACTGGGACTCTGCATTCTTCCTGTATTGATATGAGCCCTTTGAGGGGTAAAGTTAGCACTGAATCTAACTTCCAGGATGTTGGCAATATCAGTTGGTTCTGTAATTTTTGTGCCATTGTGCTGTAACTCAAAGCAGATATGGGTGTTGCCATTGAGATTCTTGACATAGCTATAGAATGCTTTGTGGTTTCCCTTAGAATTAGTCGCAATTTTGTTTTTGTAGCTAGCTTTGGAGGATCTTATAAGGGATCTCAGCTTCTTACTGAGTCTGACCAGGGAGCTCCTCCACTCATGGGATTTTACTCTCTTTTGCAACAGTTTCTTCCTTCTGTTGTAGAGTTTGTTTATGACAGGGGACCACCAGATTGGCTTCCTTTTTTTGGAGGATAGCATCTTGGTTCTTTTTGGGATAGCATGATCCATGCACTTGTGTAAGTGCTTATAGAGTGCATTTGTGTAGGACTCAGCAGTCGTAACTGTATTGTCCATCTGCATGGGTGTCATGAAGTTTGCCACTTCCGTCTTAAGAAACGTGAAATTGGCTTTGGAGAAATTTTTTACCACAGTTTCCTTAATGGTGGGTGGGCGTGGGATGCAAATGTGGTTAGCTTATGGTCGGATCTGACCAATGAGGAGTTGACTTCAGGTATGTAAAACTGGTCTCATATGTTGGTAATGACTAGGTATAGGATATTGTTGCCCCTGGTGGGGGTGTGGATAAGTTGATCCAGGGCATTGGAATTTATGAATTCCAGAAAGAGTTGAGCAAAGGAGTTGGTACATGAGTATGTTTCCCAGATAATTGTGGGGTAGTTGAAATCGCCCATTATTAGGGTGTTTGGTTGAACCCTAATATTTTCCAGCATATCATGAAAAGAGGAGTGGGAATCCTGGGGCATGGTGGGGGATCTGTAGCAAGCTACAATTTGGATTGCAGTTTTGCCCATAGTTAGTTGCACTTGGATAACCTTGGATGCATTATGCTGCGCAACTAGCCAGGAGGTGTGGATATTCTTAATGAATATGGGCACACCTCCGCCTTTGGTGTTCCTGTCCAGGTTAGATGGCTGAAAAGTGTGATATGAGTTATAGCCTGGTAATGCAGGGGTGCTCTCTAGATCCTTGAAGCAGGTCTCAGTCACTGAACAGATATCGATGTTCTCCATTTTAAGGAGTGCCTCGAGTGAGTGCATTTCGAGATTTAGACTTCTAACATTGAGTAGCATTGCCCTCAATTTTTGCTTGCCTATTCCTGTTACGGTGGTGAATTTGTCATTGGAACATTGCCTAAAAAGGCACTATAGGGGAAGCAAGACCCTTAGCCAGTATTCGGAATCCCAGGGGCGACAGGTGCAGGCCACCTCTGGCAAAGCATCGTGGTCTGTCGACCATGTCGTCCCAGGCAGACAGACACTGGATCCATTTAGAATGACACCAGAAGCTTAGACAATTGTAGAAGTCAATCATTTTGTTCTTGTACTGCGGTATCATTCTGGGAAATGGCAGGATGCTACTCAGGGCTAGGGTCATACCTGCCTGGGTTACAAGATTGGAGAGGTCTTCCATGTCTCTTTTCATGTAGTCCAGGGAGGTACATATTTGTACTTGTTGTGGAGTGACCTGAGTGCAGGCATTATGTGGTGGATCCTGGCACCTGACTGGAAGCTGACAGTAACTTTCTCTTTGTTTAGCCTGGTGAGTGGAACATCAGTGTGTTGAAGTATTATTGGTTATGGAACAACTATGCCTTTAAGGTTTAATCATCACAGGATATGATGATGGGATGGTTTTGATATAAAAGGAAATGAAGTCAGTGATTTATTGTTTAATTCTGAAGAAGTTCTATAATAAATGGGACAAAAGCGCTCAATTTATTCTGGCTCCAGTGTATGTTTTGTTTTTCATATTTGTACTTGTTGTGGAGTGACCTGAGTACGTGGGTTATGTGGTGGATCCTGGCACCCGACAGGCAGCTGACAGTAAACTTCTGTTTGTTTAGCCTGGGGAGTGGGACATGCAGTGTGCCTGACTACAGAGTCACCTATGACTAGTGTGTTGGGTACGTTGTTTTTGCCTTATGGGTTATGGTTTATTGGCACACTGAGTCTGTGGGCTCTGTGTCATTTGGGTTGTGTTGGGGGCTGGAGGTTGCTTGTATTTCTGCTTTGGAGGTCTCTGTTGCTTGAGCAGATTATTACTGAGAGCCTCTGTGAATTGTTTTGAGTTTCTATGTGTGGATTTTGGTGGTGTAGGTTTATTGGGACTATGTGATGAGTCTGGTGTGGTCTAAGTGTTTACCTTCACCTCTTGACTGTCAAGTTCAGTCTTGGTTGGAGAGAGCTTTGCCTCCAGTTTGGCTAGATAAGTGCATCTATCACAGGTTGTGGTGTTGGGTGGTAGGAGGAGAGGGCTGTCTGTGTACATGAGGCAATTGCCACATTGCCCCAAGATGCCCAGATTCATCAGATAGACAGGAGAAAACACTGGGAGCTGACCCTTGGACATGCCTGAATAAAAAACTACTTCCCTTTAGACAAGTGAGGAAAGTGAGTATAAGAACTATTTTTTTTTCTAAGAAAGTGAGGAAAGTAAGTACAAAAACTGTTTTCCTCTAGGTAAAGAGGAAGGGTGAGTGCTGTAGTAATTTGTAGCTTATTTAGTGCTAACAAGTTCTGAACAAGTGCTGAGCATAAATAAGCAAATTCAAGTGCTAATACTAAGAATCTGTACCTGGATCTTGTGGTAGATAGGCTACCTAGTGCTTACCACTCCCACTGATAAGCTAGAAGGTTTCCCTCCAACACAGAAAGGCTTTGGGGGCTCAGAAGCTTACAAACAGTTCTGGTTACAGCAAATCTGTATCTGGACTAGACTAGTTACAGGAAAGACAGGAAACAAGCTTAGAAATTTTTTTTTGGAAAGTGGAAAGGGAGAAAGGAGAAACAGAAGATAATTAAAAATTAAGGACCTAAGTGGCTTGTTCTCACTGTATTAGGTAGAATGAGCTAGTGATAGTAAACTGGAATAGAGCTGGGATAGAACCGAACAGATGGGACTGGTAGGAGTGTCTGAAGTCAAAATATGATCTCACTGTACTCGATCGAGTGAGCAAATGAGATAGACCCAGGAGAAGTGTTCAAACACAAATTTATAGGAGGGGCAGGCAATTCTAAAGCCACCAAGATTAATACCAGAACAGGAATAGGGAGGGAGGGTGGGAAACTAACTGCCGAGAGAGAGAGAGAGAGAGAGACTACAGTATTCTATGAAACAATTAAATAGAAAAATAAATAACTACAGAGAGACAAAGACCACAATATTCAATGAAACAATTAAATAGAAAAATAAAATGTAGTACAATCTTTAACACTGCAAGTTTGTACTTAACTCAGCTAGTAATGCAGTTGATTGCAGGTATGCAGCAGAAGCCAAACAACTCAGATATTGAGCAGTAATAAATTCAAAGATATGTGACTAACACTTAAATACAGAGAAACCTTCTAGGCTAAGAGTTTAACACTGAATATCAATGAAGTGAAACACAATAGCCCCCACTTACTGCAGAGAGAGAGAGAGAGAGAGAGAAAGAGACCACAGTATTCTATGAGACATTTAAATATAAAAATAAATAACTACAGACAGACACAGACCACAAAATTCAATGAAACAATTAAATAGACAGAAAAATAAAATGCAGTAAATCTTTAACACTGAAAGTTTGTACTTAACTCAGCTAGTAATGCAGTTGATTGTAGGTATGTAGCAAAAGCCAAACAACTCAGATATTGAGTAGTAATAAATTCAAAGATATGTGATTAACACTTATAAATACAGAGAAACCCTCTAGGCTAAGAGTTTAACACTGAATATCAATGAAGTGAAACACAACAGCCCCCACTTACTGCAGAGAGAGAGAGAGAGAGAGAGAGACCACAGTATTCCATGAAACAATTAAATAGAAAAATAAATAACTACAGAGAGACACAGACCACAATATTCAATGAAACAATTAAATAGACAGAAAAATAAAATACAGTACAATCTTTAACATTGCAAGTTTGTACTTAACTCAGATAGTAATGCAGTTGATTGTAGGTATGTAGCAGAAGCCAAACAACTCAGATATTGAACAGTAATAAATTCAAAGATATGTGAGTAACACTTATAAATACAGAGAAACCCTCTAGGCTAAGAGTTTAACACTGAATATCAATGAAGTGAAACACAATAGCCCCCACTTACTGCAGAGAGCGAGAGAGAGAGAGAGAGAGAGAGAGAGAGGGAGAGAGAGAAAGAGAGAGACCACAGTATTTTATGAAACAATTAAATAGAAAAATAAATAACTACATAGAGACACAGACCACAATATTCAATGAAACAATTAAATAGACAGAAGCATAAAATGTGTTTGTCCGACACATACCTGGGATGATATGTGGACAGATGTCATTTGTGAATGCCTGATGTTTGATTTACAGATCTCAACATCATCAATGCATGTATGACCAATACGATACTATTACACTGACAACCGTCAAACCTTACTGTGGCTATGGGGAGTGTACACACCCTTATTGATATGATGCACTCTTCCTTGAAATGTCATGGGACCACATCATTGCATATGTTAACATTACATGAGCCTGATATGTGACATATGTCCTGTACATTCAAATGTAGTGCCTAACAAATGTGTTAGGTGTGCTGATGCTGACCGCGATGCATACACTTTGTGGGTGCATATGTGTGCATGCCCTTATCATGATGGTTTGTTGCACCCACTGTTATGTGTACTACAGCAGTCACTATTCCTGGCAGGGGTATACTAGCATGGGCCATCTACATTTGCCAGTATATGGTCAGTCTGCCATAAACATGTCCCCCAACTCTGCATGATTGCAAGATCAACTCGTGCACATCCCTTGGAGTTCACACACTGCCGTCACTATTGCTGTGGAGTCAGGGTTACATCTGCCACAGTTCCTGAACCTGGCTGTGTGCAGATACACAGCCATTCATAGCATCCTTAGGATTCCTGCTGCAATGCACTGGTGTGTCATGATGACACCCTCTCCCCACCTTCAGCCTTTTTTTCAGATGCTTGACAACTATGGCCTACACATGTGTGTCAGTTTGCAGTGTCCCAAACACTGAATACCACATGTAACAACCTAGTCCCAGCTAATGAATGGCAAACATACAAATGTACACTGGCACTGGCACAGTACAGCTTGGGATGGTGGGCCTGAGGTGGGGTGAGGCATTGGTTGTGCAGCACATGTATCTTACATGATACTGTCTGTAGGTTTCCAGCAGTACACATTGCAATGCATAACTTTTGGGAACCTCTTCTGTTATGCATACACTACCTGTAGAGAGGCCTGGCTGATGTTTCCTGTGGTACAGCTGTCAGATCTGATTAACCTAACCCATAGGCCACACACTTGCAGAGTCCAGGCAATTGCTGACATGGGTACTGCACAGCCAGTACTTGCTAGACATTCCTGCAACCCCCTCAGTGTTGTGGCATGTTACTGGGCAGCCCACATGACCAGTTTGCTACATGTGACATCATTTGTCTTGGATGGCCATCTATTTATTTCCTACATCATTCCTGTCCAATACATCCTTGCCACATAAATGACTGCCTGCACTGTTTGCCAAGGCATATGCAATGGTGAGGTATGGCTACATGTCCAGGTCATGGGTGCTACCTGTTGGGTATGGGGCCCATGCCATGTCATGTAAGATGTGTGCAAGCCACTCCTGCCTCTGTTGCAGGTAAGTGTGCACATTTGATGGCCAAACGTCTTGGGCAGCAGACCAATACGTGATGTGACATTGGGGACGTGTACTTGCTGAAAGGTGCATATCCATGACAAATGCATGCAGTCAGTACCACAACAGCTGCTTCCACTATATTTTATCTGGAGTGTGTGCACACATATGCTTCCATTGTTTGTGAAGGTATGTAGTCCCCATATTTGCTGCCCTAACCTATGATTCCATATTACACACTCATTGCTCACGTTGGGACCACATTGCAGGTTTTAAGGCTTGTGGACTGCTGTATTATGATATGCCATAGTGTAGATCTGTAACAGTTGTCATTGTAATACTGGCATATACACTGTTGTAGCACTGTATAAGGGTGATGTTTCAAACATGTCCCTACTGCAGACCATTTGTCCCACCATTATGTTCATCCCTGTGGACACATTTTGCAATGACAGGATGTTAGTTATATTGCAGGCGTCTGACATACCCTTCAGATACACCATCATGGTCACCACTGTGATGCAGTGCAGTTAACAGCAACAATATGTGAATATGTATGGCATGCATTATGGGTAGGTGTGTTAGATGTATGCATGGAATATACCATAGCCATTACATGACCAGCGTATTGGCAAGCACGAACATAAACCATACTCACCAGCTACAGGCTGCTGACTTGGTGGTATACCAGAGGGACCTACATAAGAGTGTGAGAGATGTGATGGTGGGTGCAGCATTACAGTACATCAAAAGTACAAGTCCACAATACTACAGCTTATGCACATCTGTTTATTACTGCTGCGCAGCAACAGACTATATATATGTCATCTCACATATGCACAGTCTACCTGTACAGATGTGGATGGATATGCAACAGTGGTCTACTGATGTGCCCTGTGGCTTTACCTGCATGCTCCTCAGCTGGTGTGTGGGTATCACCCACCTCCACTATGGTTTCCGCCAGTTGTTGCTTGTGCAGGTGGGCAGGTACCACGAGGCTGGTGAGGAGTCTAAATCTCAAGATGCAGGCACTCGATGCACTCCTCAGTATGGAGAACATCGACGTCTGTGCAGTAACTGAAACCTGGTTCAAGGCTCCTGAGAGCACACCAGCGCTAACAGGCTATACCTCGTATCATGCTTTTCGGCCCCAAAACCCGGGCCGAACCACAAATGGAGGGGGAGTGTCCATATTAATCAAGGACACCCACACCTCCAGGTTAGTAGCAACACATGAAGCATCAGAGACCATACAGGTGCAACTAACCATAGGCAAAACTGCTATACAACTGGTAGCATGTTATAGACCACCCTCCCAATCTCAGGATCCCCACTCAGCCTTCCTGAAGACGTTGGAGGATATGAATGTATCACAAAATACCATCATACTGGGAGACTTCAACTACCCAAACATAGATTGGGTACATTATTCTAGCCCTAACACCCTAGCCCAAAGGTTCCTGGAATTCATAAATTCAAATGCACTGGAACAACTAGTCACCTCTCCCACTAGGGGAGATAATATACTAGACCTGATCATCACAAACATGGGGACAAAATG
The DNA here is from genome assembly GCF_019279795.1 of Protopterus annectens. NCBI lineage: Eukaryota > Metazoa > Chordata > Ceratodontiformes > Protopteridae > Protopterus > Protopterus annectens. The sequence goes on from NC_056732.1 coordinate 827,592,652, forward strand.
CTTCACACTGGAGGTATACCCCTCACTAGTGAGATCTGACCACAAACTAATCACCCTGGATATACATATCCCACCTCCACCCCCAGCACAAAAGACCACAGTGAAAAACTTCTCAAAAGCAGACTTCACTCTTCTTAAGACTGAGATGGTATCCTTTAAGCCCACTGGGCCAGTGGATACCACATCCCACAATGCCAAATCCTTCACAAATGCTTTCTATGGACATCTCCAAGAATGCATGGATCATGCAATCCCAAATAAATCCAAGTCCCTCTCCACCAAAGGCAAGCGTCCTGTCTGGTGGACCTCAGCCATTAACAAATTGTATAACAAAAGAAGGAAGCTACTGCATGACAGAGCAAAATCCCATAAAGTGAAGACATCTCTGATCAACACTAGCAGAAAACTAAGTTCTCTCATAAAAACATCCAAGGCCAACTTTGAGAGAAAAATCGCTAAGGACACTAAAGATAACCACAAAGCCTTCTTCAGCTATATTAGAAACCTGGGCGGAAACCCTCAGATATGCTCAGAGTTAGTTCACAACAACAAAAAATACACTGAGCCCACAGATATTGCCAACATTCTGGCTGACAGGTTCAGTGCAAATTTCTCCCCTCCCTCACCCCCAAAAGAAGAAATACTTATCCCAGCTGAATGTAATCTCCCTGTCATCTCAGATGTCCAAGTGAGAACCGCCCTCAACAAAACTAAAAACACAGCATCAGTGGGACCTGACCGTATCCCGGGTTGCATGCTATGTGAACTCCAAGAGGAGCTAAACCCACACATAAAAATGCTATTTAACCTTAGCCTTACTACAGGATATGTACCTGAACACTGGCGTGCAGCAACAGTGGTCCCACTCCACAAAGGGGGTACCTCTACAGACCCTGGGAACTACCGCCCCATAAGCTTAACCAGCCTGGTCTGCAAAGCTATGGAAAGAATCATTATGGAACTCATAAACAGAGACATTGGGGACCTACAGACACTTGACCCCACCCAGTTCGGCTTTGTAAAGGGCAGATCCTGCCTTTTGAACCTGGTTGACTTTTTTGAAACAGTCACTAGAGCCATTGATGAGGGCAAAGCAGTCCATACAACCTACCTGGACTTGGCTAAGGCCTTCGGCACAATACCCCACTCAGGCATCATAGATAAGCTCAACAGCTTAAACGTAAACCCTTATGTCACTAGATGGGTTGCAAACTGGCTAAAGGACAGAACCCATAAAGTTAAAATCGCTGGAGCAATGTCAGACTCAAAGCCAGTCACAAGTGGTGTCCCACAGGAATCTGTCCTGGGACCCCTCTTTTTCGGCATTTATTTCTCAGATGTTAAAGCAAACATGGGAGGGTTGTGGCTGACAAAGTTCGCAGATGACTGCAAACTAGGTGCCATAGTCGATACACCAGCGGACACATACATCCTACAAAAAGGCCTCACAGAAACGGACAACTGGTGTCGGAGTCATGGCCTTAAACTAAATGCCAAAAAATGTATAGTCATCCCCTTTGTGAAAAACAAAGTTCCCACAAATTATCACATAAACAGCAACCCACTGAGTACGGAAAAAGTAATCAGAGACCTAGGGACCCAAGTCGACAGCGACCTCTCATTTGACACCCACGTTGCCAAAGTGGTTAGAAAAACATTCTACCTTGCACACTTTATCATGAAGGGATTCACATCCAGATCCAAGGATATCATTGTACCCCTATAC
>NC_056732.1:827599377-827676877 GCF_019279795.1 Protopterus annectens
GTTGTAACATAGATTTTATACATAAGAACTGTAAAGAACTGTACTGTTGTTGTTTTTCTTTCGGCTTTTCCCGGTTAGGGGTCACCACAGCGGAACTCTGGTCCGCTAATGATTGGCAGTTGATTTTTACGGTGTTGAAGTGCCAGCTCGACGCCCAACCTTCAATGAAGGCACACCCATTCACGCATGTCTTTCGAATGCTACTCGAACGTGGGGAGGACATGCAGACTCCACACAGAAGGCGCTCCAGCCGAGAATCGTAAAGAACTGTACTGTATATGTATAAAATCTGTGTAAATACTGTAAAGAATTGTACTGTATATGCATAACATCTATGTAAGAACTGTAAAGAATTATACTGTATATGCATAAAATCTGTGTAAGAACTGTAAAGAATTGCACTGTATCTGTATAAAATCTAGGAAAGAACTGTAAAGAATTATACTGTATATGTATAAAATCTATGTAGGAACTGTGAAGAATTGTACTGTCTGTGTATAAAATCAATGTAAGAACTGCAAATAATAGTACTGTACATGTATAAAATCTATGTAAGTACTGTAAAGAATTGCACTGTGTATGTATAAAATTTATGTAAGAACTGTAAAGGATTGTTCTATATATGTAGAAAATCTATATAAAGACAATCCAGATTTTGCCTCAACTTGAGTGAAGGAAGGGTCAGTTTGCTTTTGCTTTCTTGTATTTTTTGTTACTTTATTGCCTTCTTCTAACTGGTATATTGTGATGTGTTTTCGTTACACCGTTTTTACTTGTTTTCTGCTTTTAATTGTATATTACAGCTACGAAAAAGACCACTGCTGAGTCTCTTGTGAATCAAACAGAATTGTTTTCTTACCCTCTTACTCTGATGCTGTTGTGTTCTTAAACTCAACTGTGTTTTTAGTTGCCTACCCCTTATGTTAACTTGACCACATACTGTATCTCCTTCCCTCTCCCCTTTCATTGGCTGCTGTAAGTAAACACAAAATTAGCATTTTGTGAAATCACTCCCCTTCAACTATTTAAGTTTATTGGCCATCCCACTGTATTCCATAGAGCCAGAATACAAAGTGCCCACCCCCTTTCAATCTATCGTGCTCTAAAATTTTAGTGGCTCTGTAATAAAGCTTGGTACCCCCTCTTTCATATCTAACTGCTTAGTGTACACTGCACTGCTTAGGATATTAGCCCATTTTCTCCATCTTCCCTTTAAAATCTGCAACATTTATTGCAAGACCACAAATTATTGGAGAGCCCACATTCTTCCTCTCAGTAGTCATCTTGGGATTAGTGCTTTCTCTTTTCTCCTGGTGAAAGAAGGAATTTTCTGGAGACAGCTGATCACAGGAAAGCCTAATAACTGGTTCATAGGTGACAGCTTGGAATTTTTGCATATATTTTGCTCCTGGTGAGAAAAAGAGCAGAGTGGATTGATTCCTGACTGTTTCTAGTTGGGCAGTCAGTGTCTGTGCTTGACATTCCTGATTGATCTGGTTGCTATTCAAGGCATCTACCAGGAAAAGGCTACAACAAACCTACAGACCATTGCATCATCTGGGACAAGACTGTGGCTATGGCATGCTTCTCATCTTGGGATTGGTACTAATGTTTTGATTCTGGTGAGAGATGAACCAAAGGGGCATTGTATCCCAGCAGTGTGAAGCTGTGGTGAGACCAGAACTAGTAGTAGCCAGGCAATAGTCATTCAAGTGATGCCCCTCTTTTCATCATTCTTGACAAGCTAATTCTTTGTTTTCTGTAAGTACTGTTTGATTTGTTTCTAACTCCAGAATATCTGCCTAAATACTTCATCCTTAAATTTTCAGGGTATGTGAGAGATGTAGTTACATGATGTCACTAGACACAAAGCTCTCGAATAAAAGAATCCTAATGTTAATAAGGTTGTCACTGCACTCATCACACACAATTTAAAACAGACATATAGACCTACATATGCCGAAGCACTTAAATGTAACCTTCCTAAACCCCAAATACCTCTCAGACAAATTACACATAACAAATACCCTCAGCAGCCCTGAATTTATTTTTTCAAAAGAACATCCACATCAACACATACAGTTACATCTCATGGAGCCTCTAATTCTAAGCCTATAAGGCAAGCCACCACACAATCCAACATTCTGGTCATTGTAGACTCCATCGTGAGACACACTGATGTCCCTCTCACCAGGCTGAATAAGGAGAAAGTCATGGTCAGTTGCTTGTCAGGGGCTAGGATCTGCCACATTATACATGCACTCGGGTCATTGGAACACAAGTATCGGTGTGACTCAGCCATAGTCCATGTGGGTGTAAATGACCTGCAACATACCTCCCTAGACTATATGAATAGAAACATTATGGAGCACTAGGAATATGTGTCCCAGGCTGGTATGAGCCTAGCATTGAGCAGCATTTTACTTCCTCCATGGTTGATGCCACAATGCAAATAAAAAATGACTGACTTTAACAATTGTCTTAGTTTATGGTGTCATTCTAGGGGGGTGTAATATTTGTCAGTATGGAAGGAGATGATCAACAGACCACTCTGCTTTGCCAGGGATGGTCTGCACCTCTCCTCTCTAGGCTTTCAAATATTAGCTAAAACATTGTTTCCCCCATTGTGCCTTTTTTAGGCAATGTCAAAATGAAAGTACGTCAAACATAGCAAATCAAAACCAAGAAAATCTAAAGGTATTACTACTTAATGCTAGGAGTCTAGACAAAATAACTCCACTCCCAGAAGCTCTCTTCATCCTAGAGAATGCTGGCATCTGTGCAATCACTGAGACATGGTTTAAACCTGTTGAGAGCACACCAACAGTGCAAGTTTATAATGCCTTCCACACTTTTAGACCAGATATTAAACAGACAGGGACTAAAGGTGGAAGTGTCTCAGTTTGCATCAAAAACAAATATACCTCAAGGATGGTCAAACAGGACAATGCACTTGAGCTGCTTTATGTTCAAATCACCTTAGGCAAAATCCAGTACCACTACCTTGAAAACTATAGGTCCTCCTCTGTGATCCAGGAAACCCATAACATATTTAAGCTTATTGGAAACACTTACCATCTAACCCAATACCACATTAATGGGAAACAGTAATTACCCTTTTATTACCTGGGAATCCTATATGACACCAAACATACAGGCACAGAGATTCCTTGTAAACACAAACTCCCTGGATCAGATTGTCAATACACCAACCAGGGGTGCAACCATACTGCATCTGATCCTCACTAATATGGGAGAGTGCTGCATACCACCTACTGTAATGCCTTCCCTGGTAAGGTCAGACCAGAAAATGATCTCCTTTGAAGTAAAAATAAAACCTGGACCCCCCAGCTAATGCTGAAATATTCAAGAACTACTCTAAGGCTAACCTCCTGCCATTAACTGACAGCCTGGCAAAAGTTCAAGCCCCCATAAACCCTGAGAAGACTGCTGCCTATGTAGAACTGTTCACAGAAACCCTATACAAGCATGTTAATACCTGCACAGAGGCAGCTGTACCCACCAAGAAGAAGTACTAACTAACTCAAATAACAAGCCACCCTGTTGGAATCACAAAGTTAATAGGCTATATATCAGAAAGAAGAAAATCATGGCAAAAAGAATACAGGGCTTAAGTAAAATGTCCTAGCCAAACCACCAGAAAGCCCTATCCCTGTATTCTGTCTCCTATAGGCTGTTGAGGGGAAGTCTCTGTCTGGTATACAGGACATTGCCAGATCCCACTCTGATGGACCTCCTGCATATCCACAAAACAAACAGCACCATAATTACCCATTCTAAAGACTTAAACCTCACCTGTGATATAAATAGGACCTGCTGATGAGATACGTATGTATCCCAGAGACTACCCTGTGTCTGGAACAGGCTCCCCATTAATGTGAAGCAGAGTTCCTCCCTAAACCAGTTCAAGTGTAACTTAGACAACTGGATGGAGAACAGGAAATTCATCCCTGGCTTGGCACCTATGTGTCTAATGGACACAGGCAGCCTGTAAATGGTTAACCTCCCAGGTCCCTGCTTGTAAATGCTTCATCTCCCAAGCCCCTGCTTACAGTTATCAAGGGTATCATAACTTGTTAGAGATTTGGGATGCATGGTTATGCTTAAAAAGGCACTTGTGGTCGTTAGCCTAGTAAACACCTATGAACCTATAAATAATTGTATTGTATATCTATAAAATCTGTGTAAGAACTGTAAAGAATTGCACTGTATGAGTATAAAATCTATGCAATAATTGTTAATAGTTCTGCACATCTATAAAAATCTATGTAAGAACTATAAAGAATTGTACTATACATGTTTAAAACCGATGTAAGAACTGTAAAGAATTGTAATGTGTATATATATATATATATATATATATATATATATATATATATAAATTTATGTAAGAACTTTAAAGAAGTGTACTTGTATATGTATAAAATTTATGTAAGAACTGTTGAAGAATAGTACTGTATATGTATAAAACTTATGTAAGTACTGTTAAAAGATTATACTGTATATGTATAAAATCTGGGTCTATATCAGCATTTCGAAAGACGAAAATGCCGAATACCAGTTGGCGACACGTAAATGTCGAACTATGACATTGCCGAATGGCCAAATCACCGATTTCTTTCCAAGGGAAAACACAAACATTAAGTGGCGGGCTTTGCCCCCAAACCCCCCAACGTGAGGTGCTATGCCCCCCACCCCCACTAACTAATTATTCTAACTCTGAGACCGTACTAAAGTCAGGGAAAGGGCAAGTGTAAGGAAACGGCCAACCACTTTCTTTCTGTTAGGAAGAAATCTGTGATTTGGCTGTTCGGCAATGTCGTAATTAAATAAATTAAATTATCCTGTCAAAACACTTCTCAGTATCCAAATTATGCTAGCGAGTCTGTACTTTTTAAGACTGCATGTATCCTCACTTTTGATGATGGGCAGGATGTTAGCATCTTTCCGCTTTTTGGATACATACCCTTGAAGTAAATGTAACTGAAAAAGATGTCTTAAACAATGATGGACATTTTCTTTAATTTGATATGAAAAGAAACTACTTCTGCAATCAGGACCAGATGCTGAATATATATATATATATATATATATATATATATATATATATATATATATATATATATTTATTTTGTCTAGTAATCTGGTTGCCCAGTCATCCTCAATATTGGGACACTCAGCAGAATCTTCTATAGTTACTGGAATAAAAATCTGGATAATTCATATGCATCTTCTCATAAAAGAACTTAAAAGTTTCACAATTTTCTTTTGGTCTGTTATGATATTATAATTTAAGGTTAATGATACTATTAAATGTTTCAGAGTAATTCCTTATATGTTTGTAGAGGGATTATGATCCTCTGCACGGGTCTATATTATATGTTCGAAGTTTGAAAACTAAATGTTTGAAGTTTCAAACATCGAACATATAATAAAAAAAAAAACAAACAAAAAAAAAACAAACGGAACTTGCTTGACTAGTGTAGGCAGGGGGGCAAACCCACCTGCACCCCTCATGTGAGGGGCTGCGTCCCCCACACCCCCCGCTCTTTAAATATACCAACTCCAAGACCACACTATAGTGCAGTAAAGTGAAGATTTCCCTTACTGCACTGTAGTGCGGTCTCGGAGTTGGTATATTTAAAGAGCGGGGGGTGGGGTTTGCCCCCCTACCTACAGCCATTAGTTTTGGGTTTGTTTTTTTTTTTTTTACATATGTTTGAAGTTTTATAACTTCGAAAATTTAAATTCGATATTTTAACATTTGAAGTTATAAAACTTTGAACATATGATATAGCCCCCCTCTGCACAACTGGCCAGGCTATGGCCATAACTCTGTTTGGGCTGCATGGGTTCTGCTGCAAAATAATTATATGTCAGATTTGTATCTTTCATTTGTAAGTGTAAGAGATTTTGTATGAATAAATCAAAAGTATTTCTTCTTCCTTGAATGACTTACAAGTTTTTACTCCACTAAAGAGTATTCTTTAGGGTGTTGTTTCAGCACAATCCTATTCATTTTACTGATTGAACAATGACAGCTATCCTCTACACTCTTGGACTACATGTGTGCATGCCAGTCCCTACTGGAGAATTCATTATTGATCTCATCAGAGTCCTTTTTTATAACCCCCCCCATGGAAGATCTTTAATGATTTTATAATATATTGGCTAACCTTAAAACCCAGCACACAGATGAATGATTGAATGTACTGAGTGGTATTAAGGGATAAATTGACATTATTCCACCATCAGAAATAATCAAGACTGCATCTAGTATGTTATCTTGCCTGGCAGCAATATCAACATGTTATACAAGTCCAGATTCAGTAATAACTTGCAACAGTTCTTTATAATTTCCTTTAAAAGAGATAAATGCCTCCTAACATATTTCACAAGTATTTAAAGCTGCCAGTATGCAAGAGTTTGAGTTGCCAGTTCTGTCTTGTATTTCATATTCATGGACAAAGATAATGAGGGACAGAGGTGTAGAGGTATCTATTTTTGTGCCAAGTGCCATTACCCAATCTGTTACCCCCCATCTTTAAGTTGAGGGGCCAAAAAGAAAAGGGCTTTCCCTTTCCCCTTTTTAATAATAGCATGTGGTAGTAGCTGCTGCAGTTTATGTCACACACAGAATGCTACAGTGCTAAAGGTCTGACCACAAATGCAACACTGTCATTTATAGCTAAACGTTGGTATTCACTGAAAATGGATCAGGACATGCTGATCATGCACCCCAACATTTTATGCCAAGATGGTTACTCCTTTCGCCCTACCCTAGCTCTGCCTCTGGTGATGTACATCTATTAAAAAAAACAGAGTCATGTTTTGTTGAATCTCAGACATATTAGCAGACATGATTTCTGTTTTTTCACTCTTCACTTTAAAAAAAAAAACATACCCAGAGATTCTCTAACTAGATCTCTCTGGCACACAATTACAATGAGCTTCATATCCAGCAATGATTACACTGAGAAGGTAAGTGTAAAACCAGGTTTCTGTTGTTATTCCTACAGCTATCCTTTCTTCAGACATTACATTCACCAAGTTTAGAATGTCTTTTCAAACTTTTTGCATTACATAACATACATTTTACATCCATACTATGTTTATTTGGAATCACAATTACATTAATGTTATCTGTAAAACAATTTGACCAGGTTTGTGATTTTTGAAGCAAGGATCATATTGCTTGTACGCCTAAAATAAGTTTAATATATTATGTAATATTTTACTAGGATAATGATATTTTTAGAAACAAAGCATTCCCTAACACATAGATGTTCATTTCTGTGTCTGAAAGTACATATTTTTAATTGCTATGAGAGGCGACAGCAATTTTCAATTTTGACTTAGGAAATCTGGGAGAATGAAGAATATCTGAAGATATAATTCTGTTACTTTATTTTTATAAATGATAATAATCTCATGACATACTTCACAACAGCACCTGTTTGGTGCTCCCTATGTCACTGTATCCTACCAATGCAGCAGTCTCTTTATAGCACTGGACATTGCTACTCAGTCTAATTGTTGCTTATTTAATGCCTGAAATGTTGCATCCCTTCAAGCAACTCACTGCAAAAACATACATTTTAAAATCTGGCAACATACTTCTCAATCATTTTAGCATGAAATCAATAATAATCCCTCACCTTCTCTAATGTTATTACTTAATAGTGGTATAGATCCAGAAGGTGTTTGCTTACTTGTGTTCTGAACTGCTTGCTGTTGTCCAGTGTGTTGTACATTTTGAATGTCGAATGGTTCAGTGGGCTCAGTCCCATTAGCACCCGATATGAGTAGGAGACCTTCACTCTCCCATTGCCTACCTTCTTTCCTGTTTTTGTGTGGAAGGTATATGTGAAACTACTGAGTCCTGATCTCATATGTGAGCCAGTCTTTTATTTCCTGATTATGTTACTTATTCTGCACTTAAATCTTCAGTATCAGGTATATTTTTAAGGTGACCTACAGCAAATCTGGTTGTGGTTATCACAGTCACATGACTGAAAACTGCAAAAAATTCAAAAGTTATTTATTATTTATTTTTTGTTGTATATTGCTACATGGATCAACTAAAAGCTGAATTACTATACTTGATATCTACAGACTGCTAAGAGGTGATCTGTGTCTGGCATACAAGGCACTCCAACTAAGTGCTGATGGACTTACAGTACATTGACAAGTCAAATGGCAGTATAAATATCTGGTGTAGGGATCTAAACCTGTTCTGAAACATCAACAGAATGGTTTGGAGGAACAGGTTTATCTTGCAAAGGATACCACTGCTCTGGAGCAAACTCCCCATTGATATGAAACAAAGCTCATCCCTGTCCATATTTAAACACAACTTGGATCTATGGCTGGGTAACATAAAATTTACCCCAGGACTGCCACCTGTACTACTAATGGACAGAGACAGATATAAATCCTTTACGCTATGCATGAGTCCCCTCAAATTATCTATGGTATGATCCTAGTTATTCTCAGTGGGGAATAATATATAACTATTGACCATGGGATGGGTAAGACCAATCTAAAAACACATGAGATAGGTTAATTCACGCAACCAAAAGGGAACTTGTCTAGGTTTAAAATGACCTGCTAGGGGAATTAACTTAGTACTTACGTATGAACCTATGGACCTATTTGATTGTTATTTATTTATTTATTTATTATTTATTATTTATTCATTTATTGACATTTGTTGTCTGGGTAAGTCCGCTGAGTCAGAAACCCATTTTCAGTAGTTAACCCTTAACTTATTTTTTTCTAAAAAACATTTTATATCAACATGTTCATTCAAACCGGGGGTAACATCTGCACCTAATCTTATCTGCCAACTCACTTCTCTAGTCTCAATTTCATTTTTAAAGTTAAATTGTTAATTGGTCTTATTCATTGTTAATTGGTTAGTAGTTAAATACATCTTGTATTGCTGCTTCAGATTTTTCTGATGAAGTGTTTCTACGAAAGCGAAGATTAAAACATTTTTTACGCTAAACCAGCTTGCGGTCCTTCTGTTGCAATAGTGAACTTTTTGGTTTTAGTGTTTCATTGTTCACTGGCACCTGAAGTGTTTTTTTTTGGTACTAGTTTTTTTTTTTCAAGTTCATTTAGGTTCTGTAGAATATGAATGGTCAAAGCATGTGTTCAAAGGAGATTGAGTATGTGAGAACCTGTATGTATTGATTTGAACTATGAACTATTAAGTAAACTGTGAATAGTGGAAAAGTACTGGAAAACAAGAGCCTGTCTGATAGCAGGAAATGTGCCTTATATGGAAATGTATCCGATTTTCTTTCTCTGCCTATAGATGTAGTAATGTGAACTGCTTCAAGCCTATGGATAAACCATTGATTGGTTAATTGTCTTTTGTACTATTTTAATTGGTCTAGTTTATATTTTTGTACTGTCAGCAATATCACCAGCATATAAGCTTACGCATTCCTTTGTTCGGGGAGTCTCCCTGGTACTTTCCAGTAGGCTCCCACACGTGTGTAATAAATACCACTGAAAGAGAGGAAGAAGTGTCTTGTCTTCATTTAAGGTAAAAATGCAAACACAACAATTGGTGCCGTTTACTCGGATCTGAATTGACAATGGCTGCGTTAGTTGGGGATTGAATGAGGTACTGCTAGTAAAAGGGCCCATGACAGAATTTTCTGTTCTGGCAGTGCTTCTTTAATTTCCTGTACTTATCTGCTTCACAAATTTGGTATACTGATAACTTTATAGAAATGTAATAATTCCTCTCATTCAGTTGTTTGAGGTAAGTGACATGTATTTTTTTTTCTTTTCTCTCCGCTATTGATTGTGCAGTATGAGAGTGGGATAAAACGAAACACTGGCGATAGAGTGAAAGGAGATACGAGAGTGGGGAAAGCAACGTTTACAAAATGTCATAGCTACCTCTGCAAAATATAGAATAGCTTATCGTGTGAAAATGGGAGCGAGTGTGGGAACCATAAAAGAGCCAGAAAGAGGTACACCAGCTGGTTATATGTTTTTTCATGTGTCCCGGGACAGTTGTTTGTTTATAAGTCAGTGGGTCACCCTCACTGAGGATGATGGTAAACTCACCTTTCCAGAGAATGGTAGTTTTAATAAAAATATTTTGCATAATCTCCAAGGGAAATTAAGAAAAAAAGGGAAAAGAATACCAGGGTTGTGCTGGGCAGCATTTAATGATTGGATTAGTAGTTTAAAGGATAATCAGCAGAAATTAAAAGCGTAACTGAAAGAATTAAAACAAACTGCTAGTAATTTTGATATAGTAAATGATAAATGTTTGAAGGACCCACCCTTTAAGGGGCTTTATTCTGTAAAGGAATTAGCTAAATTACAGATAACTGAATCGTTGGAAGACGATAATGCTTAGCTTGGCTCCCCCCACCACCAACTGCACCACCAGTTGCACCCCCGCAGTATCAGTCCCACCTCGCTCAACAAGGAGCGGAAGCACAGCAGCCAGATTCCACCACTAAAGACCCCACCCCTAAAGAAAGAGAACGAGTAGTGGATAGTCACTCTAGTGACTCAGATCCAGACACAAGCGATAGATAAAAGGGACCAAAAACTCGTAGTAAGACACAAAGAAGCAAAAGCTGTAATTTATTTTAAGGCTAAACCCTACTATAAAGGTAAAGGAAAATGACATTTACACTGACGAAGGCTTTTTGGTCAGTTCTCTGCTATAATGGACAGTGGGGACGGGTATTTTAGACCAGATAAATTTAATCCAGATTCAGGGTTGGAGTCGTCAGACGACGCCAGATTGTTACCTTTGAGCGAGGTACCTAACCCGGCTCATGCTAGAAGTGCACAGGAACCACCGACCGTTGTAGTACCTAGGGCGTGGTCGGCGGTTGATTTTCAAGCCATTACTAAATCGTTACCACCCATTCGTACTAATCCAGCTAAATTCCAGCGTGTGCTGGCAAGACATATTTGTTTACAAAATCCTACAATAGAAAAAGTTAAGGCAGTTCTTCAGTACGCCATACTGGCTGATCTGATGAAACGGATTTGGGACCATGCCAATGTCCCTACTCCAATTCCAAAACATGACTCACATGGAGATAATGGGTTCAAAGTGGTTAGACAGCGTTTAGTAGATGCTATCACAATAATAGTTCCACCCACACCCAACTGGTCCAAAATCAAGTCAATACTTTAAAAAAGAAGACGAACCCGTGGACGAGTATTTAAATCATCTCATTGAAGCCTTTGAGGCTTATTCTGGGTACCCCAAACCCACTGAAGGGCTGGCACAACGTGGATTGTCGGCTGCTTTTGTAGATGGGTTATGCCCACAAGTACGAGATAAGTTAAAAGAAGTGTGTTTAAACTGGCCTAGTGTTGGATTGCACAAATTAGTTACACAAGTGCAATACCTCTCCGACCACTTAGCACAGGAAAAAAAGGATTTACAAGAGAAATTGGTTAAAGCACAAATTCAGATGTGCACTGCCTTTGGGCAGCATGGACGGGGAGGACGTGAACAGGGAAGATGGAGAGGTGGATGCCAAGGGGCTGGAAACCATAATAGACAAAACTGGCAGGAAGATCGATCAGCCACACCCCAAAATCAAATGGAGTGTTTTAATTGCAGCCAAGTAGGCCACTGGCAAAATAAATGTCCGTATCTGGCTGAGCAACCTGCCCCATCCACTGATACGTCACCTCAGTGGAATTCTAATTGGACTCCAACCAATTGGTAGTCATCACAATGAAGATTCCCTGAGCAAGGACAACAGCAGTTGTGCCTTTCATACCTGTGGATCAAGATGGACCACATGTTATGTTACTTGTCAAAAACAAACCGTACCCCTTCTTGATTGATACTGGAGCATCCAAATTTATGTTAGCCGGTGAAGAGCAATAAATGTCCCCCTCTCCAATAACATAACCAGAGGGGTAGGTGTCTCTGGTATTCCTATTGAATATTCTGAAACCATCCCAGTCCCAGTAACTTTGGGACCGTTGCAAGACAATCATGCATTTTTAGTAGGACCCTCAGCACCTTTAAATTTATTGGGAAGAGATTTGCTCTGTAAGATGGGAGCAACTATCTTCTGTACCGCTGAAGGAGTATATTTACCAGTACCTTCAGACAAACAAGATAGTATTTTGGCTACTTTAGATGAAAACGTCATTCTGCAAACAATGTGTATGCAGTCTGACCTCAACAAGAATAAGAATTTAACCTCATTACCCTCTCATCTATGGAACACTCATGATAATGATGTTGGGTTTCTAATTTCAGCCATTCCTGTTAAAATAACCTTAAAACCTGGAGCAAAGTTACCTCGAGTAACACAGTACCCTTTGACTGTAGAGGCCACATCTGGTATTGCCCCGTCATTTCTGCCCTGGTGCAACAAGGAATTATAATACCTACAACAAATCCATGTAATACCCCAATTCTACTGGTAAAGAAACCTGGTAAACAAGCTTACAGATTTGTGCAAGACTTGCGGGAAGTCAATAAAGCTGTCTTGCCTGTTTTCCCAATCGTACCAAACCCAGCTATGATTTTGAGCTGTATTCCACCTACAGCATGTTGTTTTATGGTTATAGATATTTCATCAGCTTTCTTCTCTATCCCAGTACGTGCAGATAGTCAGTATTTGTTTGCATTCACTTATAAGGGCCAACAGTACACTTGGACCTGACTACCTCAAGGGTATGTAGAATCTCCAACCTTGTTTTCCAGAGAGATGCATAGACAACTGCAGGATTTACAATTACCACCACGTTCAGTATTGGTTCAGTATGTAGATGATATTCTTCTTGCTTCACAAGATACCCAGTCTTGTATAGAAGACTCACTTCTAGTTCTAAGATTTTTAGCTGAACGAGGTTTTAAAGTAAATAAATCTAAATTGCAGTTTGTTCAAGAAAACATACAATACCTGGGACATATCATTTCCACAGGTTCACGTCAAATACTTCCAAGCAGAATCACCTCCATTCAGACTGCTCCCTGCCCTGTAACTCAGAGACAACTCAGGGGATTCCTTGGCCTAGCAGGTTATTGTAGGCAGTGGGTGCCCAATTTTTCAGAAATTTCGGCCCCTCTGTTACAGCTTTTAAAAAAAAGGAGGTCACAGATCCTCTGCCTTGATCCCCTGAACATGAAACTGCATTTCAGGCTATTAAGACGGCATTGATTAATCCACCTGCCCTGGGGCTCCCAGATTACTCTAAACCCTTTGTTTTCTTCTGTTGCGAAAGAAATAAAACTGCCCTGGGCCTGCTGGCACAAGCGCACACAGGAGGCTATCAACCTATAGCATATTAAAGTACTCAGTTAGACCCTGTTGCTTCTGGCTACCCATCATGTTTACGTGCAGTAGCAGCTGCTGCTGTTTTTCTTGATATGGCAGCACCATTGACATTAGGGCATGACACTATATTAGAGGTACCTCATGCGGTACAACATTACTTTTAAAAATAAAGACTCAATATCTTTCTAATGCTCGTCTCACTAAATATGAGTTAAGTTTATTAAGTAATCCCGCTATTCAAATTACACAATGCCCGCCACTAAACCCTGCTTCATTAATTCTAACTAGTGACGAGGGTGAACCACATGACTGCGTGCTTGTAGTTAACACTGTTTTGTCTCCTAGATTAGATTTGCAAGATGTTCCCCTGCTTAATCCTGATTTAGTTCTTTTTGTGGATGGATCCTGTTTACGAAATAATTTTGGCAAACTTCAGGCTGCATGGTCAGTCTGCTCACCATCTCAGGCTTTGCAAACTGGACAATTACCGCCTGGCACTTCCGCACAAGCCGCGGAATTAGTGGCACTTTCACATGCATGTAAAATGGCCAAAGACAAATCTGTTACTATTTATACTGATTCACGTTATGCCCATGGTGTTGTTCATGATTTTGGTACCCTATGGAAGGAAAGGGTTTTTTTGACATCCTCTGGGGCACCAATAAAAAATTACCTGTATATTGATCACCTCTTGCAGGACTTATTATTACCTTCCAAAATTGCTGTTGTCAAGTGTGCAGCTCACCAGTCTAATGACTCCCTAGTAGCTAAGGAAAATAATTTATCTGACTGGGCTGCCAAGCAGGCTGCTCTTTCGAATACTGCTCAGGAAAAATTTTTGCAGCCTATATTACAAACACTTACTTTTGACACTACTGTATTGAAAGCTTTACAAACTGAAGCATCGGAGTCAAAAAGAAAAACATGGCTGGCCCATAATTGTTCCCAACTCTCTGATTCAATTTGACAGCACCCAGATGGCAAATTAATTTGCCCCACATCCATGTTAAATTCTCTTATAAAAGCGAACCATTTGCCAGCTCATGTCAGGGTACAAGCATTGATCAAACAAATCCAGAAGGATTAGTTTGCCCCTGGACTTTCTGCTTCTGTGCAACATTTTTTGAGCACGTGCTCCATTCGTTTACAGCATAACATTTCAAAGGGCACTCTGGCACCCGCTCAACCTGTGCCAAAACTAATGGGACCGTTTTGTGCCTTAGAATGAGACTTTATTGAACTTCCACCTTGTACTCATTTTAAATATGTTTTGACTATTGTTGATATTTTTTCGGAATGGTTTAAAGCCTACCAATGTGCTAAGAATAATGTTATTTCTGTTGCAAAAAAATTGTGTTATGAATTAATACCTCGTTTTGGTGTTCCTTGTCAAATATATTCTGACCGAGGGACACATTTTACTGCTAAGTTAGTTGATTCATTGTGTATAATGTTAGGCATTACTTTGAAATTTCATTGTCCATACAGAACACAGGCATCAGGTATTATTGAACATATGAACCAGACTTTGAAAACCAGACTTGCTAAAGTCACTTCAGAAACAGGCCTAACTTGGGTACAGGCCTTACCACTAGCTTTACTTTCTATGCGGTCACAGCCGCATTCTACTAAGTGTCTTTCTCCACATGAAATTCTCATGGGTTGCCCTTTGCGTATGCCCATGACACCACCACCACCTTTTTCTAAATATGATGCATTTGATAATGACATTCTTTTGTATTGCAAATCTCTTGTTTCTTTCTTACAGTTTCACCACTGACAAGTAGCAGTTGCTCAACATCTTCCTGATCCTTTTCTAGTATCTGCTTTGCAACCAGGGGATTGGGTCTACGTTAAATCCTTCTCTAAAAAAACAGTGCTCCAGCCACACTGGAAGGGGCCCTTCCTGGTACTTCTAACTACATCATCTGCTGTGCGACTGCAGGGATCTCCAACTTGGATCCACATTTCACACGTCAAAAAAGTTGTGTCGTCTGAAGATCAACAACCTTTACCTTTTTCAGCTCCAGATTCTCCTCCAATTGCTACACGTACTCACAGTAGAACTGTTCCAGTACCTGACAATGCCTAATATTTATCCTTTTGAAAAACTCCAAACTTCTGACACTACACAGACTCAACCACCATTTCCACACAAATACTGGACAATCATTTTGGTTGTCATTCTTGTTGTACTGTTATTTTTACTGTGGACATTTTTATTTCCTGCTCCATCGACGCATCACACCAAATGAGCCATTTGGCACCCACCTTTCAACACCTATCAAGCCATCAGATATGTTTATGCTTCTACATTCAATGTCTCTAACTGCTGGATCTGCACTTCTATTCCCTCCGTACATGGGGGATTGTCATTGGCTGTGGCTCCACTAAGTATCATTGATACATGGACTAGTCTACTTGACAACACTGCTAACTTTACATCCATTAAATCTATTTTATTACAACTTTCTGTCCGTCGCAATGGCACTCTGTGTTTCCGACGGAATTACTCAAGTCAACATCACTGGACTCGAAAAATGGGACAAAGTATCTGCAATACGACAATTGAATACTAGTGCAATTATACAGAAAGAAAACACTTAGTCTTGGGCTGTCGAATTTCATTTGATGCCATTCAGCTGATATTGAGAAATGCCTCATTATTTGGTTCTCGTAATATCGTATTTCTTGCCATATTCCATGGCATAACCATGGGCAGTGACCATTCTTCAAATGTTACCACCTTGTTACAAGACTGTTATTTTATATGCGGAAGAAGGGCCTATAAATGGCTAGCAGAGAACTAGTCTGGTAGCTGTTTCTTAGGTTATCTAGTTCCAGCCATCCGACATACATCTGCCTTACCCCAAGGGAAAATTCGGAACGTGCGAGAGGTTAAAAAGCCTACCAGTCCGTTAGGCCAAATTGATGCATCATGGATTTATCCTTGTTTTCCCGCCTTCCTCGACTAGTTTAGACCAGTTTACAGGCATTGCTGTATTCTGGGCTGTGGTGTAGTTCCTGTGTTGTCCATTACCTTACTTGGATAGAAGGAAGTTTCTTTGCTCACCAGTGGGAGTGGGGAGCCTTGAGCAGCCTACCTGTCCCTGTAGGAAGTGACCTCAGCACAAGAAGCTGTAGTAATTGGTTGTTTTAGACCATTTCTAGCTCTTTTGTAGTTCACTGTTTAAAATCCGCCTCTGGGTGTTTTTTTCTGGCTATACTGCTCAGACAAGCTCCTCGTGGGTCTGCAGAGTGGTCCTAGCAGCAGGGAACTCAGAAAAGCAACTACTTTCTGGATTTAAGTATCTTTGCTTTTTTTTCACTTGGAATAACTTCTGTAGCTTACCCTGAACTAGCCTGAACTGTTTTTTAACTGTTTGCTGCATTATTTTAAAATCTGCACTTAAAGTTACATTTTAGTCGAATTTGATCAAAAGTTTGTTGTTTGTTTAATTTAACTGTGGAGGCTGCCCACTAAAGTGTGCTAGCCTGTGTAACTAATTTATCACTGTTTCTGCATTTTCTGTGTGTTTCTACCAAAAAAACAAAAAAACAAAAAAATAATCCTTGTTTTCCCACCTTCCTTGACTAGTTTAGACCAGTTTACAGGCATCGCTGTATTCTGGGCTGTGGTGTAGTTCCTGTGTTGTCCATTACCTTACTTGGATAGAAGGGAAGTTTCTTTGCTCACCAGTGGGAGTGGGGAGCCTTGAGCAGCCTACCTGTCCCTGTAGGAAGTGACCTCAGCACAAGAAGCTGTAGTAATTGGTTGTTTTGGACCATTTCTAGCTCTTTTGTAGTTCACTGTTTAAAATCCGCGTTTGCACGGCTTTGCGCATAGCGCAGCGCCGGTTAAACAAGGTTAAACTTTTTCTGGCTCCGCCAAGTCTGCTCTTCAAATTTTCCCTTAAGGAAGCTCTACTCTTAGTATAACCAGACTACTCACTATATTATAAGCCTAGCACTTGTTCTCAATACTTCTATTACTAAGTAAGCACTCTCATACTAAGTAAAGCACTACATCTACTTACCACCCCTGTGAATTTCCACTTCCCTTAAAGGTACAGCACTCCCTTATACTGTTCTAGCATGTCGAGTGGTAGATTAATGGTGTCGTCTCCAATTCAGCTGGTCAATCTGGGTATCTTGAGACAATGCTACAATTGTCTCATGTGCACAGACAACCAACTCCTCCTCCCAACAAACACAAATACATGTGAGAGATGCAACTACATAGCCAAACTGGAGGCTGAACTCTCTCAACTCAGGGCTGGCATGACCAGACAGGAGGAGATGGCAACCACACACACAACAATCCCAGTCCTACATATACCTACCACAACTGCAAACCAAACACAT
Source organism: Protopterus annectens (assembly GCF_019279795.1). NCBI lineage: Eukaryota > Metazoa > Chordata > Ceratodontiformes > Protopteridae > Protopterus > Protopterus annectens. The sequence goes on from NC_056732.1 coordinate 827,617,062, forward strand.
AAAAACACAAAGACATACTCGGAGGCTCTAATAAAAAACTTAACAAAACAACAGAGGCTCCCAAAGCAGACATCCAAAAATCCACCACCTCAAAACAAAACACATGCAACACATACTTCAATAATTTAGTGTGTCAACCAATCACAGCCCTTAAGGCCAAACACTTTGCCTGATACACTAGTAATAGGTGACTCTATAGTCAGACACACTGATGTCCTGCTGACCAGGCTGAACAAGGAGAAGGTGACTGTGAGCTGTCTATCGGGAGCTAGGATCTGCCACATAATACACGCACTCAGGTCACTCCAAAGCAAGTACAAATATGACTCCGTCATTGTCCATGCTGGTGTGAATGACCTGAGACATACCTCCCTGGACTACATGAAAAGAGACATAGAGGAGCTCTCCGATTATGTAGCCCAGGCTGGTATGACCCTGACCCTGAACAGCATCCTGCCCTCACCAAGAATGATACCACAATACAAAGACAAGATGATCAGCTTTAACAATTGGCTCAAGTACTGGTGTCATTCTAAGGGGATCCAATATCTGTCTGCCTGGGATGACATGTTGGACAAGCCACGCTGCTTCGCAAGGGATGACTTACACCTGTCACCACTGGGCTTCCGGATATTGGCTAAGGCTCTTGCCACCCCCATAGTGCCTTTTTTAGGCAAGGCTCAAAAGACAAACCCACCTCCTTAGAAAACAAAAATGGAAAAAAACTAAGGGTAATGCTGCTCAATGCCAGAAGTCTAAATCTCAAGATGCAGGCACTTGATGCGCTCCTCAGCATGAAGAACATCGATGTCTGTGCAGTAACTGAAACCTGGTTCAAGGCTCCAGAGAGCATCCCAGCACTACCAGGCTATACCTCGTATCATGCTTTTCGGCCCCAAGACCCGGGCCGAACCACAAAGGGAGGGGGAGTGTCCATATTCATCAAGGACACCCACACCTCCAGGTTAGTAGCAACACATGAAGCATCAGAGACCATACAGGTGCAACTAACCATAGGCAAAACTGCTATACAACTGGTAGCATGTTATAGACCACCCTCCCAATCTCAGGAACCCCACTCAGCCTTCCTGAAGACGTTGGAGGATATGAATGTATCACAAAATACCATCATACTGGGAGACTTCAACTACCCAAACATAGATTGGGTACATTATTCTAGCCCTAATACCCTAGCCCAAAGGTTCCTGGAATTCATAAATTCAAATGCACTGGAACAACTAGTCACCTCTCCCACTAGGGGAGATAATATACTAGACCTGATCATCACAAACATGGGGACAAAATGCTCCACACCAGAAGTATACCCCTCACTAGTGAGATCTGACCACAAACTAATCACCCTGGATGTACATATCCCACCTCCACCCCCAGCACAAAAGACCACCGTGAAAAACTTCTCAAAAGCAGACTTCACTCTTCTTAAGACTGAGATGGTATCCTTTAAGCCCACTGTGCCAGTGGATACCACATCCCACAATACCGAATCCTTCACAAATGCTTTTTATGGACATCTCCAAGAATGCATGGATCATGCAATCCCAAACAAATCCAAGTCCCTCTCCACCAAAGGTAAGCATCCTGTCTGGTGGACCTCAGCCATAAACAAATTGTATAACAAAAGAAGGAAGCTACTGCACGTCAGAGCAAAATCCCATGAAGGGAAGACATCTCTGATCAACATTAGCAGAAAACTACGTTCTCTCAAAAACATCCAAGGCCAACTTTGAAAGAAAAATCGCTAAGGACACTAAAGATAACCACAAAGCCTTCTTCAGCTATGTTAGAAACCTGGGTGGAAACCCTCAGATATGCTCAGAGTTGGTTCACAACAACATAAAATACACTGAACCCACAGATATTGCCAACATTCTGTCTGACAGGTTCAGTGCAAATTTCTCCCCTCCTTCACCCCCAAAAGAAGAAATACTTATCCCAGCTGAATGTAATCTCCCTGTCATCTCAGATGTCCAAGTGAGAACCGCCCTAAACAAAGCAAAAAACACAGCATCAATGGGACCTGACGGTATCCCGGGTTGCGTGTTACGTGAACTCAAAGAGGAGCTAAACCCACACATAAAAATGCTATTTAACCTTAGCCTTACTTTGGGATATGTACCTGAACACTGGCGTACAGCAACAGTGGTCCCACTCCACAAGGGGTGCCGCTACAGACCCTGAAACTACCCCCATAAGCTTAACCAGCCTGGTCTGCAAAGCTATGGAAAGAATCATTATGGAACTCATAAACAGAGACATAGGGGACCTACAGACACTTGACCCCACCCAGTTTGGCTTTGTAAAGGGCAGATCCTGCCTTTTAAACCTGGTTGACGAAACAGCCACTAGAGCCATTGATGAGGGCAAAGCAGTCCATACAGCATACCTGGACTTGGCTAAGACCTTCGACACAATACCCCACTCAGGCATCATAGATAAGCTCAACAGCTTAAAAGTAAACCCTTATGTCACTAGATGGGTTGCAAACTGGCTAAAGGACAGAACCCATAAAGTTAAAATCGCTGGAGCAATGTCGGACTCAAAGCCAGTCACAAGTGGTGTCCCACAGGGATCTGTCCTGGGACCCCTCTTGTTCGGCATTTATTTCTCAGATGTTAAAGCAAACATGGGAGGGCTGTGGCTGACAAAGTTCACAGATGACTGCAAACTAGGCGCCAAAGTCGATACACCAGCAGACACACACATCCTACAAAAAGGCCTCACAGAAACGGACAACTGGTGCCGGAGTCACGGCCTTAAACTAAATGCCAAAAATGTATAGTCATCCCTTTGGGAAAAACAAAGTACCCACAAATTATCACATAGACAGCAACCCACTGAGTACGGAAAAAGTAATCAGAGACCTAGGGACCCAAGTCGACAGCGACCTCTCATTTGACACCCACGTTGCCAAAGTGGTTAGAAAAACATTCTACCTTGCACACCTCATCATGAAGGGATTCACATCCAGATCCAAGGATGTCATTGTACCCCTATATTCCTCCCTCATCAGACCCATGATTGAGTACAATGCCCCATTTGGTATGTACCTCACCCGGCATTTGCAACAGCTGGAGAGACCACAAAAGTACCTCACCAAGAGGATCAAGGGTCTCCAACATATGTCTTATTCTGCCAGACTAAAGAAACTTCAGCTCTATTCAGTAGCATACCGCCTGCTCAGAGGTGATCTCTGCCTGACGTACAAGGCCATGTCCAGTCAGGATCTGATGGACATGCTCCACCTCAAAAAATCCAAATCCATCAGGACCACGAGAGCTAAAGACTTAAACCTCGGCACAAGTATGAATAGGACATGCTGGAGGGATAGATTCATAACCCAGAGGCTTCCCATGCTTTGGAACAGGATCCCTGTTCGTATTAGGCAGAGCCCCTCACTGACTCTTTTCATGAGAAATCTTGATGAGTGGATGGGAGATCGTAAGTTTACCCCAGGGCTCACATCTGTGTCACTGCTAGACAGGGGCACAGTAAACTAATTGTATTATATAAGGGGACCTTCATTGTGTCACTACTAGACAGAGGCACAGTATTCTAAATTTATTCTGTACAATTTTTGTACCATTTCATGGGGTGGCAAAAGCCACATCACTATGGCTAGGCTTACAAATGCCCCAGGGCAGATAGCCTACTACTACTATACTATGAAACTATACTATGACTTAGCTCATGCTGACACTAAAGGACTGTCTCATATGGACTTGGGTGATGACGTCATATCATGGGCTGGTATAATCCCAGAATACGGAGCTGCAAAATCAATCTTGGAACTGAGAAAACTAAATTGCTTGAAGTATTAAGCAATGCCACATTTTCTGCCATAGAACTAGTGACTGATGAACTGACTGCCATGAGAGCTGTAGTCCTCCAAAATCGTATGGCTCTCGATTTCACCCCAGCGGTGAAAGGTGGAACTTGTGCTTTAATCTAGGAGGAGTGCTCTACGTTTATTCCTGACAATCAGCATGAAATTGAAAGTCATCTTGAACTCATTCAGAGAGTTTCCAAACTCTCTAAGGCCAAGGAGGCCGATAAGTCAATGTGGGCATGGCTAACTAACCTGTTCTCAGGTTGGAGGGTGGACTTTTAAAGTTAATCCTATTAATTGCAGTATTAGCCCTTATTGCTTTTCTTGTTGTGTTTTTAATCAGAGCATTGATTTTGAAATTAATGTCTTTCAAGACTACTAAAAAGGTGCCAAAGTTTTATATGCCTACAGTTATGGATGATGAAATAAAAATATGTGACAATGTTGAAGGAACTAGCCACATGATTATGTTAGACTTAGGGCAAATGTATGATAGACTAAATGGTGATGCTTACACAGCATCAAATGGGGGATTGTAGAATATGAATGGTCAAAGCATGTGTTCAAAGGAGATTGAGTATGTGAGAACCTGTATGTATTGATTTGAACTATGAACTATTAAGTAAACTGTGAATAGTGGAAAAGTACTGGAAAACAAGAGCCTGTCTGATAGCAGGAAATGTGCCTTATATGGAAATGTATCCAATTTTCTTTCTCTGCCTAGAGATGTAGTAATGTGAACTGCTTCAAGCCTACGGGTAAACCACTGATTGGTTAATTGTCTTTTGCACTATTTTAATTGGTCTAGTTTATATTTTTGTACTGTCAGCAATATCACCAGCATATAAGCTTATGCATTCCTTTGTTCGGGGAGTCTCCTTGGTACTTTCCAGTAGGCTCCCACACATGTGTAATAAATACCACTGAAAGAGAGGAAGAAGTGTCTTGTCTTCATTTAAGGTAAAAATGCAAACACAACAGTTCTTAAGGAAGGGTTCCATTTTTGTGGTGATCCTAGCCAACCTGTAGCCCTGGGACTTAACAACATTATATTTTCTCTGGGTGGGATGGAGACTCTTATTAAGAAGCAGGAGCTTTACTCTGGTAGTTTTCTATAAAGATCTGTGTCAGTTTTACCTAGGTCCAAGTCTTTAGTAATCTGCACATCTAAGAAGACTGTCGAGGTGAGGCTGTGGGAAGAGATGAAACGCAGGAAGCTGGTGGTTTGTTTCAGATAGCTGATAGAAATACAAATTCAAATGCCAATTCAGATTAAAATATGACACTCAAAATGGCTTTGTCCAACTCAAACAAGTAAACAAGTAATTGCCCACATGTAAAAATCAACTCATAGTGACTCTATGGGAAAACCCCATAGCGTTTTTGTGGCTTGTTACAGACGTAGATTGCTAGGCCTTTCTTCTACATAGATACTGCTGTTAACCAGTAGCTCCAGCAGCCTGGTTTCAAACTCAGGTTTAGCAGTTGGTAATCCTATGCCTTAATTATGAAGCCAGGGCCAATTAATACACACACAAAAAATAATTTTAAAAGTGTTTTCAATGGAAGGCGTGGGTCCCTACCTACACACAAGCACATACTGCAATGTAGGCAGCATCTCCCTTGAAATCCCAAACTTAATATAATTAATTCTAAGGTCTTCTCAGGGAAAAGAAAGTTCCCAATGGATTGAGCAGCTTGACTAATAACCATTCAAAAATGGTGCAGTAATTGACTTTGTGTTCACTACACTAGTATCCTATACCTATGAAAAAATATACAAAGCTGAGTAATTAGTTATATAGAAAAAGCATAAAACATAACAATAAGTAGATAAAGTAAATATAGCCATTCATAATAAGATCATATAAGCTACAGTTTACAAAACACAGGAATATGCAGCACTGTGCAAACTGAAGAACGTTCTTTACTAATGTTGGCATAATCTGCTGTAAATTATAATTAAAACGCAAGCTATATCTGTATAATGGGGAAAGTATGTGAACATGGGTTACAGTTTATTCTATGACATAGTTACAGTGATTAATTAAGAAGGTAAAAGGAGAAAGTTAATGATAACAGGGAAAGGTTGATTTTAATGAGCCAGTATTTATTTGTATAGCGGTGTGAAGAAACTGTGTTAGGCTAAAGTAAATGAATTAATATTTTCTCATTAAAAAAAAAAAAAAAACTGAGGTTGTAAATATATGTGTATAGAATGAAAAAAATGTAACTTTACTGGGTTTACCATTGCTTTCAGTAGAAGGAGTGTGAAACTACGGAAACCAAAACTAAATATGCTACTCAAACATGCAAACATTAGCATTACCTTATTTGGGCACTAGTTTGTTGAACTCAAACACTTCACCCTCCTGACAGTCACCCACATGCGCGCACACACACACACACACACACACACACACACACACACACATATATATATATATATATATATATATATACAGACTCACATATACAAACACATGAAAGACTCTGAGAAATGGAAAAATATCATCCACTTTTGAATCCAAGGGAGGAATTACTTTTAGCTCTTTTAAGTAGAGAGGGAAAGTATCTGCCCACATATATGCTGTTATTTCTGGACTGTGCTGTGTAGGTGGGCTACATTTTTGGAAAGAGGTCAAACTGGATTTTCTTTTGCCAATGGCATTGGGTAGATTGAATTCAATATATATTTAAGTAGTTGAAGACAGAGGTCCAGATAAGGTGCTACCTAGACTTTGTATTGCATTTTCTCTGTGCAAGTTTAAAGCTGCTTGCATGTCTCATTTTACAAAGTGTGTTGCTTAATTTCATGTATTTCAAGCAAAGAGTTTTATTATTCTAAACATGTCTATACTAAATCTCTTTATTAATGTCAATTCTATATTGTATGCAAAATACCTTTATATGTGGAGCTTTTCTCCTCAGGACTCCATTGAAAATGGACACTTCTGGCCCAGCTGGACTATCCCAGTAAACAAATGCAAATAATAAATAAATAAATATTCAACTTTAAATTCCTATGTCTGGTGATTTATTTATTATTACTTAAAGGGTATGTTCATTGGAATGGTACATTAATGAGAGTTATTACTTATTCTTTTTATACCTTAAAAAGACTTAATCCCTGGGATTCAGAAGCAGTTTTTACATCATGGTAGGTGATTTTGTATGATCAGCAGCCATGTACTAGGTAGGGCTAATACTGAGGCACACCAAGCATGACTGTATGCAGAAATCCAGCAGCCTGCATAATAAATAAATAGTGATATAGTGGGATGGAAGTGATAAATAATATTAAAATAAGGGCAATCATGACTGCAAATGAGAGTAAGCAATACAGCAGAATGATGTTGAAACATATATATATATATAGAGACTACAAAAACATGTATGGGTAGCTGCTGCATTAGTATATATATATATATATATATATATATATATACATATATCGGTCTAATTCAGAATGTCGACCATTCAGAATGCTGACATTCATATGGCCGACACCATATGATCCACATTCCGAAAGATCGACATCCTGAAATAGCACCATTTGCCTACCTGCAAACACAGTAAAACTGTGTTATGCAAGGCGGCAAGCCCCCCTGCACCCCCCACACCCCCTGCTACTTAAATATTCTCACTCCAAGATCGCACTACAGTGCTGGAAAGGGGAATCTCCCAGTCCCGCACTGTAGCAGGATCTCCGCTATCATTTGTTGGCCTTTCAAATGTTCGCTCATATGGTGTCGGCCATATGAGTTTTGAACATTTGAAAGTTCGAACAAATGAAGGGCTCCTATATATATATATATATATATATATATGTGTGTGTGTGTGTGTGTGTGTGTATATATTTATACACACACATATATATATATATATATATATATATATATATATATATATATTGGAGCTACTTTGGCTTCTGCTCTCATATGTTGAAAAACTGAGGACATAAGAGCAGAAGCCAAAATAGCTCCAGTTGCAGAAAAGATCAAAGAAAACAGATTACGGTGGTTCAGGCACATGTGCAGAAAAAACAGAAGACAATCTGGTGAAGAAGATTTCGGACAGACAGGAAGAAGGTAAGATGACACAATAGAATTTAACAAAGAGGTGAATGGATTGTGTGAGAGAATATCTGTGACAGTCAGGCATGAGTGTCAAAGAAGGCAGGGGGTGGCATTGAATGAAGAGAGTTAACATGGCACCCTGACTGCATGTACAAAATGGGAAAAAAGGAGTTGATAATCATGATGATATACATATATTTATATATGAGTCTGTTGTTGCTGATGAGTTGCAGAGATGTGATGTGTGTCCTGTCACTTGGTGTATTAGCTATATGGATGGTGAATAAATATTCTGGAAGAGGACAGAGGACATGCACTTGGATGTTTGTGGGACAGCCCCTTTCATCTGCAGGTGCATAGGCCATATAGTCAAACATAATGGCTCCATGTATTCTTTGGAGGACTACATTTTTAATGGCATATCAATGTGTTCCCCCCATAATGTGGGGGTAGTACAGGTCCAGAGCAGACTATGACTACCACTGTTTAGTAACCTTCCTATCAGTCACATACACTGTCTCTATGTGGTTCACCATAGCCAGGTCTATAGGCCTTCACCCTACTGTGACATTATACAGCATGTGTATGCATCCCTCAGGTAAACATAAGCCTACAACATGACATCTCACAAATGTGAATGCAGTCACCTCAGACTGTTCACAGCAACTTCTCATTGTGGGAATGTACGTATATAGGCTTTTCCTCACAAATCACCCACAGTGAAAAACATAGTACAGGCCTGGTATATAATGCCCTGCCATGCATGTTCAGATATGACTGTAAGTGTTACATAGGCCACAGAGTGCCCATCCCCTACTTTAATTCGTCACTGGGACCAGTCAGATGCGTTTTTGAGGATCTCATGTGATCCATACCATAAAACTGAGTTGAATCCCTGAAACTGTAAACTTACCACTCTAACCATTTAACACTATTGCAGATATTTCAACAACATCTGCAGTATATGGAGGTGAGAGGCAGTTTTTGAGTGCATGTAGACACAATCAAGTAAGCAATAATGCCCAGCAGGTTGTGTGTTAATGTGTAATTAATGGCCACCCAGGAGCAGCGTTGGGCCTCTACATCTCTTGGCAGGCATTAATTACACATTAACACACACCATGAAGAGCACTATTGCATTTAGAGAATGGTCTCTCTCTGCAGAATCGTTATGTTTACTTACTTATTTTTGTAAGTACTATATTATATTTTTTTATATATTTTTGATGTAAAATAGTTCCTCCGCCTAATGTTGCAAACTTTCTGTAGTATATGTTAATGGTTTTGGAGGAAACATTTTACATCAAAAATATATAAAAAAAATATAGTACTTAAAAAAATAAATAAGTAAGTAAGACACAACAATTTTATAGAGTGCCTTCTCTCTCTCTCTTTCTCACACACAGTCTCTTCTGCTTTCACACACACATACATATACACTCACAGTCTCCTCTGGTTTCATACTCGCATTCACTAACACAAGCATAACTCTCAACCCCTAAGCACAAAAAATCTGGACAAAGCCTAAAATAATGGAGGGACAAAGCCCCAAAAATAGGGACAAATTTTAAATATTGCTCTTATAACCTTAGAAACTTGCTAGAATAAAAGGTCTTGTGTTACAATGCATTTTCTGAAAGATATAAAGCTCGAAACTCAAATGCCTGTCATCAATTAGTGAATTCACTCCTCACTGATTTGCCACAAACCTTCAGAAAACCACAAGTTTATTGAGGAACAGACAAAAAATATCAGGCAAAAATCTGGACATTCTGCAAAAATATGGACAGTTGAGAGCTTTGCACATGAGACCGCTCTCTGTTTCTCAATATCACACACGCAGTCTCCTCAGCTTTCATACACGCATTCACTCATATATGTGGACAGAAACATAAACACACTTATACACACACATACACTTTTTTCAGTTTTTTTTTCCACTCGCTAAACAGCAAAAGTGCTACTTAGCGAGCATAAAATAATGTCAGCGTTTATTTTTTTTCAGTCTGAGCTCCTCGGAAGCTTGATATGCTGCTGTGAAGTTGCGGACACATTTTACAGTGCAGTCAGGGTGCTGATGTACAGTTTGTCCATTCCCTAAGTAAACATTACCACTCAGGATGACTGTTGCAAAAATGCCCAGTCTTTGCCTGCCCTTGCAATGTGCTACCTGTGCCACCCTCCCCACGAAAAACAGCCCACAGTACTACACTCACAGCAGTTTCCTCAGCAATCCCAACATAATGACAAGTACAAAGTACACACAGCAGTTTCCTCAGTAACTCCAACATAATGTACAAGTACAAATTATACACAGCAGTTTCCTCAGTAACTCCTACATAATGACAAGTATAAGGTTTCTTCAGTAACTCCAACATAATGACAAGTACAAATTATACACAGCAGTTTCCTCAGTAACTCCTACATAATGACGAGTATAAGGTTTCCTCAGTAACTCCAACATAATGACAAGTATAAGGTTTGCACAGCAGTTTCCTCAGTAACTCCAACATAATGACGAGTATAAGGTTTCCTCAGTAACTCCAACATAATGACAAGTATAAGGTTTGCACAGCAGTTTCCTCAGTAACTCCAACATAATGTACAAGTACAAATTATACACAGCAGTTTCCTCAGTAACTCCTACATAATGACGAGTATAAGGTTTCTTCAGTAACTCCAACATAATGACAAGTAAAAATTATACACAGCAGTTTCCTCAGTAACTCCAACATAATGACAAGTATAAGGTTTCTTCAGTAACTCCAACATAATGACAAGTAAAAATTATACACAGCAGTTTCCTCAGTAACTCCTACATAATGACAAGTATAAGGTTTCTTCAGTAACTCCAACATAATGACAATTACAAATTATACACAGCAGTTTCCTCAGTAACTCCTACATAATAAGTATAAGGTTTCCTCAGTAACTCCAACATGACAAGTACAAATTATACACAGCAGTTTCCTCAGTAACTCCTACATAATGACGAGTATAAGGTTTCCTCAGTAACTCCAACATAATGACAAGTATAAGGTTTGCACAGCAGTTTCCTCAGTAACTCCAACATAATGACAAGTATAAGGTTTACACACCAGTTTCCTCAGTAACTCCAACATAATGACAAGTACAAATTATACACAGCAGTTTCCTCAGTAATCCTGATGTTATGACAAGTACAAAGTATACCTCTCTCACATTACATCTGTAGCCCTTTACATCAGCCATACAGTACTGTCATAACTTCGGGTGTAATTATTAGTCCTAGCAGAATACCATCTAACTCTGTCATATCAATAGGGAGTGGGTTAAACTCTCATTCCTTTGTCTGCAGGTTGGGCTGAGTCAACTGCAGTCTAACAGAACAGAACCGATCCTTCATAACTTGTGTTGAACTTACCCTGCAGTAGACCATCCCTGTATGTTGTCCTCTGCCAAAGTGTCAGCACATTGTTGTCACTTGTAGTCAGTAACAACTAAATATACAGTAGCACACTGTCACTTACATCATGAAACACCAAACATGTACACCAGTAAAACCTGAGTAAAATATTATTCCTCTCTTGCTTTCTTTTTTATAAGACAGGTTTGTTTGTTGCAATCATTGCAGTCTACCTTCAACACTGCTGTTTAGGTTGCAATGTGGCAATATTATGTAGCATGATCAGCCCTGTATCATGCAGTTGTGAAGCTTCTGTTACACTCCTTATGGTAATGGACATCATTTGAATGAATGTTCCTGAATCTCATATTTGTATCATTGTGCAGTTAATCAATACTGTGCTAAGAGGTTCAGTCCACCTTATGTGTTCACCTGGGCACCTGCAATACTATTTATTTATTTATTTACTTATTTATTTTATTTACATTTTTTACTGGAGTAGAACACTGATTAAACAGTTGATCAAACAATTGATTTTGCACGGCACGGACAGGTCAATGACCCTTGCAAGGGCATGGAGGAATATGTTGCACTTGCTTAGCCTATAGAAGTGCTAAAGCTCAAAACCATTTACAGATGTAGGCAAGATGATGGTTGTATGCTCCTCCTATGCCACTGTTCATACCATAACACCATCATGCCACACCATGAGTATGCCCTCAATAGGACTACCATAGGTCTATTGGTTGTGATCTGGTGAATGATCATGGCTTCCAAGGTCAATGATGTTTGCAAGGCTCCCAGGTGGTGCTCTAAGTAAATAAAATCTTTCCCTGCTACATGGGGGTCACTGGGAGCACCTGAATGGGAACTTTAATGAGCACCCCATTATAAAGTGGATGTCTGGCACAGTCTTACCAAGGTGATGTCTGATGTCTCTGGAATATTCCACTCAGGTGACTAGTACCAGCACCACTTCAATGTTCTGAGGAGGTGCCATTTTGACCTTCTATGCTGATAGAAATAATAGGTATGAGAGAGGGATCCTGAGATGTATTGTAAGTATGCAGAACTGATCACTGCCCTATTATTTCCCTTATAGTTATGTATGATATCACTGGGCATTTATTTGGTGACTGCTGTATTTCTTTAGTGCTTTTGTAGTTGTTAAAATAAAATATATATATATATATATGATTACAGCCCATGGGAGGTGGGATAAAAGCTTTTTTTTTCAAAACAAGTGCTTTTACACTAAAAATGTGCTTTTTCAAGTACCATGGGAGGAGGGATAAAAAGCTTTTTATTAAAAACAAACACTTTCATACTAAAAATGTGCTTTTTCAAGTCTTTAAGACAAAGACTAAGAAAACCCAAATACCAGCGAAAGAACATCAAAAACTAAGAAGACAAAGGTGTGGATATGATTTCATGTTATGTAGTTATAATCCTGAAACATATACATGACAACTGCCACAGCTTGTATGATTATCAAGTAAAATCTTTGTAGTAGTTTCTTAAAGGCTGCAGCTTGCCTATTACATCTGTCATACTTTTCACAGGTATTGGTGAAAGTTATATAGTGTTACAATATGGCAGTAGAGCTTATGCCTGACAGATGCCACTGCTTATTTAGTTAGAAATTAATCATCTGAATCTCCTTTGTTTGTCCAATTCAGGAATCCCTGTGAATAATATATTGCTTTGCACCCCCACATGCAGCATGCACATACTTACTACATGTAACCGATAGTTATTTGCAGTGAAATGACCACCTATGGCTTCCTGCAGTGCTTGTTTATCAGTGCCTGACATGTGGGGTTGCAAAGATTTGTAACATCATTGAGCTGTTCATCCTAACCATGTTGAAGTATATATGTGAGTGAGTGGATTGTTTTGGGGGGTCAGGGGTATGGTAGGAATTATGGGGGAGTTAGTGTGCATACATGTTCAGGGAGTCTAGGGCCCATAATGTGGGGTATGGGAGAATTTTTGTTGTGGGGGAATGTGTTGAGGGGCCAGTAATGGATGGTGGAGATGGGCTCTTTGATGGTATATAGCACACATTTCACTCTAGCATATATCTTTGTTGTTATACTTCAGCTGGCATAATCTTGATTAATTTACTATAGCCATATTATGTGGGATAGTACATAGCTAATAACCTTGTGGTCTTTGCTTACCACCTGCTGATATCTTTGTCTGTTGCACAGAGTTGCTTTTCTGCCCATGGTACAGCACAGTGCCTCACTTGCACTGGTGTTGCCACTGTAGGAGTGTGCATGCCATGGCGTCTGAACATGCCCATTCTGGTATTTCCACAGGGCTACTATCCAACACACCAGCCATGATGTCTACTATTCAGTTCCCCCTAACCATGACTGTAGTCTTCACATCACCACATCCAATCCATGCAATAGGGATAGTGATACTGTGTACCTATCCAAACAGCCTACCATGGGTTTTGGGTTAATATACTTAAACAAAAGTATATGAGATGTCATAGCAGTATATGCAGTGCCTGTATAGTACAACATTAAGAAGCACTCAAGTGGTCATAGCCAATGGATCTAATATTAATGTCATTTTTTTAATCTGTCACTCTCCCTCCCTCCTTGCTATCCTTCATTTTAATATTTTATTAGCTGTTTGTTGTTTTATTTCTGCCAGTTTATGTTATTTTCTACAGCATCTGCTACAGCTGCGCAAATGGCACGGCACAGGTCCCTATCTGTGTCCCAATCTCTACTGTCTATCCATTCCCTGCCTCCCCTTCCAACCTTCTTCATCTTTCTTTCACAAAAAAGAGAACAAAGAAAATAGGCATCTGTCATACCCCTCCTCCCCTACACCACTCCCACTCTTACCATATCTGTGTTCTTGTATCTTCCTTCTGCTTACTTTCCAAAATCATTTTTATTAATTATTAAAACATTAAAAATTGTACAAATCAAATAATAAAAAAGCCAAAAAGGTAACTACTTACACAAGTCCACAACAAAATTGAATAGTGAATAAAGCCATTAATATTTTTCTAATAAATCATTTAATTTTTGGTAGCATTTATTTTGATGTGTAACATTTGATGTCCTCATTTTTAAGGTTTTAAGGTTGACAATTCTTTCTTACATACATCTTTAACTAAGAAAATTAAATCAGTGAAATATAAAGCAGTTTTACATTTTCAATGTTTAGTAACCGCTTTTTTCGCTATGGTTAAGATAGCCCAAAGGAGAGTCACCTGTATTCTACGGTATAATCTGGTATTGGGGCATTAAACAAATGTTTGAGAGAAATCTTTAAATTGATTCCAAAATGCTAAAAGCATTTTGCATTCTAATATCATTGGCATCCAATCTGCAACTGAGTCACAATTACATCTCCAGCATATTTTTCAGTGTTATAGATTAATTCAATTTTGCTAGGAGTTAAACAGATTCTATGAAGAAATTTCCAACTATAAATATTCCAATAAAGAGAAGATGTAGTTTTCCAACTAGATTTTAGGATCAGTTTTTTTATCTTTAATACAAAACTCACTTCTATGTATCTTTGAGGAATAACTCCAAAAAGAAGAATTTATGATTGTAAATTCTACTCTTAAGATTGTATATATTATTGATAAATATGATTTATTATTATATAGACTACTATTAATATTAAACAGAAATTCTAAGGTTTTAGGAATATTTTTCCTGATAATCCATTAGGATTTTAATTTTATCATTTAGATATGTATTGCAATCTTGAATATTTAACCAAGTATTTTTTCTAAAGATTATTTTGAAATAAGAAAATCAGTAGTGTATAATTTATTTCCATTGAAGAATTGGTGCCAGAAAAATAAATTTGCCTCCTTAATTTTAAACATTTTAGTTTATTAAATGTCTCTAAACAACCACTAGTATTGGGTATAGGGAAAAATAGGAAAAGTAAGTCTTTGACTATATAATTAGTATTTATAAATGTTTTAACGGTATATATAATATAATATACAAATGGGGTAGATATTAGAATTGTCCTATCACTTGCACAGTAGTGTTTTAAGATCCAGTAAAATTTGTTAACTCTAAATAAAATATGAGTAAATTGTGTTCATTATTTTGAATTAATCTTTCATGTATAGATTTCCAATTTGATTGATAAGAACAGTTTAACCATAATGATATTATGTTTATAATAGCAGATTTTGCATACAGTTCAATATTTGGGAAAGCCACACCACCATCTTCCCAACCTTTATTATGCCAATCAAAAGATATTCTTGGTTTACTAGGAAACCATAAAAATTTAATGAGAATTGAATTTAACTTACTGAATTTATTTTTAGTGGGAAGAAAAATTAATGACTGTATATAGAATAAAATTTTTGGTAGG
The DNA here is from genome assembly GCF_019279795.1 of Protopterus annectens. Taxonomy (NCBI): domain Eukaryota; kingdom Metazoa; phylum Chordata; order Ceratodontiformes; family Protopteridae; genus Protopterus; species Protopterus annectens. The sequence continues at coordinate 827,632,750 of NC_056732.1, forward strand.
ATAATCATTTTTATCAGAGTAAGTTGATCTTCTATTGTAAAAAAGTATTTGTTCCAATTATCTATTCAATTATTTACTATATTTATTAAATTGCTATAATTAATTTGAACTGATTATTTTACTGAGGATGCAACAACTCCGAGATAATCAATTTGCATATTACCCCAATTAAATAATCTGAAGTTCTTTAGATAATTAGTAATTGTTTTATTAGTTAGTAATGTTTTTGTTTTGGTATTATTAAATTTCAGACCTGAGACCTTTTCAAAATAATCACTAGATGTAATTATTTGTTGCAATGACATTTCACTATCACCACTGGTTATTAAAATATCATCTGCAAATAATTGAATTTTGCAGCTAAAATCATTATCAGTCAAGAAACCTTTCATTTTATCATTAGATCTAATATAATTTGCAAAAGGCTCAATAGGTAAAGGAAACAGTAAGGGGGATAGGGGACAGCCTTGCTTTGTACCCATTGAAGTTTTAAAATAACTTGATAAAACAGAACCGATTTTTCACAAATGAACAGGAGTTATTATAAAGATTCGTAATAAGATCTATTTATGTTTCGGAAAAATGGTATTCTCTGATAACTTTAAATAAATAAGGCCAGCTAATAGAATCAAAAGTGTTATCTAAATCTAAGCTTATTATTGTCAATTCTTTCTTTTTTTTGTTAGCTATCTTCTTCTTCTTTCAGCTGCTCCCATCAGGGGTCGCCACAGCAGATCAACTGTTTCCATTTCTTCCTGTAATCTTCTCCCTTCTTAACCTATCTCTGCACATCACCCTTATTCTTAAAAATCTGTACCAAAACACTTTTTCTCCATTCCTCAGGCATCCTCTCACTTTCCAAGATTTTATTAAACTATCTAGTTAAAAACTCCACTGCCAACACCTCCATGGCAGTGGAGTTTTTAACTAAATTGTTTAACGAAATCTTGGAAAGTGAGAGAATGCCTGAGGAATGGAGAAAAAGTGTTTTGGTACCGATTTTTAAGAATAAGGGTAATGTGCAAAGCTGTAGTAACTACACAGGGATTAAATTGATCAGTCACAGCATGAAGTTATGGGAAAGAGTAGTGAAAGCTAGGTTAAGAAGGGAGGTGATTATTAGTGATCAGCAGTATGGTTTAATGCCAGGAAAGAGCACTACAGATGCAATGTTTGCTTTGGGAGTGTTGATGGAAAAGTACAGAGAATGTCAGAAGGAGTTGCATTGTGTCTTTGTGGATTTAGAGAAAGCATATGACAGGGTGCCTAGAGAGGAGTTGTGGTATGTCATCTGGACCAACAGCCTTTCCGTTCTTCATCCTCTTCATAGCTAGCCTTACTTCCTCCTTGCTAATCCACTGTACTTCATGATTCACTATCTGCACATCATCCAACCTTCTCTCCCTTTCATTCTCTTCATTCATCAGCCCCTCAAAGTACTCTTTCCATCTGCTCAACACACTCTCCTCGCTTGTGGGTACGTTTCCCTCATTATCCTTTATCACCCTTACCTGCTGCACATTTTTACTAGCACGGTCCCTCTGTCTAGCCAATTGGTACAGGTCCTTTTTTCCCTCCTTAGTGTCCAACCTTTTATACAACTCATCATACACCTTGTCCTTAGCCTTTGCCACCTATCTATTTGCCATGCACCTCATCTCTTTATACTCTTGTCTACTTTCTTTATCTCTCTGACAATCCCACTTCTTCTTCACCAACCTCTTTCTCTGTAAACTCTCCTGTACATTTTCATTCCACCACCAGGTCTCCTTGTCCTCCTTCCTCTTTCCAGTTGTCACACCAAGCACCCTTCTAGCCATCTCTCTTACTAGCTCTGCTGTAGTTACCCAGCTATTCGGTAACTCTTCACTGCCACCCAGTGCCTGTCTTAACTCTTCCCTGAACATCACCTCACAATTACCATTTTTCAATTTCCACCATTTGATCCTTGGTGCTGCCCTCACACTCATCCTCCTCTTCTTGATCACCAATGTCATTGTACAAACCACCATCCTATGCTGCCTAACTACACTTTCCTCTGCCACCACTTTACAGTCTCCAATCTCCTACAGACTGGCCCTTCTACATAAGATATAATCCACCTGTGTGCATCTTCCTCCACTCTTGTATGTCACCCTATGCTCCTCCCTCTTGTTAAAATACGTATTCAACACAGCCATGTCCATTATTTTTGCAAAATCCACTACCATCTGACCTTCTGCATTCCTTTGCTTAACACCATACCTACCCATCACTTCCTCATCCCCTCTGTTCCCTTCACCAACATGCCCATTGAAATCTGCTCCAATCACCAGTCTCTCACCCTTGGGTGCAGTCATCACCACTTCATCCAACTCACTCCAAAATTTTTCTTTCTCATCCATCGCACACCCAACTTGTGGAGCATATGCACTAACAACATTCATCATTACACCATCGATTTCCAGCTTCATAAGCATCACTCTATCCGACACTCTTTTCACCTCCAAAACACTCTTAGCATACTGTTCCTTCAGGATAATGCCTACGCCATTTCTCCTCCCATCTACACCATGATAAAACAATTTGAACCTGCCTCCGATACACCTAGCCTTGCTCCCCTTCCATCTGGTCTCTTGCACACACAATATACCAACTTTCCTTTGGTCCATCATATCAGCTAGCTCTCTCCCTATACCAGTCATATTGCCAACATTCAAAGTTCCGACCCTCACTATCACAGTCCTAGCCTTTACCTGCCTTTGGCCATGCCTTCCACCTCTTCTCCTCCTTCGGCCAACAGTAGCCCAATTTCCGCCAGCACCCTGTTGGCCAAAAGTACTGGTGGCAGTCATTGTTAACCAGGGCCTCGACCGATCCGATATGTATATGTGTACTTTTGTCTGCATGCATGATTTGGCAACATTTTACGCTGGATGCCCTTCCTGATGCAACCCTCCCCATTTATCCGGGCTTGGGACCGGCACAAAGAAATGCACTGGCTTGTGCACACATTTAATCTAATTATGTTATCATGTACTTTGCTATTTAAAATAAACTTTGTCTGGTCTTCATTTATTACTTTTGGCAAAATATGTTTCAGCCAATTGGCAAGAATGGAGATAAATAATTTATAATCAACATTAAGCAAAGATATAGGTCTATAAGAATAACAAAATGTACGGTCTTTATCTGTTTTAAGAATAGGAGAAACAAGGGTATAATGCTAAAATGGAGGAATAATTAGAGATGTTTTAACCTTTTCCAGTACTTCCAGTAAAATACTTACTATATTACCAGGCATTAATTTATATAATTCTGGGATTAACCCATCAAGTCCTGGTGCCTTATTTGTTTTAATATTACTAATTTGATCTTTTAGCTCCTTTAATAGAAAGGATTTATTAATAATTTTTATTTGTTCTTTGGTTAATTTATGTTGTATGTTATTTTTAAGAAACATATTTGTGGTATTGATAGTTTCTAAAGTTGATATATTATTATTATTATTATTATTATTATTATTAATATTATTATTATTATTCATAATGACATCTAAAACATTCTAATATATCTTTTAGGTCAGTTACTTCTTTAATTTTCCTGCCTTGTTCAAATTTTATATATATAAATTTGTATTCATTTTTTTTCTTGGATCTGATTGCTAGTTTATGTAGACTTTTAGGATTAATTGAATATGAATGAAGTTTCCATTTTTCCAATTGTATTGATATTATATGATATAAAGTATCTAGATATTTTTGATTCAATATTTTAATTCTGAATTTATAGTCTTATCCTTAGGTTTCATATTTAGTTTTAATTTATCTATTTTAGATTGTAAAGTCTTTAATTCCTTATCCCACTGTTTCCTTTTGTATAAATACCAATTTTAATTTTTCCATATATATGCTTTTAATTTATCCCACAGAATAATTTCTGACACTTTACTATTATCGTTACTTTCCATAAATTGTTTTAATTCTTTTAAGAACCAATCTTTAAAATCTTTTAATTGTGCTATATAAGTTGGGATTCTTTGGTTATAGAATAAATTATTAGACTTTAAGGTGATAGTAAATTTTAAGCAGTGTGACTAGATAATGGGCAAGATGTTATTAGTACTTCTTCAGTCTTAGAATATAAACCATTCAAAAATGAAAACTTTGTCAATATTAGTTTGGGTACCAAATCTAAATGAATAATGTGTAAAATGTAATGATTTAGTAGACTTCAAATCATATAGATCACACATATTTAAATCAGTGACAACATGCTGCTGACGTTAATTTTAGAGCTTGTCTATTTGTAGTATCTCTATCAGATAGTAAACAGTTAAAATCTCCAGCAGTTATTAATTCACCTTTAGCATAAATAGTAATGATATCTAGTATTTTCTTAACCATTTTCACTCCAATTCCAGGATTCCAATATGTATTTACTAACGTATAAATTTGTTTATTGATTTCTATTATGATCAACACCAGCATACCATCTTTGTCAGAGTATGTATTTATGATTTTAGGTTCAGATAATGCATTTTTCTAAAGAATCTGTATGCCTCTCCTTTTTGATTTGAAATACAAACCTGCTAATATAGTGTAATCTTTAAACACTACTCTATCTATATGTTTATTTATTATATGTTTTTCCTGTAGGAAGATTATATGAGATTGGTGTAAATTTAAATATTTATTCAAACTGCTTCTTTTTAAAGGACTATTTATACCATTAGTATTGAATGAAAGACAATTATACATAGATGTGTAAGAAAGAGAAAAAGTATTATAAATCTAGAAGTTAATGACACATTGCTGTGGACAAACAAAGGTTAGGTTAATATGAGATATTTAAATCTGATAATGTTCGAACCATCAGTCATGGAATTAAACATTTCTGGTTGGAGGACTAAACCATCCAAACCACTCAGAAACCAATCCATATCAATGCAATGAGGAAAAAAGAGCAAGCATATGCTACTACTTCCTTAAAAGAAATTGCAGTTTGTAAATAATAAATAAATGCACGCTCATAGACAGCTATGTATCACTACAATCCAATGAGCAAATGAAGTTAGAATTGCATTAGACCATAGTTGTTTAAACATTATATACATATAAATAGGAGAAAACCATATGTACCGAGTTTTGTATATCAGAGCTATGAATCAGCATATTGTCACTGCATAAATAAAACAATAATTGTTATAATTTCAAAAATATGCAAATGAGTCAGGAGCCATATTCAGCAATATACTATATAGTCAGCCATTTAATATTACCATTTGATTATTACTGTCTTCTCTATATTTCTATCTAATGTCACACTTTGCCAGTCATGTATTCAATATAATAAGAAATATACCCGTATCAAATGGGGAACATTATGAGTGATATAAAATAAATATATCCACATATTACATTCTATCCATTTAATATAAGGTATTCCTATAATACCCGGGTGTATTTTCAAATGAAGAATACTAGTGTAAACATAATATTAATAATATTAATTTTAACTTCTGCAAGTGCATATATGTAATAAGTTTGCATATTAGTATTTAATATCAGTATTCAATGGCATGTGTTTTTATAGATAAGCATTAGAATAACAACATTTATATTACATTATTTAAACTATAATGTCTGGTTAAAAGGTAAAACTATAATGTATGGTTAAAAGGTAACTTTAAGTGACAGCATAAAAATTCCACAAACATTTGAATGACAGATACTGGGGAACTCTTCAATATTAATGGCTACCAGTTGAATATTAAAGGGAAGTACAATTGTAACAGCTTAGGAGTAGTATATGGGGCATTGTGTCAGCGCTGCCCAGTATGTTACATTGGAAAGACTGAGCGCAGATTAAAAAATCATATTTATGAACACATTTATGAAATAGATAAGAAAAAAAATTACCAATGCTCTATTTTGGCACTTATTTGATTTCCCTGGGCATCAATTTAAGTTTGTGGTAATTGAACAAGTTAAACCTAACTCTAGGGGTGGACCATGGCAATTTTTTCTTGAGCAAAGGGAGTTGTACTGGATTTTACATTTGAGAGCAGTAGGTTGGCCTGGGTTGAATGAGATGGCATCCATTTGATGTATTTTAAAACTGAAAGCAGAACGTAGATAAATTCAACAGTTACTGTTGTTAGTTATTTGCTTTCTTCTTTCTTTTTTCTATTTGAATTGTTTACAATAGGGGTTTTTATGTATGTTACTATATGTATTTTAGAGGAATTGTCTATGCTTCTCTTTAAATGTGCAATGAGATGCTGATGCTGATGTCATCTGGCTTCATGGGTATTTAAAGTTCATTTAAGTTTATACCTTTATCTGATGAAGTCTTGTCATTGTCTGAGACAAAAGCACTAAGAATAAATTTTGGGGAATGAGTCCTTGCTGCTGTGTAACTTTAAGTGAGCTGTAACATAAGTAAGGGCAACCGGGTCCACATCAGCAGAACAAAACTCACCCGGAAAGGGCCCCAAAACAACCCCAAGCCCACAGGCCACAAGGGCAGCCATCAAAACATGCTGAACTATTTCACTTCAAAAAGCATGACAGCAAATATAAGATGCATAGGTACAGATCTCACACATTCTACAACAGATATGTTATACCAGTTTTATGTTTCTTATTTCAAGCTTCCATCACACATAGCTGGTCAGGTGTCATTTTATTCCACATATTATTCACTTACATATCTATCACTGCTAGAAACTGTGGACTAGGTTTGCCATTAATGAAATTAGAAGGCTAACTTTGCTTTTATAAATTCTTTAGATATATTTCAATAAATGTCCCCATGCCCCATGAACCTGGAACAATCTCAAGACCCCTCCAAGAGAAGCATACCCAGCCAGTACAAATCGAAGTACCCCAGGCCATATTGCATACACACCCCTTTCTCCCTTGTTTCCTTTCTCCCTTTCCTCTCCCCGTTTCTGTTTTCTCTTTCTTCTAACTTTTTCTTACTTGTGGTTTATCCTTGCAAATCCAAAAATATGAGAACTAAAGAAAATGCCTTTTACTGTGACTGTAAATTGCCATGTAACAACAATGAATGCAGTAATGAAATCAAAAATAACATGGGCTCTGACTTGTACCTTATTACATGTGACATTTCCCACGAGGAAGAAAAAATGTAGCTGAAGCATGTACATAAAAAGAACTTCAGTTTCATCAGTTGGCAACTTATATATATATATATCAGAGACTAAACTTATTCTAATATTTCCTCTTTCTGTTTCAAAATACTGTATAGCATAAACTATAAAAATATATATGTATAGAGGTTGATATAGTGCATTCTAATTAGACATAAACCATTGTCTGGTATAAAGTCTCATTGTCAGGTATTTTATTTTATAATTTTCACTACAGACTATGACAACACCTTGACTAAACTCAAATACCATGTTTACTGTGACATTAATGTTGCTAGTTGTACTGTCTAATTTGTCATTATCCATAAAGAAATGTCACTATCACACAGACACATTGAACAGTTCTATTGTTGCTATATTGCTGCCTTTATAGGAAGTTTCATGTTGCAACTGAAATGCTTTAAACCACACTGCACACATTCAGGGGAAAAACAATGTGCATGAACAGGACCACCATCCATGCACCTTGCCTTGATAAGATAGTTTGCCTTTAGGCAAATGGAAATGTATTACTAATTAACTTAAAAAGGCCTACACCATTTAATGACAATTAATTCTGGAGCTTCACTCTCAAGTAAACTCACAAGTCACACACACAGAAAACCACAACATTTTATGAGGAAAAGACCAAAACTATGAGGCCAAAATCTAGACATTCTTTAAAAAAAACAAACAGTACAGAGGGATCCATTGCAGGCAAACGATTATTATTTTGTATCAGTCTAAATGGATACAAGCATTGTTTGCCTTTTGAAAATGTTACCAGGGATGACAATAGTCATAGCAACCTTATAAAAGTACGACTCTTAGTACTAAACCTTTAAAATCAAAGGAGAACATCAGAAACAGGAGCACATTAATTTGCTCAACAGATATTCTTCCTGCACTTGTTGTAAAACATTGTCCTGTACCGGTTACTGCTATATTAGTATATTAAATTGGATGTAGGAGGTCAGCCTTATTTAAATGTTGACTTTACTTGTACGACTCTATTCGCAGTTAGTCATATTTTGTCTGCTTTTACATACTTCATAAGTTACATAATACTCCTAGCAGAATTAACAGCTTTTAAATATCAACATTACTTCTGCATGCATCAGCTTCCAGAATATTTCTCTGCTGTGAAACACACATGAATTTATCTAGGAAAAGATTACATTGTACTGCAATTCTTATGACTCAATAAGCAAACACTTGAAAGGTCACTTTTATAATAAAAGATATACTGTTTTAGGTTTAAAGTATAACGAACAGAAGTTCGTTTTTTATAACGTTATGCTTTTACACTACCTTTTTTTAAAAGTAATTCGGATCAGAATTCAAGAAGCTGAATCAACAATGAATGCACGCATTATGTCACCGGCAAATCTGCAACCTTAACTTGATGATCGTCCATTTGCCTGTATCATAGATTCATTCACTTCCCCATCCTCTTTCCGTCCAAGCCAGGTCAAAGTCCATGTTCATGCTGACATACTTCGCACACAGCATGCTCAGAGAGTATGTGCAAACTACACTTGCTGGCAAGCAGCTTGAGCCAAAGGAAACAAACTGTCATAGAAGACCAAGAGCAAAGCGGGCAAAAATCAGGTGAAGGGCTCAGAAAGATTGTCTTTTTTTTTTCTAAAAAAGAAGCTCGCGACCATCTAGTCTGCATCAGACAGCAACAGACATGAAAAAAAATTAACCGTGGTAATTTGACCTGTGAGCCGATAAAAGAAAATCTGATCAAAACAGCAGACTAAATAATCATGACAAGATTTTTTTAAATCAAATCCAGCACCCTTCACATGATCTCTCAAACAGTTATGAAATGTAAAATGAACTACAAAGAAGTCTATAATGCACAAGCAGCAAACAAAATCCTGAAAGTGTAAATACTGACAGCAAAGCACAGCATCAACTAGAACGGCAAAACCAAAGAGGACTGTTACAAATATATTACTATAAATTTTTCCCTTTCTTTTCATTCAGGGGAAATGCAAATGTATCAGTAGCTTCAAGGAGAACCTGGCTAAAAACTTGTCAACAAAAACAAGCGAGCTTTTTTTCCCTCTAACCAAAGTAGCCCACAAAAAAATCCACAAAAATTCTGGACCACCATCAACAACCTACTCCACCCAGGTAACCCCACTACTCCCAACCCCCTTCCAAATAATACTGCTTTTGAAACTGCCTCCCTCCTTACAACTATTTCATAGAAGCATTCAAAACCTCACACTTAATACACAAAACAGTACATCTCACTGAACACCTCCACTACTCCATAATAAAATTTTCCCCAGTGCTTTTTCTTTCCAACCAGTCCCAGTTACTACAATTAAATCTCTCCTTAACAAACTTAGACCCTGCTCACCTTCAGCATACCAACTACCCCCTCATTTCCTAAAAATAGCTGTGCAATCCATCGCCTACCCTGTGTTTATTCTTATTAACCATTCCATCTCAGAAGCCCTGGTCCTTGACATTTGGAAATGTTTCTGTACTATCCCTAGTCACAAGGGTGGAAGCTCTACAGATCCTTCTAACTTTAGACCAATTGCTATCCTGTCCCCCCTATCCAAAATATTGGAAAAGGACATCCATGTTCAGCTAATCAAAAACCTTCTCGATAACAGTCTCCTCATTCCTACCCAACACGGCTTTAGGCCCTACCATAGCACTTCTACTGCATTACTGTCATTTACCCAAATAATCGCTGAAGCCTGTGACAATAACCTCTTCATCTCCAGTCTTTTCCTTGATCTTTCAAAGGTGTTTGATACTGTCTCTCATTCTAAACTTCTAACTAAACTCTCAGACCTACATCACTCTACCTTCTCCATCAACTGGTTCTATAGCTATCTCTCTGGCAGGCAGCAATCTGTCTGGTGGCAAACTGTCCTCTCTCCATTCCTCCCTGTTAATACTGGAGTTCCCCAAGAATCAATTCTGGACCCCCTCCTGTTTAATATATTCACTAATAAACTTCACTGTGCTACCAACCTCTCTACACTTCTACAGTACGCTGACGACTCTACCCTCATTACCTCTGCCCACAACATCCCTGATCTACTAGCTCTCACTCAACAAACCTTTTCTTCTGTTGAAACCTGGCTCTCTGATAAGTAATTCATATTAAATCCCGCCCCAAAAACAAAAACAAACTCCTCCTCTTCCTCCCTAAAACACTTGCCCAGCACAAAGCCTCTTTCTCTATATCCTCTGTCAACAACACCATTATTAAACCTGAACCCCATACTAAACTACTTGGAGTTATCATTGACAAATTAAAATTTGATATTCATATTCAACAAACTATAAAAAAGACCACCAGAAACTTGGACTTCTCTTTCGTAATCAAAAATTTCTGTCACCCTCCTCCAAACCCTCCCTCGCTCAGGCCCTACTCCTATCCTGCCTTCTTTACCATGATCCTGTCCTAACTCATGTTCAAACATCTGTTATCACTAAACTAGAGCAAACGTATAACAAAATTGCCAGATTTGCCACCAACCTTCCTTACAAATCTCACCACTGTTTTGCCCTTAAGTTACTCCAATGGCTAGAATTCTCCAAACAGCTACTTATACCTAAGCTGCATATTGAACACTCTATCATATATGAACCCTCATCCTGTCCCTCCATCTCCAATTTAGTCTCCTCCTATAACCCCCTCATCACCTCCATACTGCCAGTAAATGCCTCCTTCAGTTATACAAACCCACCAAAACATTGGCAAAACCCTTTACAAATACTCTGTAGCCCATGTTTGGAATTCACTGCCTCTCAACATAAGAAGCATTCAGCATAAATACCTGTTTAAGAAAGAACTTAAACTTTTTCTCCTGAAGACTTTGTCATGCCCTTGTCAACCCCCCACTTGAACTAGTCTCCTCTCTTCTCATCTTATCTGCTTTTCCCTACCAACTCTTTTACCTCCTTGTACTTGCTCTAGCAAACTGTATTCATACTGTTCTCGGTGTCATATTCTCTAAACCTTTTAATTGTTGTTTGCCCTATGCTTATATACTGTTCTCAAATTTTGGAATTGTGCTTGTTAACTGATATTTTACCTATGCACTGTACTGCTGTGCACAATTTTTTGACTTGTACTATATTTCTGTGACCCTGTTTTAATATTTTGTAAATTTAATTACTTGTATTATTTCTGGAGCTTTTCTCCTCAGGTCTCCACTAAAAATAGGCCCCTGGCTTAGTTGGACTAACCCGGTTAACAAATGTCAATAAATAAATAAATAAATAAATGAATAAATAAATAACATAAGGTGAAAACATATACATTCCAGTACTGCCTTCTACATGTGGCTCCACACACATATTTCTATGTAGCAAAAACGTTATAAATAATAATAAGAATCTTTAATTTTTTTTTAAAGCGATAAGTATATAAACCATCAGTGCACTGTCAAAACAAGAATTAAAAAATAAATAAATATTTACCTTATGTTTTGACCACAAACATGCAGTTTAAGGTTAATAATAAAGAACCACCAAGTTAGTTAAATAAATGATACATTACTTTTCTTTCATTTTTGAGCTTTTTTCTTTTAGAGTCCAACCATTTTTAGTTGCATGTCTTTTTAAACTAGTATTTGACTAATTCATTTCTTCAATTTTATCAAGTAGCTTGTTTTTCTTTGTGTATTCTAATGCTTCTTCCAATGTATTAAAGATTTTGTGTCCATCTGGAAGAAAAATCCTAATTTTGGCAGGGAAGACCAGTTGAGCTTTTATTTCCAATTTCTTCAAGTTCTTGATAAATGGAACAGCTTCTTTTCTTTTAGTCATAACTAGTAATGTCTTTCAGCTTTTCCAAGTTAGGGGTCGCCACAGCGAAACTCTGATTAGCTAATGATTGGCAGTGAATTTTTACAGTGCCGAGGTGCCAGCCCAACAACCAACACCTAACCTTCAAGGAAGGCACACCCATTCACACACGCACCTACCTGCATGTCTTTAACATCACTCGACCGCAGGGAGGACACAGACTCTACACAGAAGGTGCTCCTGCTGAGAATCGAACAGGAGAACCTCTTGCTGTGAGGTGACAACGCTAACCGCTGCACCACCACGATCATCTTCTTTTAGTCATAACTGAAGAGGTGTAATTATTGTCAAATCTGATGACACTGTCTTTTAGTTTAATTGGAGAGTTAGCCCAGGCTAACTTCAGTATTAAGTCTTTATCTTGACTAGACAGGAAGTTAACAGTTATGGATCTGGATACAGGTGGATTCTTTTTTAATGAAAATATTGAAAGAGACATATGAACTCTCTCGATGCCAAAGGAGAGAGCTTCTGGCAGGTTAAGAGCTTTAGGCAGCCAACTGACTAAAAATGTATCATATTGTCCCTTTCTTCTTTCTCTGTGATTCCATAAATTCTGATATTATTTCTTTGAGATCTGCTCTCAAGATCTTCTGTTTTTTCTAGCAACAAAGTATTTTGTTTTAAGAGAAACTCAGCATGACTTTCGTTTTCTCTTAGTCTTCCATCTAAATCCCTCACTGCACCCTCAATTGAAGAGATCGGTGAAGATTGTTGTTTTAAGACTTCATAGCCATTTGTTTTTACAGTCTTCCTTTATATAGTCCGTCTTAGTTTGCAGTTTATCTAGCTTCTAGCGAGTTCTTGAATACCCCCATAATGGTTTGTAGATCCTTTTTTAGTGTTATCTTCTATGTTCACTTTTGAGTGGCTTATATTGTATTTATAGTCAGAAATAGCACTGAGATGAAAAAGTAAAAAAAAAATGCCTTAACACTGATTTCTTCTTTCAAAAAATTATCAGAGTTAGTTAATAAGACTTAAATTGTTCAGAAAAAATCAAGTCTTTGCTGAATTAGTATAATGAAATCCTGACAGAATAAATAACAGAAAGCAGAGTAAAAGCCTTGTGCTGCTAGTTAGCCACTATCTTAGCCATGCCCCTCCTCTGCTCACTCTACCCTGTTCCAGCTGTCTTATACACCCATTACTACACATTTAAAGTGACAAAAAATATATAAACATTGACTGAGACCATTTATTGTAGAGTCCAGATGTTCTTGTAGCATATGCACACATACTTAGTCACATACATGCTCGCCATTGCAGCATTCCTGGTCACATTTACAAAGAACAATCTCATACAGCTGAACCTGCCATTTTCATGACTGGGATGCTTAATTTGTAGCAGTGTGGAATGCAACATTCTTGCTAGTTAATTGCTAACTATCTCAGGCCACATTGCACAAGTCTGGGTCTTCATGGTAGTATTAAAGTGTTTGCGATATGTATGTTTCTTAAACCCAGGGAATGCTTGGATGATTTTAAGGGTAAGCAGTAACTGATTTTTTTTGTGTTCTTAATACTAAAAGCTCTGCCATAAAGCCAAGAAACGGGTGCTGATATTGAGGACATATTATTAACCCTTCCTGGAAAACAGCATGTGTGCATGCTCATCCCACCCACAAATGTGTGTGTGTGTGTGTGTGTTTGCAAGCAAAACAATGAAACATGAAACTGCGCTCATTGCAAGCATTCCTAACCCTGGAAAATGCTGACATCTGTACAGTCACAGAAACCTGGTTCAAAGCTGCGGAGAGCACCCCAGCCTTACCTGCTTACTCATCCTATCATACATTCAGACCATAAACTGTGGGCAGTAAAGCCAAAAGAGGTGGAGTCTCCATACAGATTAAATACATACACACCTCCAGGCTGGTCAAACAGTATGATGCACAGGAGACACTCCAGGTGCAGTTAACCATTGACAAGACCCCTGTTCAAATCCTAACTAGCCACCGGCCCCCAAATCTGACTCAAGATGCCCAGTCCACCTATTTGGACCTGTTTGAATCTATCAAGATTCAACCCTTTACCCTGATCCTGGGTGACTTTAACTTCCAAAACATAGATTGGAAGAACTACTCATGCCAGAACACAAATGCCCAGAGATTTCTTGATTTTGTCAATGCAAATGCCTTGGAACACCTAGTCAATACCCCCACAAGGGCTGATAATATCTTGGACTTGGTATTAACCAACATGAGTAACCACTGCAGCAACCCTATAGTATCATCCTCCCTGGTAAGATCCGACCACAAAGTGGCCACTTTCAAAGTCACCATCTCCCCAACCCCCCTCTAGCTAGGATCAGACATAAAAACTTCTCCAAAGTTGATTACAGCCTCCTGAGGGATGGTATAAACAGTTTCACAGTCCCCTTCCTCTCTGTAGGAACTGGCATCAATATCCAAAACTACACCAAAGCACTATATGAGCATTTATATAGACACATGGAATCAGAAATACCCAACAGGACTAAATCATCCTCCACAAGGAAGAGTAAAACTGTCTGGTGGACATCTGCAATAAATAAACTCTATAGCAAAAGAAAAAAAAATGCTGTCCAAGACCAAGAAGGAGCAGGTGCCCAGTTGGAAGCAATGTCTCCTTAGCCTGAACAAGCAATTAAGAGCACTAGTGAAATCCTCCAAAGCAAACTTTGAGACCAAATTGGCCACATCTACTAGAGACCATCATAAGGCCTTCTTCACATATGTCCGCAACCTTGCAAGAATACAGGATAAGACCTCCACTATGATGTACATAAAAGCTCCAGAAATTTATTAAAAGAAATAAGCACTTTCACGTGCTAAACACTGCACGCTTCTTCAGATTTCACTATAACAGAACACAGTCTTTAAATATATTAACCAATTCACCTTAATTAAAATCAATCAAACAATAAAATCAGGTAAATTAGGTAACCATAGTGACTGTTAATGTCAGATAACTAAGATGCTGCTAACTCAGACAATTCATGACAAGCATGCTGCCTATAAAAAACATGATGTAATATCTAAAATATGAGCCTTAAACCATGTATATATCAAGTATAATACAATATAATAAATGCAATAAATGAAATACATATAGAACCTGAAAATGAAATAAAAATAAAAATATATATATATATATATATGCATAATGAATAAATAAATTAAATTCATATGAAACTAGAATATTATTATAAATTACTGAAATAACTATATAAATCTAAAATAAAAATAAATAGACATATATATGTCCGCAACCTCAAAGGAAGCACCCAGATCTGTTCAGAACTGGTAGTCAATGACACCACATATACAAATGTCATAGATATAGCAAACTTGCTGGCTGACATATTCAGCGAAAACTTTACCCCTCTTTCCCCCCATCAGTAAATCAGGACATATCCAGTATCTGCCCCCTTCCACTTATATCTAGGAAACAGGTCATTACTGCTCCCTCAAAGGCAAAAAATACAGCCTCCAAGGGAACCAATAACATCTTAGGCTGCATCTTATGTGAACTCAGGCAGAAACTTGCAGCACCATTAGGCACCCTATTCAACTAAAGCCTGAGTACTGGCTTCATCCCAGCTGAGTGGAGGACAGTCACTGTCATCCCTTTACACAAAGGTGGAGCGTCCACCGATCTGGGAAATTATACACCCATCAGCCTAACTAGCCTGATCTGCAAAGCCATGCAATGGATTATCATGGACCTTATTAACAAAGACATTGGCAATCTCCAAACACTTGATCCCACACTGTTTGGCTTCATCACGGGGAGGTCATGTCTGCTAAACTTGGAGCCATGGATGAGGGGAAGATGGTGCATACTACCTACCTTGACCTGGCCAAAACCTTTGACACTATTCCCCACTTGGGCATAATAGATAAACTCACTCAACTAAGCATAAATCCATATGTTAACAGATGAGTAGCAAACTGGCTCACTGACAGAACCCATGCAGTCAAAATAGGGGAAGCCACCTCATGCAGTAGACCCGTAACAAGTGGCATACCTCAGGGTTTGGTCTTGGGGCCTCTGTTATTTGGGATATACTTTTCTGAGGTACAGGCCAAAACCAGTGGGCAATGGCTGACCAAGTTTGCAGATGACTGCAAGCTGGGTTCTGTCATCAGTTCCTCTAGTGATGTGGACATCCTACAAGAGGGTCTCACTCAGGCACATGACTGGTGCCAGAAACATGACCTCAAGCTGAATACCAAAAAAATGCATCATCATCCCCTTTGGAGAGAGTGACGTCCTCACAAATTATCACATTAATAACAATGTCCTAAACACTCAATCAGTTGTGAAGGATTTGGGCACCCAGGCTGATAGCAACCTGACTTTTGACCAATATGTTGCTTCCGTTGTGTGGAAAGCCTTCTACATGGCCCACCTCATAAGTAAGGATATCTCATCTAGGGACAAGGAGGTCATAACATCCCTGTATTCTTCCCTTATAAGGCCCATTATAGATTACTATTCCTCTTTCGGCATGTACCTCACAAAGCACACGTAGCAGCTGGAGAGACCACAAAGGTTCCTCACCAGGAAAATCCAAAGCCTCAAACATCTACCATACACAGATAGGCTAAAATCCCTATCCCTCTATTCAATTTCATACAGACTCCTCAGAGGTGACCATACAAAGCGATTATGGATCCCACCATAATGGGACTGCTGCATATCCGCAAGTCAAGCTCCACTCGGGTAACCCACATGTATAGCCTCAACCTGGTCTGTGACATCAACAAGACTTGTTGGCAGGACAGATTTGTGTCCCAGAGACTCTCCTATCTATGGAATAGACTCCCTCTCCACATCAAGCAGAGTACCTCTTTACCCCTTTTTAAGAGCAACCCGGATAACTGAATGGGAAACAGAAAATTTACCCCTGGGATTCCACCCATGTCCCTGCTGGACAGGGATATCTGGTGCTAATTTGTCTAAACATGGGCTAAACTCTTGGCTAGGCTTATAAGGGCCTCAGGGCCAGTAGCCTAGTAACCTCCTATGATCCTATGAACAATCTTAGTCAAGTTTCAATTACTGTTGGTAAGACAGTCAGATTTGGGTGACATCTAAGGAAGCCAGTGATTATAACTCTGATCTGTAGTTGTATAGCGTAGAGTTTATATGGGTATAGTAGGTGTTGGCTTTTACCTGAGACAACAGTGAACATTTACAGTATGCTCTTAAAACCATTTGCCTCCTTGTGCTATCTAGTGTCAGAGGAGGGAATGTAATCCCCATACCATCACATATAAACTGGTAGTAGTAGTGGTGCAGATTGTTCATAGGTTCATAGGCAGGTACTAGGCTATTGGCCCTAGGGCCTATATAACCCTAGCCAAAAAGGTACCCTGGCTTTCACCACCCAAGAAAATTATTTCCTGTGCCCCCGTCGAGCAGAGCCACAGAGGTGATCCCCGGGGTGAATTTCCTATTTCCTATCCAGTCATCAAGATTTTTCTTGAAGAGTCCTAATGAGGAGCTTTGTTTGATATAGATAGGTAGTTTGTTCCAGAGTATGGGAAGTCTCTGGAACAGGAATCTATCCCTCCAGCATGTTCTGTGCATTGTGGTGACAAGGTTTAGGTCCCTAGAGCATGCAGCTCAGAGGGATTGGGACTTCTTTAAGTGGAGCATGCCCAACAGCTCTGGGTTTGACATAGCTTTGTATATTAGGCAGAGATCACCTCTGAGTAGGCAATATGCGATGGAGTAAAGATGGAGTTTTTTTAGATGGTCTACATGAGGCATCTGTTTCAAGCTGGTAATCCTCTTTGTGAGTTATTTCTGTGGCCTTTCCAGTTGTTGTAAATGTCTTGTGAGGTACATACCAAAAGGGGCGTTGTACTCTATAATGGGTCTAATGAGTGATGAGTAGAGAGGAACAATGACCTCTTTTTTCCTGGATGAGAAACCTTTTGTGATGAGGTGTGCCATGTAGCAGGCTTTCCTGACTTCTGTGGGGATGTGAGTATCAAAGGAGACTACTGTCCACCTGTGTCCCAAGGTCTCTTATCACACTTTTGGTGTTAAGTAGACTACCACCTATGTGGTAGCTCATGGGTACAGAGTTTTTACCAAAGGTGATAACAATGCACTTTTTGGCATTGAGCTTGAGGCCATGGCTTTGACACTAGGCATCTGTCTGAATGAGGCCCTTTTGTAGGATGTTCACATTGTTAGGAGTTTCGTTTATGGCTCCTAGTTTGCAGTCATCTGCAAACTTCATTAGCCAAAGACCTTCTGTGTTAGCCTGCACTTCAGAAAAGTAGATACCAAACAGGAGATGATCCAGGACTGAACCCTGTGGTACTCCACTTGTCACTGGTCTGAAGTCAGATTTGGAGTCTGCTACTTTCACAGTGTGGGTTCTGTCAGTGAGCCAGTTGGCAACCCATCTTGTGACATAGGGATTTATACCTAGTATAGTGAGTTTATCTATAATTCCAGAGTGGGGGATGGTGTCAAAAGCCTTGGCGAGATCTAGATAGGCTGTGTGAACCACCTTATCCTCGTCTATGGCTTTGGTGACTGCTTTAAAGAAGTCTATCAGGTTCAGGAGACATAATCTGCCTTTTACAAACCCAAACTGGGTGGGGTCCAGAGTTTGGAGATTACCAATCTCTTTGTTTATAATTTCCATGAAGATACGTTCCATGGCCTTGCAGACCAAGCTCGTTAGGCTAATGGGGCAGTAGTTCCGGGGGCCATGGTGGCTCCCCCTTTGTGGAGTGGGATAACCATCGCTGTGCACCATTCAGTGGTCACAAAGCCTGAGGTGAGGCTATGATTGAACATGGTGGTTAGATGGGGTGCCAGTTCATTCTGTAGTTCATGTAGAATGCAGCCTGGGATGTTGTCAGATCCCATGGATGCTGTGTTCTTGTCTTTGGAGAGTGTGGTTTTTACCTGTGCAGCTGTGATTACAGGAACTTTGCATTCTTCTGGTATAGAGATGGGCCCTTTAGGGGGTGAGGGGGGGGTAAAGTTAGCACTGAATCTGCCACGATGTTGGCAATATCAGTTGGTTCTGTATATTTACTGCCATTGTGCTATAACTCAGAGCAGATCTGAGTATTACCATTGAGAGACTTGACATAGCTATATAATGCTTTGTGGTTGTCTTTAGAATCAGTGGAAATTTTGTTTTCTTAAACTAGCTTTGGAGGATTTTATGAGGGATCTTAACTTCTTACTGAGGCTGACCAGGGAGTTCCTCCAATCATGGGATTTCACTCTTTTTTGCAACAGTTTCTTAATTCTGTTGTAGAGTTTGTTTATGGCAGGGGAACACCAGATTGGCTTCCTTTTTTTGGAGGATAGCGTCTTGGTTCTGTTAGGGATAGCATGATCCATGCAGTCGTGTAAGTGCTTATAAAGTGCATTTGTGTAGGATTCAGCAGTCGTACCTCTATTGTCCATCTGCATGGGTGTCATGAAATTTGCCACTTCTGTCTTAAGAAGCATGAAGTTGGCTTTGGAGAAATGTATTATGGTGGTTTCCCTAATGGGGGGTGGAGGAGGGATGTGGATGTCTAGGGTGATTAGCTTGTGGTCGGATATGACCAATGAAGAATTGACCTCTGGTGTGGAACACCAGTCGCCATGTTGGTAATGACCAGGTCTAGGATATTGCTGCCCCTGGTGGGGGTGTGGATAAGTTGATCCAAGGCATTGGAATTTACGAATTTCAGAAAACGTTGAGCAAAAGAGATGGTACATGGGTAGTTGAATTCGCCCATTATTTGGGTGTTGGGTTGTACCCTAATATTTTCCAGTGTATCAAGAAATGAGGAGTGGGAATCCTGGGGCATGGTGGGGGATCTGTAGCAAGTTACAATTTGGATTGCGGTCATGCCCAGAATTAGTTGGACTTGGATAATCTCGGATGCTTATGCTGAGCAACTAGCCTGGAGGTGTGGATATCCTTAATGAATATGGACACACCTCCACCTTTAGTGTTCGGTCCAATGAATTATATCCTGGTAATGCAGGGGTGCTCTCTGGAGCCATGAACCAGGTCTCTGTCACTGCACAGATGCTGATGTTCTCCATTATAAGGAGTGCCTTGAGTGAATGCATTTTGAGGTTTAGACTTCTAGCATTGAGTAGCATTACCCTCAGATTTTGCTTGCTTGTACCTGTTACTGTGGTGAATTTGTCATTTGAACCTTGCCTAAAAAAGGCACTGTAGGGGTGGCAAGAGCCTTAGGCAGTATCCAGAATACCAAGGGCGACAGGTGCAGGCCATCTCTGGCAAAGCATCGTGGTCTGTCGATCATGTCATCCAAGGCAGAAAGACACTGGATCCACTTAGAATGACACCAGAAGCTTAGCCAATTGTTGAAGTCAATCATTTTGTCCTTGTACTGTGGTATCATTCTGGGTGATGGCAGGATGCTACTCAGGGCTAGGGTAATACCTGCCTGGGCTACAAGATTGGAGAGCTCCTCCATGTCTCTTTTGATGTAGTCCAGGGAGGTACATCTCAGGTCATTCACACCAACATAGACAATGACAGAGTCATATTTGTACTTGTTGTGGAGTGACCTGAGTGCGTGCATTATGTGGCGGATCCTAGCACCCAACAGGCAGCTGACAGTAACTTTCTCCTTGTTTAGCCTGGTGAGTGGAACATCAGTGTGCCTGACTATAGAGTCACCTATGACTAGAGTGTTGGGTACGTTGTTATGCCTTATGGGCTGTGGTTGAGTGGCACACTGCGCTTGTGGGCTATGTGTCATTTGGGTTGTGTTGGGGGTGGAGGTTGCTTGCGTTTCTGCTTTAGATGTCTCTGTTGGTTGAGCAGATTTTTATTGAGAGCCTCCGTGAATGTAGTTGTGTGTTTTGTGTTGCTATATGTGTGTTTTGGTGGTGTAGGTTTTGAGGGACTATGTGATGGTGTGGTGCAAGTGTTTACCTTCTCCTCTTGACTGTCTAGTCCAGTCTTGGGTGAAGAGAGCTTTGCTTCCAGTTTGGCTATATAAATGCATCTCTCACAGGTTGTAGTGTTGGGTGGTAGGAGAAGAGGGTTGTCTGTGTACATGAGGCAATTTCTGCATTGTCCCAATATGCCCAGATTCATCAGGTAGACAGGAAAAAACACCAGGAGCTGACCCTTAGACATGCCTGGATAGGTGCTTATTTTTTAAGTACTAAAAACGGTTTTCCTCTAGACAAGTGAGGAAAGTTGAGTGCTGTAGTAATTATTAGCTTATTTAATGCATACAATGAGTTCTGAACTAGTGCTGAGCTCAAAGAAACAGATTTGAGTGCTAAAACTAAAACACTGGCTAGTTCTAGGGGAAAATTTGAAGAGTATACTTAATGGTGCTGGGAATAGTTTAACCCTAGCTAACCAGCGATGCATAAAGTGTATATAACAGTGGCAAATGAGCAAACTAATTTAAACAAATTAACCAATTAACTAGTAAAAAGCTAAAAACTGAGCCCTGTTCCAGCAGTCTTCGATGAGACAAGTTCTAAATGCACACTCCTGCCACTAGGGCAAAGAAGGCGTGTCAATTTCCAAAAGAAACAGTTCAAATAAGCAGGCACAATAAGTCTTTTACCAGAAATTCCCATCTCAAAAGGGCAGAATCTACCCTCTCCTCCAACAAGAATGCAGACCACACCTTCTTAATGTAAAATAAATAGCCCAAAGCCCAAGTGCTTAAACCAGAACTAATACACTTTTAGAATAATAGACACTAAGCCTTCAATCAGCAACTCCCAACTTAGAAGGATGTAAGCTACCTGTCCTGCCACAACAGTGCAGACCACAAACCTTCTTACCAAGCAGTAATAAATGCAGCAGAATAAGTACAATTGAGTACTTTTAAGTGCAATTTTTTTTAGTAAAGTGCAAGGAGAGAGGAAGAAGGAGCGGAAGAAAAATTCAAGGTTAAGAACCTAAGTGGGTTGGCCTTCTCAGATGTTCTCTCTGTAATAAATAGATTGAACACTAGACTGGGAGAGGTGTCCCAGATCAAATTTACAGTAGGGGCATGCAACTGCAAAGCCACTAACTATAACAACACTACAAGAAGAAGGTTGGAGGGAAAACAGTTTCAGGACAGATGAGAAACATAAAACAATGTCAGAAAATATATAAAATAATTCAGTCAGGCAAAATTAAGACAATGCAGAACTCTGAAAGGTTAAAATGCCAATAAATATACTTATCAATCAGTGATATATTTCCAGATTGTTTGAGAATCACACCATGAGACCATTGCCAATCTCAATCATAAGTGGAGTAGGTAAAACTATCCAGCACAAACTGGACTGGTTATTATTCACATAATACCTTTAAATAGTCAACAAATGCCTTTGTAAACCACATATGACTAGAACAAATTACCACAACCCATATTATCAATACAGATCTTGACACGGTATTAACAAATCTATGTGCCTTATGATACCCTGTGTGATGATATGAGGTAGCGCCAGGTATGCCAGGAGAAGTAGGGCAGTGGATGTTTAACATACGCCAGCATAGCTAGCTGGAATTTTGTAAAGAATTATATGTCATTTGTATATCCAACTGATTTGTACAGGTGCTTGTGTTGAAAATGTACCAACAGTGGGTCCTGCTGGACAGAAAATAAATACACCTGTTTGTCAGACTGCAAGAGAAAAGGTTAATCTCAGTCCAGCTAACTTTGAAAAATAATCTGAAATTAAATTACCTGGTTTAGGCCATAAAGATTGTATTTTACAGTTCTGATTGCAGCCAGAGACAAAATGTCTGTGAAAACTAGGACTAGGAATCCTACTCTATTGTCCTTAGGGGTGAATTAATTGCTACCCTGGAAGGGTGGAAGTTTTTCAAATGGTTGTATAGCTTCCAGATGCTATAACACATCTAAGCAAAGCTCTATGTGTGTGCATTATGATACATATATGCTAGAATGACCAGATGTATGTGATGTCATTTTGTAATCAAGCACTGAAATGATGTTTTAGTACTAGATGAGACAGAAGAATCCGGGCAGTCTACTTTTAAAACCTGACAAAGAAGGATCACACACCCACTTCATCTTGCCTTGCTTTAGTTAGCAACCAGGGAATAGTAATTCTTTAGATCAGTCAGGAAAATATAGCGAGATTAGTTAAGTACTGTTTTTCCTGTATCTCTGTGAAACTATCCATCTGTGTTATTTTTAATATTTCCTGTGATTGAAACTATGTTTTTATTGTAAATAGATATTTAGTATTTCCATGTTCTTTTATTAATTATTATTAAATGTATTTAAACTTTTCATTGTGGCTGGTCTTTTGAGAATATTTTAACATTTGAGAGTATTTATATTTATTTGGTGACACTGTGGCCTCTCCTGAAATCCTTGCTGTATTGGTCAAACTACCATTTGTATTAGTATTAATTTCACTGAGTATAATTGAGTACTCTGGTAAAAGCCTTAGAGTAGCTGGCATTGGAGTGTTCTGGTGGCAGTATATACCTTATAGTCTGGGCAAAGGTGGCATAGCTGGTAAATATGTGAAAGCTTTTCCAGGTGTGTGTGTGTGTGTGTGTGTGTGTGTGTGTGTGTGTGTGTGTGTGTGTCTGTGTGTGTAAATCAAATCTCAAAGAGTTTGTGTGTGTCAGCTACTTGCAGCAGGGACACAAAGCACTGGTTTCACAGAGAGGGTGGTGGAGGACTTGGCTTGGAACACTCGGCTAAGGACTCAACCCTACAGCTGTGGTTAGTATGGGATCTTATTTGGGGTCTCGTGAAAGAGAGGGAAATACAGCCCCAGGACTGGAGTGTATTCCCTGTGTGCTCTTAAGAGAAATTGTGCTTGATACAGAGAGCTGCATCTGAAAATATTGTGTGTATCTATTTTTGTTCCAAGTGAATATCCCTAAATGGTGTTTGTGGTGATTATTGAGACTCTTTGATCACTTGTCAAGAGGAGAGACATCACACCCTGCATAAGTGATATACTCTCTGGTTAACTGAGGGTGTGATGCTGTCTACTTCGAATTAAGGGTAGGTGAATATAAAGCAAAAAAGTAGCAATTTTGGTCTTTCTAATACAATTATAACACCATAAATGATTCTAGAAAAACTTGGAGACTATTCACAAAAAACTCTACTAAACTGGAAAAGACAAGGCAATGAATTGTAATATTATTAACTTTTATGGCCAAAATCTCATCCCTAAGCAACACAAATATATATTAATTTAATTTAATTTAATTTTGTTTTACTTACTCTTTGTCAACTGGGGTAAAATGCTGTCCCCAGTAGAACATTTTCAGGCTCACCTTGGGAAAATGTTGAATACAATGAAAAGTTAATAGTACAGAAATATTATAGACAAACAAATGAGCACAAAAGATATAAATGATTTTAATAGACGTTAATTTATAATACTGAATAATTAATTAATTAATAATAATGATACGCTGTAATTAATTAATATTAATTTTTTCATCCATTCACTCATGCTCAGTTATTAAGCTGGATGCTTTTCAAGTATACAATGGGTGCAAGGAAAAACCTAACCATAGACAGTGCACCAGTCCATGTTAGGATGCACTCACAGATACACCCACTTCCACACCTACTGTAGACATGCTTTCAGGCAATTTGAAGATTACCTATGTTATGTATTTAGACGTGGGAGGAAACAGGAACACTTCTCAAAAACCTATATAGACACAGGGAGGATAGACTTCAAACAGAAGGAACTCCAGCCAGGAGTTAATATACAGGAAACTGTAAAGGTAAACGTCTATGGTGGCATTATAAAAATCATTAAGCTGTATAGGTTCATAGGTTCATAGGTAGGTACTAGGCTATTGGCCCTGGGGCCTATACAAGCCCAGCCAAAAAGGTACCCTGGCTTTTGCCACCCAAGAAAATTATTTTCCTGTGCCACTGTCGAGCAGAGCCACAGAGGTGATCCCCGGGGGGAATAATAAAAGGTAACATCTTGGGCGGCACAGTGGTGCAGCAGTTAACATTGTTGCCTCACAGCAAGAGGTTCTCTGGTTCGATTCTTGGCTGGGGTACCTTCTGTGTGGAGTTTGCATGCTCTACCTGTGTTCGCGTGGGTTTCCTCCGGGTACTCCGGTTTCCTCCCACATTCCAAATATATGCATCTGGAGCATTTCTCCCCGGGCCTCTGCTGAAAACAGGCTCTGTGGAACCTAGTCGGACTTTCCCAGTCAACAAATGATAAATAAAAATAAACATCTGTTTTTCAGAAAGAATCAAATGCAGCTAATAAATCTATGTTAAACAAAGTTGAGCACTTGTATTAGACCCCATGTATGCCTTTAAGCAGACAAACTTAAATCTATGTTAAACAAAGTTCAGATGTTGCTCTCTAGTCTTGTAAAGACTAGCTAAGTTAGTTATCAAGGTACAATATGAGCATGAGAACATAGGAACAATGCTAGGCAAGCCTTCCATCCCTAACCCTAAATTCTCTGATTGCTCTGTAATTCTAAATCTCCTCTCCAACTCCCTAACCCTAAAACTCCCTTCCCACTCCCTATCCCTAAAATCCCCTTCCTGCACCCTCCCCATGGCCAACACACTTACCTCACTCAAATTTGAATAATGTATTTTGGAAAGGGTATGGAAGCTGCTTGTCCAAACTCATATTTGAGTGTGAGTAGCAGCCTACATGAGCTACAGGATGCATGAATCCCTGGATTCAAGACAGTGGTTTTTGAGTGCTTGTAACTTGAGCACTTGTATTAGACCCCATGTACGCCTTTAAGCATACAAACTTAAAATCTCTTGTTACCCTTCACAAAAACTTAATAGTGCTCACCTTCTAAATTTAGCAGGACTGTACACGAGAACATTAGGGTACATTAGTGTCTTCCCATCCAATTGTCAAGTCTAGTCTTAAAGGGAGACAAAGTAATACTTCACCTGTACTTGTATCTTATTCAATTATATAGAGAATACATTGAGTTAGAAACATAGCCCCTTGTAAGTTTTACTTATTTGCTGGTGTAGATTTAGGTCCATAGTATGGGTGTTTGTAGAGACACTGTTTTTGCAAAGAAATAGGAGGTCAGTTTGGACTGGATCTTTTATGGCTTGAAAAAGTAAAAACAGATCACCTCAGAACAGCCAGTGGAGTACACAGTACAAAAAAAGTTGTGCTAATTTGGAGGGATAGTTGAAAGCTTTTAATTTTTATTTTGGTTAAAAATCACTGGGGCCTTTCCAGTTCAATGATATGATTGGATTTTCACATTCCAAAAAGAGCATTGCATTTGATGAGGGGTCTGATAAAGGAATAGTAGAGTGGTAAGATGACTTCTTTGGTTCTTGAAAATATTCCCTTGAAAATTAACTGAGCCAGATAAAATGATTTCCTCACTATTGCTGAAACATGATGATCGAATGACAGAGAGTGAGAGAGAGAGAGAGAGAGACAGGGTGTTGTCATATATGGTGGGGCAGCTTTTTTTCTTGTTGAATAGTACTATGCTACACTTTTTTTCTGCATTTATCTTGAAACTGTTCTCAGTGTACCAGGTAGGTGCATATTCCAGTCCTTTTTGGAGCAATTTGCAACTTGCTATCAGTGGATGAGTGGATAACACTACCCATTTACAGGCATAACCAAATCTAGTCAACCACAAATTTGGGATAATAGCCTGGATATCAGCTTGCAGTCATAAACAAAACTAGTCAACTATGCTTTTGAGATATTAGCTTGGCTATCAGCTTACAGGCATGAGCAAACATATTTAACCACACTTTGGGGATATTAGCTTGGATATCTTAAAATAAATGCCAATCAAGGAGATGACCCAGCACTGTTTCCTGTGTTAACCCACTAGTTACAATTTTACATTCAGAGAGGATACTAGCAACTTTTACAACCTGGAATTTGTTGGATAGCCGATCTGCAGTAATTACAGCATGGGAAATAGTGTCAAAAGCCTTAGCATGGTCGAGACAGACAGAATGCACAAAGTGTCAACTGTCCACATCTTCTGTAACCTTTTCAAAGATGTTCACTAGGTTGAGAAGATAGGACCTGCCTTTAAAAAAAAAAGAAAAAAAAAACTGATCAGGGTATAGATCAGTTAAGTTGCCTGTGTTGGCATAACTGAGTTCTACTATGACACATTCCATGGCTTTACATATAAGGCTGGTGTGGCAGATGGGCTTATAATTACCTGGGTCTGTAGAGGGACCATTCTTCTGTAAGGGAGTTATAATGGCTGTTCTCAAGGCATCAGACACAAATCCTGTGGATAGGCAGAGGTTGAACAGTTTAAGTAAATATTCAGATAGTGCATACTTGAGACTGATGAGAATGCAGCCTAGTATGTTGTCTGCCCCGGTAGAAACATAATTGTAAGCCTTTGATAGGGATTCTAAGACTTGAGTCAAAGTATTTTAGGGAGAACTACATTTTCAGGGATAGTGGGAGCAACAACATGGGTAGGTGGAGTAAAATAAGCTAAATTTGTCTACTAATAGATTTGTCTTATCCTAGGGATTAGAATGTGTGATATTATTAGGGATGACCTCAGTGCATTTTTGGACAATATTATTTAATTTCCTGACATAAATGAAGAAAGATTTGTAGAAAGGTTGTATTCTGCTTTACATTTTCTAATACTGCTCTTAAGTTCTTTCATTCATGTTTCAGTATACTCTTGAAGAAGGGGTGTTGGTGGAAATGTCTTACAAATGTTTATTATTTGCCTTTTTATTACACAGTTTATTTATATGGGAGTTCCATCACAGAGGCTTATTCATAAATTTACCATTATATTTAGGGCCATCAGGTACAAACTTTTCTGTACAGATGTTTAAGCAATGGTAAAAATTGGAGATAAATGTACCAGGCCTCTCCTCTGGGTCCATTTCATTTTCTGGGGCATTGTTGGGAATTTTGTGTAAGGCGTCTATAAGCTGAAGTAGGTTTATCCTGGAGAAATCCCCAATGATAATCACATTTCATGGTGAGGTGTTATCAGTAGGCCTGACAGAAAATATGACTGATTTGTGGTTGGATTAAACCAAGGACTTGATATGTGGGGTGGGATACAGGCAGGGGCAAGCTTGGTAAGGACAAAGTCAAGGATATTAGAGCGTCTAGTAGATAGTATCGCAATTTACTCCAGTGCATCGTTATTAACAAAATCAAGGAAATGATGAGCATATCCATTTTAGATATATGAGTGTACCAGTCAGTGCAATAACAAGGAATTCTACAATTACATGCAAGGAAACAAATGAAGAGTGCAGCATCCTATTAGTAAACAGGAAGGTATTCTATAAACCTCAACAATAAGGTGTTTGCTAAAGATAATGAAATGTTTGATATTCTGGCAAGCAGATTTTGCAGCAATGGTAAAGCATCCTAAAACATGCAAGGCACTCCTATGAATACAGGGAAAATGTCACCATTCATTAAAGAGGATACATTCATTATATCCGTAAAACATGGTACAGTAGCTGTATGGGTCCTGATAGTATTCCTGACAGATTCTTTCACTGAGTGAAGGGCAATCATATTAAACTGTTATTGACTATCTTTAACTAGATGCTAATAACAGGACGAGTCCAGAACTTTGGCAACAAGTGGTAGTGGTCCCACTACATTGGGATGGGGACAAGTGTTCACCTAGAAATCATTCAAGTATACTCTTCAAAGCTGTGAAATGGATAATAATAGAGTCAATTCATAGGGACACTGAGAATTTTCTTCTCCTTAGTCTACATTATTATGGGTTAATTAAATTTTCCTAAATCTTGTATTATTTTTAGGGAGGATGCAACTGTATTAGACAAATGCCTTACATAACATACAGCTGAATGATATTTGGCCCAGGCTTTTCAAACTCTACTCAAGGGTAGTGTTGACAAATTTTGTAAACAAAATGTAAATTAGGGCATTACTCATTAGGTCATAGACTGGGTTATTAAAATATACATCTAAGTAGGAGGCCTTCTATTAGACCTGCTTATATGACCAGTGGTGTGCAATAGAGCTTTCACATTCCTTTTTCTGATCTCAGGCAAATAATGCAATTCTGTATTATTACACAGACAAGTGGTTGCAATTTTGTTAATACAGTTACACCAGTATAAGTCTATTGATTGCTGACAGGTTGCTCACAGCCCCTTTCTTTCAGAATAACAGACCACTGAAATGGAAGAATTCTTATGAGCAGGGCAAAGCTACCCACCTTCTTCCATGCAGACAGGTGTGGCCCCCTACACAGCTGTTATAATTAACTTTGAAAGTGTCAAACCTAAGTTGCTATATGCTCACTTGCAAGCTGCTTCAGTCTATTGGTCTTGCCTGAATGAGCTTTGATTAATTCATTACTGAGCAACAAAATGAATACCATTTACATCACCAGTAGGTGTCAGATTAATAATGAAAGGGTTAGAAAAGATAATCAGTTCATGTGATGTAGTGACTTGGTCCTGCGTTTTAATGTTAAGAAATTAAGTATGATCAGATCTGGAAGGAAGAATATGGAATTTGTCTATTAAATAAACAGGAAAATTCCAAAAACTGCTTGTTATCTTAGAGACAAAGGACACATACACAGACACACACACACACACACACACACACACACACACACACACACACACACACACACGGATGCACGCACGCACACACACACACACACACACACACACACACACACACACACACACACACACACACACACACACACACACACACACACACACACACACACACACACACACACACACACACACACAATAAACTGGAGATATATGTGAGTGTAAAGCAATACTAGCATGGCATATTGACAACAGAGTTCTTTCAAGCCCTATAGCCTGCAAACTTGATGTTATAATATAAAGCTGGGAAAGTATAACTAAACAATGTAGTCACAAAATGGATCTGATTTCTGTTCATTAACTAGCAACTCATCCACACTGAGTTAGAAACAGAAACATTTTCAATATAGTGTTTTTTATGTAGGATCAGTGCTCACCCTAGAACCCCTAAGCAGGGGAGATGCCACCCCAATCATGCTCTGTTATAGTTAAATCTAGAATTGCTAAACTTTAGAGAAAGTTATAAAAAACATTTCAGTGAAAAAAATAATTTGGCCATTTAAGCCTGACTGAATTGTCTTTGACCTCTCACTTGTAAATTAATCAAGCAGATATTTTACAGAAGTCCTTTTCCTGAGAACAAAATGTCCCATTTATAATTGCAGACCACGCATGTGCCTGCTATCTCACATAAATGTAATCTGCTTTTTGGTGTGAGGTATATGACCAACACTGTGGTTATTGTTTTCTGAGGTACTGTTATATCATACAGTATTATAAGAATCATGTTTACTAATAGGCGTTACTAAACATTGTTAATCACATCACTTATTGCACATTAACTAGTATCATTGTAGGGGGAGAGACGTAGTTATGATAAGGTGGAAAAGAAAGAAGGGAATGGGGGACTGATATCTTGTTGAACTGTGACAACATGTATTTAGGATGAGAAAGTAGACAAAACACTTGATTAAAAGGGTGGTGAAATGGATAACTAGATTATTGACGAGGCATGTTGAAGCCAAAGTGAGAAGGAAGTACTTTAGAGAGAGGATGTTTCAAGCACTATAGTATACCTTACGAAACATTCAAGCTGATTTTGTTTGGGAAAGAGTTGAAAAGAAGTTGGGGTAGGTGATGGAATCCAAGAAAGAGAAGAAATAAGTGATATAAAAATGCCAGATTCAGTTTCAGGTTGTATTTAGTAATCCTAAGGCTTGTTTTTTATTCTGGGCTTACTTTTTATTTTTAGATTCCAGTATCTCCTGCATGAGTGGTATATTCCTATGAAGTAGTCACTGTGAATCTTAGCATTACCCCTGTTAACTCATTGCAGGTCCATTCATTCTTCAGAGATACCACATGGAAATGTAGGCAGCAGACTGACTTGCTCATGGTTGAATAAATGTTTCAGTTGCTAATTGTAAAGGAGAGGAGAAATAACTGGATTGTAAGGTCATTCTGCAAAAAAAAAAAAAAAAAAGCACTAACACATGGGGAGATGTGGTACTAGTTTGCCTGCCACACACTACGGTAAGAGAGACATTATTGTGATTTATGGACCAAGATGCATGTCATACTGACATGTTATGCCATGGCTGCTGATGTGTTCTGGAGTGTCAATAAACACAGGTCCTTATGGGATTTTTCCAGCCTTCTAAACTGTTAGGATTATCCATTTGATATCTTTATCTTTATCTTGTAAGACTTTATACAATGCTGTGAGGTGTTGGCACATCAGTTCCTATTTATAAACCACTCTTCTGACAGAAAGGAAGAATTATATATATTTTCTTCCAAAATCTACAATGAAAGAAGGTAGTGAGCATTATATAATTCTACTTTTATAGTTTTATTTCTTCCCTACCACTGTTAACTGTTTTTAATTACTGTATTTCCTTCTGAAGAAACCTTATTTATTTTTCTTAAAAATGTGGATGGAGATCACTGTTCTGAAAATGTTTCATGTGAACATTGTGGCTACTAACTTAGAAAGTTGGCAGTGTTTGTCTAACAGTTTATGAACTAAAGCTTAGTCAGATCTATCAGATACTTCAAACAGGCTAAGTAATAGAAACCATCTGTTACTGAGTTCTCAGAAATGAAAAAAAAATCATAACTTTTATCTGTCACTTTAATTTCCATACAACAATCATCTCTTAGAAGATAATTATTTACAGTTGACAGAAAAGGTCTTTATTTCAAACGTGTGTTGTGCTTTATTTAACTGTTGTATGAGTGTCTGCACATTAGACTCAGAATGGTTTTCTTTTTTGTGATCCTAATGTATAGCACTTTGATTTACAATGAGGTTAGAACCAATGCCCTCACTCCCACGGAAAATGCAACAGTTTAATAAAAGTCATGAGTTTCTTTAATAAGGATAAGTATGACTGATTTATTTATTTATTTGGCCCTTGCACAGCATAAATGATTGAAAATGTAAACAGTAATGGAAGATTAGCAATGTGGCAGGAATTTATCACTAGGATTTAGAACCAAGTTTCCTTACTTTAAGTATTAATTGATTGCTGATATAAAGGAAAGCAAGTTCAATGTTGCACTTAAAAAGAATGCTGCAGGACTGAACACTGCTTTACATACATACATATGCGTTAACATGTGCACATGCACGTGTGTATGTGTGAATGAGGGGTCTATATTACCAAATCGAAAACCTGTTTCAGCGAGCACCACAACACCGACACGTATAGCCCGAACTGCAAATACGCCGAACCCCCTAAACCGCAAAAATTAAAATCTCAAATCGTCATAGTCGGCCAACACCACCGCACGCTACATACTACATACCCAAACATAATAAATAAAACACATACATACACTAACCAAACCCTACTTCTAACCCTACACTAAACCTTACATACATTACCTATCTATGCACTTACCTTAACCCGCACCCTAACCCTAAGGTCCGTAACTATCACACACTTACCTTACGGAGCTATACCACAGACGGGCCAACCATGACACTTCGACATTTCGCGTTTTGCGGTTTTGAACGTTCGCCGTTACCGTAGTTTGCGCTATACGTGTTGGTGTTGTGGTGTTCACTGAAATGAGTTTTCGATCTCGTAATATAGACCCGTGAATGACAGGTATAAGACTAAAAGGAAGAATTAATTTTTTCTAATATATTTTTAGGCATTCTGTCATGAATGTTTATTCTTATATATGTGTGTGTGTGTGTGTGTGTGTGTGTGTGTGTGTGTGTGTGTGTGTGTGTGTGTGTGTGTGTGCATGCATGAGAATCTATGTATCTATGTCTGTCCATGTATCTTTCTCTCTCTTTCTCTCTCTCCCTCTGTCTATATATAATATATGTTTATGTATATGAGTATATTATGAAATGTTGATGTTCCTTTATATCAACACTCATTTCCTCAATGCGAGGATGTTGATATCATTACCAGTCAATACAGAAAATCCATGAATACAAACCATCACAAATGGAAAATACAAAACTCCCTTATGGAATTGGTCAGTCTAAAAAAAAAAAACACATATTGCCAACAAAGCTGCATATCTCAAGAATATTAAAAACATACCACTGTATAAGTTTTATGTGGGGGGGGGGTCTTTGTCCCTCTCACATTCAGCCCTGGGGATACTTCACCTCCATAGCCCCTTACTTAAATCCACCACTCCATGGTTACACAGCAGCAACCACGGTGAGTCCTTCACTAAATTGTTTTAGTTTACAGAATGCCAGTCAACAGTAACAGCATTTGTTAATTTGTACATTCACAATTCTGTGCAGACATGCTGGTTTTCAACAAGCTATGTAGTCGATATGTGTGAGTGTGTGTGTGTGTGTGTGTGTGTGTGTGTGTGTGTGTGTGTGTGTGTGTGTGTGTGTGTGAAATATGTAAGTTTTATCAAATAGCAGGAATATATAAGATTTGTATGACATACTGTAAAATGTGATTGCTTGATTGATTGATTAATTCCCTTTGAGTACCTGGAAAGTCTAACAAAGTGCCTTCTCAGTGGGGGCTCAAGGAGAAAAACTTCACATTACATGTAATTTGCACAGGCAGTTTGTAAAAGTTAACAGTAAAAATATACATTATAACCTTGAGGTATAATACAGAACATTCAGCATTATTTTAAATTGCATGTATATAGTCATATTTTAATTTTAGTAGACAGAAGCAAATGATGCATAAAGATATTTTATCCATACAATTAAAATTCACTTAAGAGGTGTAAGAAATCATTATAACAAAAATTGAGAAGACTGTTAATGATATGTTTTTTTGGTTTGGTTGCATAAGAAATTGGCTTGGTAAAGGGGCAGGACAACTTTATTGATTGATATGTTTTCACAGGGAATTTAAATTGCAGATGGGATGAAATTTTAAATTAAGAGGAGGCTTATTAATTGGGTTGTTACACGTGCAGGACCATTTTGTTGAGTGGTATGTTTTCAAAGGTATTTTGGCTTGTAGATAAGGTGAAATATTTCTGATAGCTATTGGGATCAAGTTCCACATTTTAGCAAAAAATACAGAGCATATACAATCACTGTTATGACTTTTAGTTTTTTTTTTTGAGAGAACACTAGCATGGGGTTCTTTGGGGCCTGTACCAATTTAATAATTGTCTGGCTTCATGGCATCATTCTGAAGTACAGATGATTTGTGGGCAGTTTTCAGTGTGTGTAGGTTAGTAGGTTAGGCAGCTCCAACCAGTTAAGAGAATAACATTCAAAACAGTGATCTCTCCAGTTAATGTGTTTACTTGCAAACTTGGTACATTTGTTATAAGATTGCTCCAGTTTGGCTAGGTGAGAGGACTGTAGGCTTGACTATATAAAGAAGTCCTAGTTTATTTTTTGAACTGCATGTTGGATGTGCTGGATCAAATCTTAATCTGTGGTCAATTATGATTCCCAGCAGTTTTATATTTTGTACTAGCTTAATTCAAGTATTATTAACTGACAATGTTGTTAAGCCACAATAGTCTGATTGCTGGATTGGAGGTAGGGGCACCATTAATTTAGTTTTATTTCAATTTGGGAGTAGACTGGATTGCTCAAGCCTGTTTTCAGTTTTTGTAAATGAATGCTGTAGGTCAGCTTTGAGCTGCCTGACCGAGGGAACTGCACATAGTGTTGAGTCATGTACATATTGGGTTAGGTTTGATGGATGAGAGACTGTAGGAATTTAATTTATGAATATATTAAAGATTAAATGTGGTAATACTGAACCCTGTGGCACACCTACTATAATTTGCTGTGGAGAAGACAGCTTACCTCCCAGCGAACACACTGTGACCTTTAAACCAATTGATTGTACTGTTAGTGAGATCCAGCTCCTTGAGTCCGAGTAATAGTAGAGAATGTGAAACTGCACTGAGTGCTTTGGATAGGTCTAAAAGTAGGGATGCAACCATTGCACCTTCGTTTTGCCTACTATGAACATAGTTTTTGAAAGCTAGTGATGCTGTTTCTGTGTTATAGCCTTGCCTAAGTTCTATGCTGTGATGTAGAAAGTAACTTGTTCTCTGGTAGCTAGTTGATCAAGTGTAGAGGAACACATTTTTCAAGTGTTTAGGATAAAGGGGACAAGATGACAATAGGTCTGTAGTTTGCTAGTTTAAGAGAATTCTACAATTAAGTAAAGGGGTAACAAAGGATGGTTTCCAGAGTTTGGTGACCATTGCATCTTGAAGAGAACAGTTTATAAGTTTAGATATTTGGTATCCAATTGCTTGTGCAGCCATTTTGAGACCTTCTAGAAGGTTATCAGCTGCAAGAGAGGTTTAAGTTCTTCAGTAAGCATGGTTGTTGGAGTTTTTGTAAGTAAGAAGGTAATAATGACACTGTTCATGTTGGGTGTGTTTGGGTTACTAAGGGAATTTGCAGCATTGATGGAGTATGAATTACATATGTATGCTGTGTTATAGTCGTCTGTGAAAGTGCAGAGCTGTGATTTTTTTACCAGGTTGTATAAGTTTAGTGACTGCTTACCAAAAACTGTTTTTAAGTTAACAATATGGGCGTACCAGATGAAGATGTGACTAGTTAGAAAACAAGACATCTAATAAATATCAAAAGGAAAGAAATTGTTATGGGAGATGAATGCAAATAAGCAAATACATGTATACATATATAGCTACATACAAACATACATAAATAAATGTCCCATCAACCCCCAAAAAGCACCTCCTCACAATTGTACTTGTATGGGTTTTCTGATTCCTGGTGTCAGCGATCCTTTTCAAGAAAAAAGTAGACACCTGAGAAAAAGCAAAGTACTTGCATTTTTTTTGTTTTATATGTTTTCCCCTGAAATAAACAAAACAACCCACTTTCTTCTACAGCCCTTAGTCTTAACCGTTAAACTGTGGGGCAGCTTGCCCATTTCCATAGCTTATTTTTACCACCCAGAGCTGCAAGTACCTCTCCTGCCCTGTTGAAAAATGCATTATCTCTACTTGCACTGACCAGAAACTTGTCAAAAACAGATTTTTCACATTTTTAGTGCAACTTTCAACTGCTGCTCATAACTTGGTTATTTGTTAACATTTCTGCCAAATTTTTAATATACTATTTATTAGTTCCATGTCATAAACGACGGGACAGTCACTGTTAGACTGACTCCAGAGGGTGATTTAAATCATCATCTATGACATTACATGCCAATACATTAGTCATGAGTTGGGGACAAATAAACTGTGCATTTAAAATGTGAGCTCTAAATTCATTTGCTGATCTTGTCCACAGACTTGTAATTCTCAATACTTTAAGCCACATTTACAACATAACATCTGTAGGACCTTATTTTCTGCACTTTCAAATTGTCATTGTATAATTCAATCCTGAAATGTCATTTTTATAGATCAAATATACAGCTGTTCTGCAACTACTGTGAAAGTATCCTTTGCAATGGAACACTGACAATTACCACAGTGTTAGGGAGTAGTTAAGTCCACCATTAATCAAAAATGCAGGGATGTTTCCACAAATGTGAGGATGCATCCAAAAATGTGGAGACAGCAGTAAGTAAGGAAAAAATGGCTGAAGAAATGGAAGTTTGTGCGCAGGCAAGTTGTACTGAACACAGACTGTACCCAGTGCCAGAACTTCAAGACAGTATGCTGATATGCATCTGTAGAGTACTGTGAATTCCATTATGCAAGATGGACGCACAATGTAATGTTGTCATGGTACTGCTACAACACAGAGCTACGAAAATAAAGTATATCCACCTATATCACTGTAGCTGGAGGTGGTGGTTGGGATGGGCATTGTATGTGATCCAATTTGAGTAGCATAATACGCAAAAATATAACACTGCGAAACACAAATGTGCCTGAGTAGAGTCAAGGAGTTGATGTGGAAGCAATCTACAGTTGTACAAAATAGTGCCAAGACACCAGTACATACACATGTCAGAGATAGGGAACATGTGATGCACTGAATAATACCAGTCCAAGAAGGAAGAAGCAGCAATTAATCTAAACATCAAAAAGAAGCCAGCCAGCTAGACAGACAGATATCAGTGGCAGATGGTCTGAAGGATACCAGCAATCACACTCACAGCTATGCCACATACATGCATGTGTGTACATAGTGGCAGTACACAAAAGCAGGGAGAGACACAATACATTGTCAGTTATAATGTATGAAACAGGAAGGCAGGTAACAGACATATGCAAGTGATACAGACAGTAGCAACAAGGCAGACAATAGCATAACAAGAGGGATGATGAAGAGTGGTTTAGCAAACAGCAGTAACTACTGCATTTAACAAGCAACACCAGCAGATCCATGTGTATAACATGGGACTCACTGTCAGAAGGTTCATGTTTAATGACATGGCAGATGACAGGCATCAGCATGACATTTATTGCAGAGCAGCAACACACAGCAGCAAGTGTCCTAGGCAGTGACAATAGACATTTAGTGGGTCCAGGAAGTACTAGATCCTCACTCAGCACACAGCATTAGGAAGTCTATAGCAAGACAGGCACCAGGTAGCACCACAAGGTCCAGGAGGTTGAAACAAAGAACATACAAGGTCCAGGAGGTGGAAACAAAGAATATAAGAGGCATAATTAAGAGGTGCAAGGAAAGGTGAGGTGTTGGTTGCAAATGCAGGTGTCCTCAAACTGTCATTGTATATTAGTCAGCTGCAGAAGGTTCAAGAGATGGCAACAAAGCAGTCAGCAAGCATTATTAAAGACCAAATAACATTCCAAAGAACAGGAGAAAATGTTCCAAGTGACATGAAAGTTAAAGCATCATTAGATGTCCTACATGTTGGCAATATTACAAATACCAAGTAGAAAAAAGAGGTGAAAGCCCTTGAAGGAAATATTTGAGACTACACAATACATATCAGTTGGCCTACACTGAAAGAACAGAACCATAATTGCTAACATCATACAGTGTTATGCTCTATGTATTCAATGTCATATGTTCCATGAATGCGTATTTTTTTTGTTAGGGAAAGTGCCAAGAATAATCATCTCACACAATGTATGCATCTCATTGAGGGCAGTTGCTGTCTGAGATGAGTAACCTGGTACTTTCCTGTTGGCCTACTTGTCCACTGGGCATGAAATCATCCTGTCTGCATGGCATGGTTTTGGTGCATGATCCATTGCACATATCAGTGCTGTCAGTGGAAGCCCAGGCACCATCTGCTGCTAAACAGCCACAATACCATGTTGCCTTTGGAAATCTTGACCAGGTCTTCACCTTTCACTGCCATGCGTTAGTTTCATAGTCTTATAGTTTCATAGATTTACTCTGTTGAATATGGCACAATCAGACCTTTAAAACTGCAGTCTCCTGAATTTCATATTCAGATTTGTTGTCACACACATAATCATCTAGTAGTCTTAGACATGTTTATTGAACTTTCTTGTTTGACTATAACTGGTAACTTATTCCAGTGATTTGGTATTCAGTGTGTTGCATATCTGTCCCTTGTTATTGTCCTATTATGAGTGAATAAACCCCTTATCCCACGGTAAGATTCAACCAGGGTTAAACTGATTCTGTCCTTAGGTCATTATTTTTAATGCCTTAAATTCTAAACACAGTATACCTTTAAATGGCTTACAATATAAACGTGGAATGCCGAACTACAATATTACGAACCATAATAATGAATGTAGAGATGCAGTCGTTATTAACAGCTCGGCATTGTGAATGTAGATCTCGGTACAGTGGGGAGTGGGGAATTTCCCATTTTCCTCACTGTAGTGCGATCTTGGAGTTGGTATATTTAAGATGCAGGGGGTGTGGGGGGCACAGCCTCCCACATGGGGGGTGCAGGGGGGCTTGATGCTAACACTGATGTTCGATTCGGACTGTTTGGTGTTGTGAGTGGGACCATCGCAGTGATGGTTTATGATGTTTTGAAGGGATCGGTGAGTATATTTTCATAGTTTTGGTTCAGCATTGTGCATAAACCCACAATTGGCGTTCCAAATTTTGATAGCAAACCCCTTTGACTGATCTGTATAGAACACTATCAAGACTTAAATATTTTAATTCTGTTGAATAAGACAATGATCTAATTGTTGTAATTCTTTCAGCAATGCAAATTTGCACAGTTTTCAATTCTTCCATATCTGATATTGTCAAACTACTACTGTTATAGGTCTTAGTGTGGAAATGAACATACCCTTCAGTATCTCTGGATCTTTGGTTTTAAATATATTCAGTACCAGACCCACCTGTCTTAATGTTTTGGCTTTGATCTCTTGAACATGATGCATGAAACTCAAACCTTTCCAACAGTGATGCCAAGATCTTTCATTTATTCAGAGCTTTCAGTGCCTGGTTTGGACCCTTGATTGCATTTAAAACCATCTATGAACCTACAAAGCTGAGATAAGTATTTCCCTTTTTTATGCTTGCTCTATCTCAGTGTTACTTAACAATTCTGTGTTTATTGATTTGTTTGAATTTATCACTATTTTTCAGCCTGCACTTGTTAAAGAAACATTATCTCTTTGTTACTGTACTGCTTTTAGGTCATTTTAACAGTATCCTAATATTATCTAACCTTCTCTGATACTGCAAAAGTTGATCTGAGTTTACCAGTAGTCTGAATATGGCAAAATATTTCTCAGTTTTGCAAAGTTTTCTGTGTTTGTAGAAGTTTTCTTACATCTGTGCACATTTTTCTGTATTTGGGAACATTTCTCAGGGTTTGTGAATTTGTTTCCAAGGACTCCTGATACTGCAGGAGTTCTGCCTTTTGTTGTAAAGCATTTGTTACTGCTCAAAACCAGTTTATTTCATATTAAGTAGGCTTTATTCTGCACTCTGGTGGGAGCAGGGGGTTGATTCAACCCATTCAAGTTGGGATCTACTAGTGGAAGGCTTATTGTTTGTCTATCTGAATGGCCTCAGGGCTTAACTGTGTACAAGTCTTTCATCCTGCTGGTATAAAAGCCTACTGGCAAAAACGTCATCTATCCCCATAGTGCCTTTTTCAGGCCAAACCAAGTTCTTAAGCCTTTCAGCATAACAAAAATCACTCACAATCACCTAAAGGTACTGCTGCTCAATGCTAAGAGTTTAAATAAAAAACTGCACTCCGTAGCACTCCCCTCCTTGGAGAATGCAGACATATGTGCAGTCATGGAAACATGGTTCAGAATCTTGGACCCCAGCTATCAAAGGCTACAATGTCTTTCATACTTTTTAATTTCTGTCAGCTCTGGATAAAACAAAGGGAGGAGGTGTATCAGTGTTCATAAGGGAGAATACACTTCTAGACTGGTCCAACAATATGCCTCGCTTGAGCTACTCCATGCCCAAATAAACAATGGTGTAAGCCCCTATCCTATCCTTGCTAGATACAGATCCTCTAACATGAGTCTGGAAAACCACACCTCCTACCTAAACCTACTTTCTTAATATTCAGCCTAACACCATACTTATGAGTGACTTCAACTACCCTTCTGTAAACTGGGAGACTTAAACAATCCATAATTCACTTGCTCAGAGGTGTTTGGACTATGGACAATGCAAACACCCTTGAGCAACTAGTTAGCTTCCCAACTAGAGGCGCAAATATCCTAGATCCAGTACTCATGAACATGGGGGATGCTGCTCCTTCCCATGGATTAACTCTTTCCTGGTAAGATCTGACAATAAAATGATCTCCTTTAGTATTAAAAATAACCTAGAGCCCCCATCAAACTCCAAACCTATTTAGAACTTTGCTAAGGCCAATTACCTCAAACTAAGTGACAACTTATTAAACTTTCAATCCCCTCCAAACTTGGATGACACTAAGGCCTACTCTGTACTGTACACAAAAGCACTGTACAACCACATTCATAGCTGCATAGAGGAGGCAGCACCTGCCTAAGTCAAACCTATGATTACTGGCAAAAATAAACCACTCTGGTGGACCCCTAGCATAAATAGGCTATTCATCAAAAGGTTAAAAAAATAAAAAAAAACATCCTTTACAAAGCTAAGAAGGAACAGACAAAACAGTGCAAAAAAACACTCACCAGTCTAAAGAAACAAATTAGAGAGCTGGTTAAATCTACCAAAGCAAACTGCAAGGCAAAGATGGCCTCCCAGGTGAAAGACAACCATAAGGCTTTTATAATTATGTTTGTAACCTCAGGGAAGACGCTCAGCAATGTGCTGAGTTAATCATGAATGGCAACTCTTTCACCCAGCCTGAAACTACAGCTGGGCAGCGAGTTCAGTTCAAACATCTCCTCTCCATCACCTCCTACCACACCCAAAGAAATACCCACAACATTCCCCTACCAGTCATATGAGGGAACAGTTCCTTACTGTGTTAGCTAAAGCCAAAAACATGGTTTACATGAGTCTGGACAACATTCCAGGATACTACCTAAATAGCTTAAATAGAATGTATCAGGTCCACTAGAAACCCTCTTTGACCACATCCTCTAGATGGGCTTTGCCCCAGAGGAATGGAAGACTGCGGCAGTTGTCCATCTGCACAAGGGAGGCCCATCAACCAAACCAGGGAATTACAGATCTATAAACATGACCACTCTTATCTACAAGGCCATGAAGAGAATTATCATGGACCTGACGAATAACAAAATAGGAAATCTCCAAACACTGGACCAGACCCAAGCTGGCTTTGTCAAAGGGAGATCTTGCATGTTCATTCTGGAGGACTTCTTTGAGAAAGTCATCCGGGCCATGGATAAGGGTAAAATGGTACACACCACTTATCTAGACCTGGCCAATGCATTTGCCACAATCTTGCACTTGGGAATTATAGATAAATTTAGTACATTAGGCATAAACACCTACATCATCAGATTGATAGTCAACTGTCACACTGACAGGATACATGATGCCTGGATAGGTGAACCCACTTCCGATAAGAAACCTGTTACTAACAGTGTCCCACGAGGCTCAGTGTTGGGACCCCTCGTGTTTGGTATATACTTCTCTGAAGTTAATGACAATATTGGGAGCCTTTGGCTCACCAAGTTTATCAACGACTGTAAGCCTGGAGCAATCCTCAAATCTTCAGATGATGTTGACATCCTACAAACAGTCCTAGAAATGACAGACAACTGGTACAACAACTAAATGCTAACAAATGCATAGTTATACTCTTTGATAAAGCAGATATCCCTGAAAATTATAATATCAATGGCACAACCCAAAAGTAGACCTTGTGGTGAGGGACCTAGGAACAAACAGATAGTAACCTAAACTTTGACCACCAGTTAGCAATGATAGTGATGAAATCCTTCTGTGTGGTTCAACTTATAAGTAAAGGCATTGTATTAAGGTCAAGGGAAGTCATAATACCATTGTACTTGGCCCTCATTAGGCCCATAATCAAGTACAATACTCCCTTCTGCATGTACCTAACCAGGCACTTACACCAGTTTGAGTGGCCCAGAGGTTTCTCACTAAATAAATACAAAGCATAAGACACATATGTTTGTTTGTTTGTTTGACACATGTTAACCGGGGTGGTCTGACTGGGTCTAAAGAACCCATTTTCAGCAGAGGCCCAGGGACAAAAGCTCCACATACAGCACAATACACATACAGTATAATCTAATACAATACAAATTACATTAGAAATACTTTACAAAAATAAGTTGAAAAACAAACTATGTTCCAAGATGTTACAATATATTACTACATATCTAGACAGTTATACAGAGCTAAAACATTACCGACAATGATAGTCACAATCACCATACGTGATGTAGGTAGAGTCCAAAAAATAGTATGTAGGTAGTGCAATATGTGACATATCTTATGCAGACCAGCTAAAGGCCCTGTCCCTTTACTCCATCTCATATCATTTATTGAGAGGTTACTTATTCTTCACCTACAAGGCATTCTGTTATCCAGCTCTGATGAAAATGTTACATATTCATAAGAAAAATTATATGAGGGTTAGGCGTTCAGGGACCTGAACTGTATTTGTGACTCTAACAGAACTTGCTGGAGAGACAGATTAACATCCCAAATTCTACGTCATCTATGGAATAAATTTTCCCAGCTTTGTAAAACAAAGCCCGTCCTTCACTCTCTTCAAAAAGAATTTGGATAAATGGATGGGGAACTGTAGATTCACTCCTGGGGTACTGCCCATGTCCCTTATGGACAGAGGCAGTCTGTAAAATGACTCAGGGCTCCAACATCCAAAAACCCACTAACCTGATACTAACTTATCCCATATTTGGAGAATTAAGATATAATATTGTCATGTCCTGGGTAGTACTGGCTAGACATCTAAAGGCTCTTATGCAACTAACCTAGTAATCACCTATGAACAAATGAACTTATGAATTTGAGTAACAATTTCTAATGATTCTTCCCCACCTTAATTTCTTCTTCTATATATATATATATATATATATATATATATATATATATATATATTTTTTTTTTTACAAAAATGACAACTTTACCTTTCTTATAATAGAATTGCAATCTTCCTTTTAAATAACATGCACATATGCTAGTTCAATTCAATTTGTTCACATCATCATAGTTATCAATTTGTGTACCAGGCTACCAGCTTTACAGTCATTTGCATATATTATTAACCAAAATCTCTCAGACCAAGGCATTTCAGAAACAAACAATATTAAAATGTATTAGTCCAGTATAGAATCTTGTGGTAATCCCTTGATTATGGTCTTCCATTTTGATTGAACATCTTGTAACACAACTCTGCATACATTCTGTTAACCAG
Organism: Protopterus annectens; assembly: GCF_019279795.1. Lineage (NCBI taxonomy): Eukaryota > Metazoa > Chordata > Ceratodontiformes > Protopteridae > Protopterus > Protopterus annectens. Next base: position 827,676,513 of record NC_056732.1, read on the forward strand.
TAAGCTATCCATTTTGAAAAAAAAAAAAAAGAGTTTACCACTAATCTAAACGTGTGGCTGATAAACTGTCCGTCCACAGGTTCCCAATTGCCATTAGTAAATGGTCATGGTTTCATTGCTGGCAGCCACATTTAGCTCAGGACAGGATAAGGATATTTGTCAGGAAGGAAAGAACATAAGTACAGGCAGGTAATAAGTCTCTGCAGTGAAAGACACATCATATTACTATACTGGTACCAGACCCACATGCTGCCCTCACCACCCAATACATTGCAACAGATAGACATTGTAATCTTTGAGTCATGAGGAAGGGAAGATTGTCTTGCAGGCAGACTGATGCATGAGCTTAAAATCAGCTATGATGA